>NC_135234.1:23992695-24299233 GCF_051348905.1 Ranitomeya variabilis | reverse complement strand
TCAGCTATAGTTCTGTCTTCGGCGTGTGTACATGACTCTGGTAGCTCTTGATTTGTCCTGCTGTGATGCCTGACTAGCCCTGTGTCTGTTGACTCCCTCTGTCTGCCCTTTTCCCAGTGTTTCCCTGTTTGTTGGTTTGATTCTCTGGTTTTTGACTTGGCTCGTATTCGGACTTGCTTCTGCCTTCTGTCTTTGTCTTATCCGCTTCTGACCATTGCTGAACCCCTTGGCTTGTTCCTGACCACGTGTACTGCTGCTTCTTTTTGTACTTCTGCATCTGACTGTTTTTGACTCGGCTTGTATGACCACTCTCTCGCCACTTGGTGGCATCTTTGCTGCTGCTCTGTGTGTGCAGTCTCACTTCCCTCTCAAGCTCCCCCTGGTGGAGGTTGCGCTATACTGCACTGCAGCAGCATGACAGTTCGAAATCAGTAGATGTCTAGGCAGTGCCATCAATTCAGAACTGGTTGACCATAAATATGGAGAATTTTTGACGCTGTCTGGTTCTTAGAAGTAATCTTCTTACTCCAAATAGTTAAGTTATTTATTTTATTTCCCAAAAGTAGCGGAAAATAGTTTTGAAAGTACATGAAAATAAGAGTCTATAAGAACAAATGTGTTTTCGATCCAAGAAATTCACCAGGTTATACAGTATTCCTATATTTTTCAATTGTTTTCTATTACTTTGGAAAAAGAAAAAAAATTAATTAACTACTTTTAAGAATGAGACAACAGCAAAAATACAAGGTTTTTATTGACTATCAAACACACCATGGATACTGAGAGTGATTACTATGTGAACACCTCTCGTCCGCGACACATGTGCCTTGGATGCTACTCTACAGGGCGCTCTGTTTTCAACACTTACTCGTCCACTCACCTATGGCAATAGACTGACTATGAGCTGAGCGCACCCCACAGCCAGTTCAAACATCCACACCACCCTTTTTTCTGCCACCACTTGCCATTTTGACAGACCAGCTAGACACCTGCATGGGGTCACACACAAGCACACCCAGCTTTATGGAGCACCTGATGGATACTCTTTTTGCAGTCCTACATACACAGGGTGACACAACCAAGGTCAAAGCATCCTCTTCATGATTTGTAGGTACGTTTATATTTAGCAGCAAAGATCAAACTGGTTAAATGTTAGATTTAATATACAAAAAGAAGTACTTAAGAAGGTTAAAAAACATGACATAATAAAACGAGATACAAACAGCCCAAAACAGTATAAAATAAGAAATAAAATACAGATACATCTAATGAATTGGATCCACACGCTTTCGGCGGAGAAGAATGCCGCAGGAAATATAGACAGACCTGCAATGCTCGGTGCTTCACTTTGGAGATTAACAATGATACTCTGTAGATGAGATGTTATAAACGGTTTAAGCAGACCCTTCACTCCTCCATCAGATGATAGAGGAGAAGAATGGCTGAACGAATGTGATTAAACCTTAGATTTGTCCTGACTTCTACTCTGGGTCATATTCAAGAATTCTATCCACACAAGACATAAACATGATATATCCATAATTCAGGAGATATTGCTTTCTTGTAGGTCTCCAGCTATCAACACTTTTGCGATTTTACCCACGGAAGTCAATATGTTCCCCGATCATGGATCCATGAAACGTGTTAAACTCATTTTTATTACAAAGATGGCATTAAAATAATGTTTTTTCTTATGTTATGTGGACCTCCCGTCACTACAGAGCTATGATAACTGGGTTTATTGACCCAGCGCTACAATTATCGGGAGTGCCCTTATTCCTCTACATTTTTTCTACAGTGATATTATCAGCTCAGAACTGACAACAACCAGTGGGACCCAGCTACATCCATCTACTGTTTGATAAAGTCTGACCAGAAGTCATATTCATGGAAGAATTCCTGCTAAAAGCCCTACCTTCTTCAAGGAATCGATGACAAGTGAGTGACTCAACTATGGCTGAAAACATACAGAACTGGAATGCAGAAAATGGCAGCAGGTGCTTTAGACTGAGGAGTCAAAATGCGAAATATTTGGATGTAACAGTAGAAGGTTTTTTCCTGAAAGGCTGGAGAGCAGCATAATAATGAAGGTCTACAGGCAACAGTGAAGCATGGTGGAGGGTCCTTCAAGTTTGTGGCTGCATTTCAGCAAATGGAGATGGGGATTTGGTCAGGAATAATGATGTCCTCCTCAATGCTGAGAAATCCAATTATATACAGTACTTACTCATCATAATGAAATACCATCAGAAGGCATCTTATCGGCTCCACATTTGTTCTTCAGCAGGACATCCCCAAACATACAGCCAATGTCATTAAGAAAACGGAGTCCCAGAAGTGATGATCTGGACTCCATAGAGCCCTGATCTCGCATCATCCAGTCTTTCAGAAGAAACAAAAGGATCTGCACAAGTGACATCCACAAAGGGTCTGTGGTTAGTTTTCTGAGATGTTTGGACCTCCCTGTTGAGTTGACTCAAAAACTGTGTACGAGTGAGAAGTGACTGAGGAGAATTGATGTTGTCTTGAAAGTAAATGGCGGTCAACATATATTCATCAGATTTTGATTTTCTTTTATTAATTATCTTTGGATTTTGTTAATTGATAAATACTAGTATTACTTCTATTTTGTCAGAATTCTTTGGAGCATTTTTTTTCCCACACTTGTCTAAAACTTTTGCATGGTACTGCATAAAACTTTGGTGAATGGCTTCGAGCAATATCATTCCGTCAACCATCTTTCACCCTTAGACACCTATATTAAAAAAAGCTATCAGAAACCCAATCATGAGGGTGTGTAATAATAGATGAACTTTACAACTCACCTAATACTTGTAGTGAAAAGTTTCTGAAGAACGTGTCCTTATCATTCACCACTTCACAAGCGTACGTCCCTTCATCCGATATCTCAGTGTTATTGATCATCACTGATAAATGGTCACTACTCATCCTTGTGCTGCAGGAGCTGTATGACGTCTTTGTATTATTCTCCTCTATTTTATATGATATTACACAGGATGAATTATATAGACGAAGCTTCCATATAACTGATAGTAATGTGTCTCCGGGATCAGCGTCACACTGCAGAACAGCAGGATCGCCTCTTCTCACCGTCTCCGTGCCTGGAAGTAAAAGAAGGTGATTACGGTTGTTGTTATCATTTTTATGAGATTATTAATTATTACAGTATACAGGAACAGCTATAACGAGGCACAGATACATTGTGTTTTATGCCTTTATAAAATACTATTACAGCTGGAGGTCAATGTTTTTTCATCATTTTTACATTGATGTGGGATATGTTGAAGTATACAGTAATTGCAGTCACATGATAAGGGGACACCAGATGGTGCCAAGTTAAAGATGACCTTTCCCAAAATTTTTCATGTTGAACTGGACACATGATGTGATAATGGCTTCTTTTTTTACCATTTATTTTGCCTCTCCATTACAGAGATATTAGCAATAGTGATGAGTGGACGTGCTGGGATAAGGTGTTATCCGCCATGCTCGTGTGCTAATAGAGTACCTTCGGCATTCTCGAATACTATGTTCGCGTCCCCACGGCTGCATGTCTCGCGGCTGTTCGACAGCGGCAATACAGTCAAGGATTGACTAACAAATAGGTAATCCATGTGTTGCAACTGTTGAAAAGCCATGAGACATGCAGCCGCAGGGATTTGAACATAGTATTCGAGCATGCCGAAGATTCTCTATTAGCACATGAGCATGGCGGATAATACCTTATCCCAGCACGTTCGCTAGTTAGCAATCATTTGGTATTTGGCACTTAATGAGTTAACTTTTGTCCAAGTCACTTAGTCACAAGCATGAATGCTATATTTAAGAACAGGGTTTAGATGAGCGTATGAAAAATCCATTACTTTTCATCACGAAAAAATGGATAATTTTTCATCTGTGTGTTATTTTTATGAGCATTTTTCACGTCAGTATGAAATTTGTTTTATACATCAACAATTAAAAAGAAATACAAGATTACAGATAGGTTCCTAACAGGTGAGGATGTTACCTTTAGTACCATTCACACCCATTTTTGCCAACTTCTGTGCATGTTATCAGGCCAAAATCACCAGGGTATGTGAACTTTTGATCAGGGTCATTTGGATGTTTTGAGTTGTCATTATGATTTGAAAAGAGAAAACAGTAGTTTGACAATAAATGGCTTCACCCAACCACTAACCAAGAGTGAAGGAAAAGTTTTGGTGTTATCATATTCTCTGAAAAAAGGCCAAGAAAGCAAAAATTCTGCCGGGGTATGTAAACCTTTGAGCACAACTGTATTTACAGATTGCCTGTATGTGCTATCCAACTTTACTTCTTGGCCCCTTCCTGTAATAATATCCCCCTTCATCCAGGACCCCATCCTATAACAATGTCCCCCATCCTTGGCTCCTTCCTGGTACAATGTCCCCCATCCTTGGCTCCTTCCTGGTACAATGTCCCCCATCCTTGGCCCCTTCCTGGTACAATGTCCCCCATCCTTCGCTCCTTCCTGGTACAATGTCCACCATTCCTTGGCCCATTCCAGCAATAATGCTCCTTGTGCTTTTACAACACATTTTAAATGAAATAAATGACTCTTCTTACCTTCCTCTGCTCCAGTAGCGTAGCTACTGGGGGGGCAGAGGGTGCCATTGCCCCGGGCCCAGTCACCTGAAGGGGCCCACCGGGAGATCCACTGCCGAGTCTGAGGTGTCAGGGACAGAGCAGCACAATGCCGGCTGCAGAGCCTCCCTCCGTGCAGAGTGCATGTGGTCTCACCCGAGGAGTCTCTTCCTGGCTGGCAGTGTCAGCAGCTGCAGTTCCTTTCTGGCTGTGCAGTGTGTGCACGCTGGGTTTGGCTGAGGCACGCTGGGTCCTAGTGCCCTCCGTGCAGCCATCTGGACACTTCCTGGTCCTCCTCACTGTCTGCTTGAAAACTTCATCAGGAACTGGGGAGGGAATTTATTAGAGTAATTCGATTTAGGCACATTATGGTCACTGTGGGGGTGAATGTGAGAGGATTATGGTATTGTGAGGGCTGAAGTGGGAGAGGAGGACAGGGCACTGTGGGGTAAATGTGAAACGATGGGGGTTATTGTGGGTGTGCAGGGGGACAGGGCACTGTGGGGGTGAATGAGAGAGGATGGTGGTATTGTGGGAGGGGGACAGGGTACTGGGGGTGAATGGGAGAGTTTGAGGGTATTATAAGCTTGACAGCGTGATAGATTACTATGCAACTGTCAGCCTCAGGTCAGGAGAGCCGACGGTCAGTCCGAGGATTGCGATGCGATCCTCATATGAGAAATACGTCCGTCTGTCTGCCCCCTAACAAGTATAACAATACAGTAACCACGGGCTGCATTCTATGTTATAAGAATAAATTGCTTATAATTAAATTATTAAAGGGAACCTGTCACCCCCCCCCCCCCCCAGGGCCTATTAAGGTAATAGAGCCACCCTCAGCAGCACTAAGGCTGCATTCTGTGAAGGTGGCTCTTATGTTTTTGATCCCTAATAACGCTGAAATATTCACTTTTATAAATTGCGTGCCATACCTGTATTGAGTCCGGGGGTACGTCTTTTGTCCCCGGACACAACCGCCTCCCAGCCGTCCATCATCCCACCGGGCGCCGATGCCTGGGCTCATTTTTCGGGCATGCGCCGTGTGCGCTGCCCTGGAACTCACACCAGCTGATGTACTGATAGCGCCTGCGTGTAGCGGAGGACCGAGATCCCGCAGTGTGTTATGATTTATTCACACTGCGGGGCTGGGAATCTGGCGCTGTGCGTAGGTGCGATCTACTTACATCACTTGATAAAAGTTCCAGGGCAGCGTGCACTGCACATGCCCGAGAAATAATTGCAGAGCGCCGGTGACGGCACAAGACAGAAAGGTAACGGTGCTCGGAGTGATGATGGACGGCTGCAAGGCGGCTGAGTCAGGGGGAGAAAACGTACCCCCCGGACTCAATACAGGTATGGCGCACAATTTATAAAAGTGAATATTCCAGCGTTATTAGGGATAAAAAACATAAGAGCCACCTTCACAGAATGCAGCCTTAGTGCTGAAGAAGGTGGCTCTGTTACCTTAATAGGCCCTGGGGGGTGACAGGTTCCCTTTAAGTTATTAAAGGCTTGGGATAATTGTCTGCAGTCACTCTACAGACTGCCAAATCATGATGGGGTGCACCTGCCGTCATGAGACCCCAAGACCACTGGTGTGATCAGGCGGTCATGCGACCACGTTTGCTATTTGCACGTGTTGACTAGACAAGTTTGACTTCTCTCAATAGAAGAAAATCGTCACATGACCTCCTGTCCTCATCAGCGATGCTGGGGCCATTATTACTGTACATAGCGGGACTCCTAAATATTAAGTGGGCACTTACGAAGCATTGAAGCCTAACTACTGGGAGGCAGGTAGTGCTGTACCGGCTGTCAGTCTGTCCCGGGGCATCAGTTACAGCCGCCACTCTCTATACACAGAGCCGTGACTGAAAAATGTTGAAGTAATAGTGTACACAGTTTGTCAGTCTGGGCCAGGTGGAAAAGATGGGAAAAGTGAATGGCTCCACCGAAAAGAACGTCCTCTGTAAGTCATCATCTATAACTGTACTGTGATCTCTCTATGTCATGCAGGACTGGCATCTACCACTATATGGTGTTACCGTATGGCGGTAATATCAGTGCTGGTTATTGTATAGAGATTTATTTTCAATAACAGTGCGGTCATCTCCTGAGGTTCCCCTATACCCACCGTAGTTACAATCATGGTTACCTGGTTAAGGGCCACAGGTGGACACAGACAGAAAAGGGCCCATGTGCAAGAACAATATATGTGCCCTTTGCAGCCCAAGAACTTCTAAAAATACAAAATTGCACCTTATTTAGAGGTAGAAATGGGCCCCCTTAACTCTTGGGCCCATGTGCTGCCGCATAGTTTGCACTAATGATATGCCCGCCTGTTAGGGGCCCACTCACATGTTTCGCCCCCCCTGAGCTGAACCCCTAGCTACGCCTCTGCTCTGCTCCTATGATGTGCGATGTAATCTTCTATAGCTTCCGCAGCAGACTTTGGCAGGTGAGAACGAGTAGCACATGACGTCACTGCCATGCGTCAGCCGTGAAGGACAAGCCGAGATCAGCTGCCGGCCTCTGATTGGCTGGTGGCAGGTATTGCGGTGCAGGGAGCCAACGGGTCTCCGCACCGCAATATATTTCAACTGCATGCGCCTCCTAGGTTGCATATCCAGATGAAATAGGTGTTAGGGTCCGAGGACCCCTCTCCCACAAGGGATTGGTCTTACCCTCTGTGACCACGATCAATATGCCTGTGTTTCCTTCATTTTCTCCCTATATCAGGTCAATGGCTAAAAAAGTAAGAGTATGATGTTTTAATAAACTCTTTTCCAGCATAGCTTATCTGGAGCAGAAATGTGTTTTTTTTTAAGTATGACATTATTTGCAGCGTCATAAATGAAATACGTGACTGTAACTGAAACTCCACAAACGATACCTACTGGGTTACATATTGCCCACACATCTCCTTAGATACGATGTGCAGTATTTTTAGTTCTGACGTACAGTCATCTAGAGATTAGAGAAATCCTGTTTGATCCCCGGGCTGTAATCTTCACAACAACCTTCCACCAACTCACCTTCACGCTGCACCTACAGCTTACAAGAATTGCACCTGTCTTATAGCGGAGGATGGCTCGTGGCGCAGATATGTGACATGAACCATGGGATTTTTTATATTTAATTTCCATGTGATTGATATAGCAAAGTGAACATTCAGCTTTCTGTATGACTAACCTGTAATATTTACCACTAACACTCATATTTACTGTAATTATGCAATGAGATAAACCGCAGCTTAAAAGGAAAAATGTGCTCCCTTCAGCTTCAATGCGTGGAGAGCAACTAATGCTTATATTAGGGAGAAGACGCTAGGAGGACGTTATGTGGTGCAATATGTCCTATGTATGATGGGATTTGTATTTATCATACAATTATAGCCAATCCTGTAAATATGCCATTAATGTATAAATTGGAAATACATAATAATAGAGGCAATGGATCTACTTAGAAGCTTTAACTCCCTTCACGACCTATGAAGCCCTGCTATATGCAGCACAAGCAATCAGACGATCACAGCTCTAAGTCTCCTAAGGAGACTATTGAAGCAAGTAAAAAGTGTAAAAAAAGTTTTTAAAATTTTTTAAAAACATAAAAAGTTGAAATCACCTTCTTTTGACCTACAGTATTCAAACTAAAACAATTAAAAAAAAATACAAAATACACATATTTGGTATCGCCAAGTTCAGACATTCCAAATTTATTAAAATCTAAAAAGAATTAATCAAATTGGTAAATGAGAAAAAAAAATCTAAACACCAAAATTACGGTTCTTTGGTCGCCGTAACAATGCATTCAAATGCAATAACGGGAGATCAAAACATCTTATCTACCCCAATACGGTATAAAAAAGTCAGCTCATCGCACAAAAAATAAGCCCTCAACCAGCTCCAGTTCATGAAAAATGGAGATGCAACTGGTATCGTAAAATGGTGCATTTTTATTTTTTTATTTTTACAAACTTTGAGTTTTTTCTTCACAACTTAAATACAAAAGAATATATACAAGTTTGGAATCTACAAATTCATAATGACCTGGAGAATCATAATGGCAGGTCAGTTTTAGCATTTAGTGAACATGGTAACAAGCAAAATTAAAAAAAACTGTGGAATTGCACTTTTTTTGCAATTTCTCTGCACTTCGAACTTTTTTCCTGCTTTCCAGTGCACTTTATAGTAAAATCAATAGTGTCTTTCAAAAATACAACTCATCCTGCAAAAAACAAGCCATCACACTGCAATATTGAAAGAAAAATAAAAAAGTTATGGCTCTGGGAAAAAGAAAACACAAAGCCAGGTACCTAGAATTAGGAGCATCCTGTTCTATCCCAGTCCCTGAGATTACACCTGAAGGTGGAGATAGCGGGTTCTCATAACTTGCTATGCTCCTATATCTACCCTGATCTATCCCTTTGAAGCTGATGAGTATAGGAACACACTAACCACACAAACAAGCGAAGACGAACAGTGATAAACACAGCCTGTCTCCTCCGTGTATCTGTGACCTCGACTCCCCGAACTTACCTGCACGCAACCTCCCATCCTCACAAGATCTCCTTCTCTACTCCCCTCTTATCTCCTCTTCCCACAATCGTATACAAGATTTCTCCCGCGTATCACCCCTACTCTGGAACCCTCTACCACAACATATCAGACTCTCGCCTACCATCGAAACCTTCAAAAAGATCCTGAAGACCCACCTCTTCCGACAAGCCTACAACCTGCAGTAAACACCGATCCACCAAACCGCTGCATGACCAGCTCTACCCTCACCTACTGTATCCTCACCCATCCCTTGTAGATTATGAGCCCTCGCGGGCAGGGTCCTCTCTCCTCCTGTACCAGTTGTGACCTGTATTGTTTAAGGTTATTGTACTTGTTTTAATTATGTATACTCCTCCTCAAATGTAAAGCACCATGGAATAAATGGCGCTATAATAATAAATAATAATAATAATAAATCAAAATACCAACCATACAAAATACTGACATCAAACAACAGAGTGGTACACAGGGAAGTTAAAGGAAGCAGAAACCAAACAGGAGAGGATGTGCATAGAATTAAAACTCCAAGCAACAATCTCCTGAACAATCTTGAAATACTAAAACAACCAGGGTCTAAGGGGTAACGTTTCTCCTTATGGAGAGTGACACACCATCTCTGGCTTGTCAAGGTAAGGAGGCTTATTCGCCGTGCAATGCTCCTCTGGGAAATATAATATGCAAATTTCCTCTTCTGAGAAAAAGAGGACTTAAACTCTATAGCGCCACCTGTTGGAAGTAGCGATTCTACAAGTTACAATCAACCCTCGTTAAAGGGTTGATTGTCACTTGTAGGATCGCTACTTCCAACAGGTGGCGCTATAGAGTTTAAGTCCTCTTTTTCTCAGAAGAGGCAATTTTCATATTATAAATCCAACCACAAACTACACCTCCAGCTCCAGATCCAGGCAGTAAGAACTAACACTGGCAATTCCTAAGTGCCAGTGCATATATAGCAGAAGGGAGTGGACAACACTGAACAGCTGAGAAAATTCAAATAGGAAAGCTCCAGGAGCTTCAAATGAACAGGTTAACCCTTCCACTGCTGGTAAGGATAAAATCTGCACTGTTTAATGGATGGTGTAGTATAGCTAACCAGTGCAGGAGTGCATGAAACCTGACACCGCGGTCTTCTGGCCCCTCTCTGTCATGGTATCACCATAACACCGACTCTCTGTGAAGACAGGAAGATGCTTTCTCAATTTAAGTCTATGACAGCCTTGATGTGAGTCTTATAGTCTATAGACTTGCCTAAAATATATAAATTGTCTCTTCAGAGAGGAAGAGGACTTAAACTCTAGTGCCACCTATTGGAAATAGCAATCCTAAAAGTCAATATCCAGCCTTTAATGAGCATTGCCATATGACTTAGAATAAAAGCCAAAGCAGAATCTCAATTTGCAGACAAATTCGAGAAATTGCAAACTACCCAGTACTAAAAATTCTTTGGAATGGTTAAAAGTAGTGATGAGTGAATTTTGGGAAAATTGATCTAGAGGATCCAAAGAGTGAAGACAGAAGAGAAGATTGGTGTGGTAGAGAGGACGCAAGCCAGAAGAGGACCAAGTGGGAAGCTGCTGTGCCAGGAAAAGTGAGAGATGAGTAAAATATATATAAAAAAGTTTAACCCCTAATAAGAAACGAGTGGGCCACTCTTTTGGATTCTGAATAATCTGAATATTTCATGAAATTCAAATAAAATTTACCGCAGTCATCTCTAAATAGGCGATATATCTAGTGACCCATTTACACTGCTTGATTGAGGCTGGCGGACATTTAATAGCTTCTATAGACCGAGAATGATGATTTATAAGTAACCTCGTTTTTAGGTGGTTTCGGTAGTTAGTTGGGTGATTGCTAGGCTGTTTAGAAAGGACAATAATTGAATAATGAACATTTCCAGGCTCACTCGTTTCACAATTATCTTCCTCTGTAAATGGGATCTAATAAAGAGGCTGTCCAGTTTTTTGTGAATCTTCATTTTGCATCGGTTCTTCCGACTCAAATCAGGGCCTCTTATGTCACGACACATGTACTGAAGTCTCTAAATGCAGACCAGAGACACTTTCTGGGCATCACATTGAAATATCCGAGGCCTAATTGAATCTGGAAGCCCCTATGTAGATTTCTTCAAGATGCTTGATGAAGACATCATGCGCCGGACAAGTGAGCAGCTAGTTGAGTACCTATTTTTTAACCCTGTTCCCAGGCCCCTACAAATCAGCAAAATAGCAGTCATTTTCTGATGACACATTCCCCTTAAGCAGAGAAAACACAAAATGTTATAATATTTAAATTTTCCTAATTATAGTCCACAGTTGCCAGTCAGGTGTTACCCATTTGCACCAGTAGTCATCAAATATTAATGTCTACTTTTGATTGATATAGCAATGTCACCAACATAGACATTTTTGCTTTCTTGGCCTTTTTTCAGAGAATATGAATGATAGCACCAAAACTTTTTCTCCACTCATGGTCAGTGGTTGGGTGAAGCCATTTATTGTCAGACTTCTGTGTTTTCTCTTTTTAAATCATAATGGCAACCCAAAACATCCAAATGACCTTGATGAAACGTTCACACACCCTGGTGATTTTGGCCTGATAACATGCACAGAAGTTGACACAAAGGGGTTTGAATGACTACTAAAGGTAACATCCTCAACTGTGACCAGTTTGCTAGTAATCAGCGTGCATAAAAGCTGAGTGAGTTTCTGGGATCCAGACAGACTCTTGAATCTTTCATCCAGCCACTGACGTTTCTGGATTGTGAGTCATGGGGAAAGCAAAATAATTGTCAACGAATCTACGGGAAAAGGTAGTTGAACTGTATAAACCAGGAAAGGGATGCAAAAAGATATCCAAAGAATTGAAAATGCCAGTCAGCAGCGTTCAAACTGTGATTAACAAATTGAAAATCAGGGGCTCTGTAAAAACAAAACCACGGTCAGGTAGACCAACAAAAATGTCATCCACAACTGCCAGGAAAATTGTTCGGGATGCAAAGAAAATCCCACAAATAACATCAGCTGAAATATAGGACTCTCTGAAAACTAGAGGTGTGGCTATTACAAGATACACAATAAGGAGGCACTTGAAGAAAAATGGGCTGCATGGTCGAGTCGCCAGAAGAAAGCCATTACTGCGCTAATGCCACAAAGTATCTTGCCTTCAATATGCAAAACAGCACAGAGACAAGCCTCAAACTTTTGGAACAAGGTCATTTGGAGTGATGAGACCAAAATGGAACTTTTTGGCCACAACCATAAACGTTACATTTGGAGAGAGGTCAACAAGGCCTATGATGAAAGGAACACCATTCCTACTGTAAAGCACAGAGGTGAATCGCTGATGTTTTGGGGATGTGTGAGCTACAAAGGCACAGGGAACTTGGTCAAAGTTGAAGGAAAGATTAATGCAGCACGTTATCAGCAAATACTGGAGGCAAATTTGCAATCATCAGCCCGGATGCCGTGCATGGGACGTTCCAACATGACAATGATCCAAAACACAAGGCCAAGTCAACCTGTCATTGTCTACAGCAGAACTAAGTGAAGGTTCTGGAGTGGCCATCTCAGTCTCCTGACCTCAATATCATTGAGCCACTGTGGAGAAATCTCAAGCGCGCTGTTCATGCTGGACAGCCCAGGAATTTACAGGAACTGGAGGCTTTTTGCTCAGAAAAGTGGCCACCTTTACCATCTGAGAAAATAAAGAATCTCATCAACAGCTACCGCAAAAAACTTCAAGCTGTCATTGATGCTAGAAGGGGCAATACACGGTATTAAGAAATGGGGTATGTGAACTTTTGATCAGCATCATTTGGATGTTTTGGGTTATTAATGCAATACATTCTTGATGGAGCTCTGAGAAATTGACAACCTCACACCAACATACTCAGCTCCGCCATGTCTACTATATATATATATCATATACAACACAAAACAATGTAAAGCTTATACAATATACTGTAATAATAATTAAATCTTGTGCTATTGTATATGTGAGCCCTGGATTGTACAGGAGTCAGTACAGAGCGGTAGTCACCAAAAGCTCATTATCTTACCTGCTTTGAGGACCATAGTGCTGAGAATCGGCACTGTGAGCAGTAAGAGAAGCATGCTCATGGTAAAAGCTGCATGTCAAGGTTCTTCTGCTCGGGATCTGCGACGTTAATACTTCTCTTGAAATAGTAAACCTACTTTCATTTGCGCCATGGACTGGTTCCTATTTTCACACTGCAGTCTTTGGCTTCCTGTTTGTATAGGCGAGCTACAACTGAAACATACATATACTGTATAACCTATCTATATTAGAAGAAAATACTTAGAATGTAAGGACGCCAGTGAGCGTAGGATAGAAAAACCCACAATCAACTAGCACGCAAAGAAAAAGTGAACACTAACCAGAAAGATAGACAAAAATGTTGGCATGTTAAAAGAAAAAAAACGTTATTAATAAACAATTGAACATCGAAAAATTTTTAAAAAATAAGACAAAAGGAAATAAGATTAAAAATGGCTTAAAAAGGGGAAGAGGAACAGTTTAGATGCAATAACATTCAACTGTTCCTAATAAATAATAATAATAATAATAATCATTTGTTGACACAAATATATTCTGCTACTTAAGTATTGCATAACTAAACTAAGTTGCTGCTGGAAAGTATATCCTGTCTGTTTAAGCAAATGTGTTTCTGCTCCCCAAAAAGGACAATTTTTACATTGCTGTTGAAACAGTAAACTTCTTCGTGCTCTCATTAAAAAAAGGTATAATTTTTAGACAGCATGATAAAAAGCCAATATTTGTTTCATTTGCAACTGCAAATTTGTTGACGATCCTAAAATACCATAATAGAGATAATTTTACCAATGGGTTCAAATTTAAAACAAGAAACCTGTTCCTCCTCCCTAAATAAAGGGATCATTTTTACAGAGTTTAGCAAAACACCATTTTTCTTCAGTTAGCAAAAGGTATAATTTTGAGACAGCTTGGTAAAACGCCCGGTGGCTTAGTGGTTAGCACTGCAGCGCTGGAGTCCTGGGTTCAAATCCCACCTTGGACAACCTCTGCAAAGATGTGTTTGCATGGGTTTCCTCCCACATTCCAAAGACATACTGATAGGGAATTTAGATTGTGAGCCCCATTGTGGACAGTGATGATAATGTCTGTAAAGCGCTGCGGAATATGTTAGTGGAGCGGCCCCCAAACGCAGGGCAGCGGGGTACTCGGTACCGGGTCCCTCGGTCTCAGTTCTGGGGGTGTCACGGTGGCCCGACCCGGTCCGTGGCCCTGCTAAGGGGCGTCCAATTAAAGGTGTAGGTGAGAGTTTGTCAAGTGTTCGTGACGCCACCTGTGGTATTCGGTCAGGGTGACCGACGCTGCTAGGGGTCCGCTGGGGTGATGGCATGGCAGCTAGATGGTATAACTTCCCACAGGTGAAGTATGTCCCCAGGGCTTCCCTTGAAGAGTAGATGGTGATGGTAGGTCGCAGTAAATGACGAGGACACAGGGTTGCAGTCTCTTTACCTCTTTACTGAAGGCTTCGGCATCCGCAATCCAGAGTATGGTTAACAGGGCTGGCTGAGACTGGCCGGTCCGAAGGCACATCCAGAGTTCCCTTTGCAGGTGGAAATCAGTTGCCTACCTACTAGCGCCTGGGTGTTGTAGTACTTCCCTGCTGAGCACCACGGGATAGTCCTCACAACTGTCGTGTATGTTTCTGATGTTCTTTCTCTCTCCATCCCCCAGATGATATGGATAGGATGCACCCGTATGACGACGGGGTAGGCCTGGAGTTATTTTATAGGGACCCTAGAGACGCCCCTCTCCCACAATTGCCTCCGTTGTCTTCGTTAGGTGTAAAGGTGAGACAGCCAACCTATAATTAACTGCCCGGCCGTAGTTCAAAGTAATGCGTAGAGTCTATTACTTCCTCGGCGTTCCGGCCACCGGCTACGCGCCTCAGTTGGATGTTGCCGATCTCGGGGGAACGACTCCTACTGGTTCTTTCGCCTTTGTGCTGTGATCTCGTTTCTCACTTCTCCACAATATACGTCGCTTCATGTCCTTTCTTAAGATGCTGCCGCAATGAGGTGCAGGCGCGGCTCCGTAACGATCTGTCTGTGCTAGGCCACTGCCAGGATGCCACCCCTGACAGGGACCTCCCTGAATCTTCCCAAGCAACGCTCTCTCTCACTAGATGTTACCTGGGCAAAACCCAGTCAGCTTCTCTCTAACTTCCTATCCGACTCCCAATTTTACCAGAGTGTGAGGAGTGGCCTAATACATAGAACCTTTTGCTCCCCCTGGTGGCCTGAGTGTGAAGTGTAGTGTGTGACTGTGATACCTGGTCAGGTGAACTCCTTTAGTGCCATCAGACGTAACATCACTCCCCCTTGTGGAAGAGCGACAGTACTGCAACGACCAGGACTCTGGGGCACTGCACTAGCGTTATATAAAAATAAATATTATTATAAAGATTATTATTATTGCTTTAATTTGCAACCACAAATTTGTTGCTGATCCTAAAATACCGTAATAGGGATAATTTTTCCATGGCTTCTGGAGCAGCCAAATCATTTTAAAATATGAAACCTGCTCCTACGCCCTAAATAAATGGATAATTTTGTCATGGTTTAACAAAACACCATTTTTCTTTCTTTCTGTTGATAATAAAATAGGGACAATGTTTGGATGCTTGCGAAACAGTTATAACTTCTGTATTTAGCAAACAACAAACGTCTTGCTCCTATCCAATTGGAAATAAATTTTGCTCCACCCTAGGAAAAAAGTCACAGCTTCTTCCATGTGAATCTATTTATATAATTACCTTAAATTGTATGTCATCCACTTCCGTCTGGATGTCATCGAATCCCAGAATTCCAAGCGGAGAAAGTTCACCGACCGCCATATTGGGACACCCAAGTGATGGGTGTCTCAATATAGAAATTGATGTTGGTACCAACCTATTGTGCGGAACACCGTCGCACCACACACACACACTATACACCGTACACACCACACACACAGACACTCACACACTCTCACACACACACTCACATTTACACTCACACACACACACACACTCACACACTCACACTCTCAGGCCGGGATCACACACAGCGAGATACGGCCGAGTCTCGCATGTTAAAATCAAGCTCTGGCACCGGCACTCCAGAGCGGAGCGTGCGGCCGCATAGCAATACATGGAGCTGCACGGTGCCAGAGGTTGTTTTTAACCTGCGAGACTTGGCCGTATCTCGCTGTAGTGTGACTCCGGCCTCACACTCACAATCACATACTCACACTTTCACACTCACATTCACCTCACACTCACTCTCACACACTCACACTCTCAGACTCACTCACATTCACACTCACACTCACACAATCATACACACTCACACTCTCACGCAGCCTCTTGCATGGTACCACCAGTGGAACACTGTTGTGAACACACCGGCGCCATTATCAGTCGAATAATTGACTGACTGCCACCATCTTTGTACAGGAGAAGTGCATGCACAGTTTTAATGTGACCGCCGCTATCTGTCTACAAAAAGATGGTGGCGGTCTGATTTACGGCGCCTGCGCGAATTATGCGCAGGTGCAGAGAATCATTAGGCTGATCCCGGTGGCAGATGCGCAACGTGTCTACAGGCAGAGGAAGCCGGTCACATTAAAGGGGTTTTACCACAAACTAAATTTCATTTTAAAAATTGACTGTGTCTGACGTGTACAGAACATACCACATCTCCTGGGCAGGGGTGGTAGCAGAAGACAATACTGACATTACAGCAGGAGATCACAGTGGATTCATTTTGTGAGGTAAAATATTTCACTGACTGTTTTTAACCCCTTCATGACCCAGCCTATTTTGACCTTAATGACCTGGCCATTTTTTGCAATTCTGACCAGTGTCCCTTTTATTCTGTTAAACCAGAGAGTTAAGTGACACAAAATAGTTAATAACTAACATTTCCCACATGTCTACTTTACATCAGCACAATTTTGTAAACAAACTTTTTTTTGCCAGGAAGTTATAAGTAGTGTTGAGCATTCCGATACCGCAAGTATCGGGTATCGGCCGATATTTGCTGTATCGGAATTCCGATACCGAGTTCCGATATTTTTGTGATATCGGAAATCGGAATCGGAAGTTCCCAGTGTATGGTTCCCAGGGTCTGGAGGAGAGGAGACTCTCCTTCAGGCCCTGGGATCCATATTCATGTAAAAAATAAAGAATTAAAATAAAAAATATGGATATACTCACCCCTCCGGTGGACCCTGGACCTTAGCGATGTAACCGGCAGCCTCCGTTCCTAAGAATGCAGTGAGTTTAGGACCTGCGATGACGTCGCGGCTTGTGATTGGTCGCGTGAGCGGTCACTTGAGCGGTCACGCGACCAATCACAAGCCGCGACGTCATCGAAGGTCCTTAACTCTGCTGCATTCTTAAGAACGGAGGCACCGCTAAGAGCAGGGGCCGCCGGAGGGGTGAGTATATCAATATTTTTTATTTTTATTCTTTATTTTATACATGAATATGGATCCCAGGGCCTGAAGGAGAGTTTCCTCTCCTTCAGACCCTGGGAATCATTCCGATATTTTGTGTCCCATTGATATGCATTGGTATCGGGTATCGGTATCGGCGAGATCCGATATTTTGCCGGTATCGGCCGATCCAATCCGATACCGATACCTTTGCATATCGGAAGGTATCGCTCAACACTAGTTATAAGGGTTAAAATTTAACCAGCGATTTCTCATTTTTACAACAAAATTTACAAAACCATTTTTTTTAGGGACCACCTCACATTTGAAGTCAGTTTGAGGGTTCTACATGACAGAAAATACCCAAAAGTGACACCATGCCAAAACTGCACCCCTCAAGGTGCTCAAAAGCACATTCAAGAAGTTTATTAACCCTTCAGGTGCTTCACAGCAGCAGAAGCAACGTGGAAGGAAAAAATGAACATTTAACTTTTTTGTCCCAAAAATTATACTTTAGCAACAATTTTTTTATTTTTCCAAGGGTAAAAGGAGAAACTGTATGCTGAAAGTTGTTGTCCAATTTGTCCTGAGTACACCGATACATCACATGTGGGGGTAAACCACTGTCTGGGCGCGCGACAGGGCTCGGAAGGGAAGGAGCGCCATTTGACTTTTTGAATGAAAAATTAGCTCCAATCTTTAGCGGACACCATGTCACGTTTGGAGAGCCCCTGTGTACCTAAAGATTGGAGCTCCCCCACAAGTGACCCTATTTTGGAAACTAGACCCCCAAAGGAACTTATCTAGATGCATAGTGAGCACTTTAAACCCTCAGGTGCTTCACAAATTGATCCGTAAAAATGAAAAAGTACTTTTTTTTCACAAAAAATTTTTTTTAGCCTCAATTTTTTCATTTTCACATGGGCAACAAGATAAAATGGATCCTAAAATTTGTTGGGCAATTTCTACTCAGTACACGAATACCTCATATGTGGGGGTAAACCTCTGTTTGGGCGCATGGCAGGGCTCGGAAGGGAAGGAGCGCCATTTGACTTTTTGAATGTAAAATTAGCTCCAATCGTTAGCGGACACCATGTCGCATTTAGAGAGCCTCCGTGTGCCTAAACATTGGAGCTCCCCCACAAGTGACCCCATTTGGAAACGACCTCCCAAGGAACTAATCTACATGTGTGGTGAGCACTTTGAACCCCCAAGTGCTTCACAGAAGTTTATAACGTAGAGCCGTGAAAAAAAACCAAAAAACATTTTTTTCCTCAAAAAAATGATTTTTTATCCCGCAATTTTTATTTTCACAAGGATAACAGGAGAAATTGGACCCCAAAAGTTGTTGTCCAATTTGTCCTGAGTACGATGATACCCCATATGTGGGGGTAAACCACTGTTTGGGCGTACATCGGGGCTCGGAAGGGAAGTAGTGATGTTTTGAAATGCAGACTTTGATGGAATGCTCTGCGGGCATCACGTTGCGTTTGCAGAGCCCCTGATGTGCCTAAACAGTAGAAACCCCCCACAAGTGACCCAATTTTGGAAACTAGACCCCCCAAGGAACTTATCCAGATGTGTGGTGAGCACTTTGAACCCCCAAGTGCTTCACAGAAGTTTATAACGCAGAGCCATGAAAATAAAAAATCATTTTTCTTTCCTCAAAAATGGTGTTTTAGCCCGCAATCTTTTATTTTCACAAAGGTAACAGGAGAAATGGGACCCCAAAAGTTGTTGTCCAGTTTGTCCTGAGTACGCTGATACCCCATATGTGGGGTAAACCACTGTTTGGGCACACGTCGGGGTTCGGAAGGGAAGTAGTGACGTTTTTTTGAAATGCAGACTTTGATGGAATGGTCTGCGGGCGTCACGTTGCGTTTGCAGAGCCCCTGATGTGCCTGAACAGTAGAAACCCACCACAAGTGACCCAATTTTGGAAACTAGACCTCCAAAGGAACTTATCTAGATGTGTGGTGAGCATTTTGAACTCCCAAGTGCTTCACAGAAGTTTATAACGCAGAGCCATGAAAATAAAAAATCATTTTTCTTTCCTCAAAAATGATGTTTTAGCCCGCAATTTTTTATTTTCACAAGGGTAACAGGAGAAATTGGACCCCAGAAGTTGTCCAGTTTTTCCGGAATATGCTTATACCCCATATGTGGGGTAAACCACTGTTTGGGCACACGTCGGGGTTCGGAAGGGAAGGAGCGCCGTTTTGGAATGCAGACTTTGATGGAATGGTCTGTCGGCGTCATGTTGCGTTTGCAGAGCCCCTGATGTGCCTAAACAGTAGAAACCCCTAACAAATGACCTAATTTTGGAAACTAGACCCCTCAAGGAACTTATCTAGATGTGTGGTAAGCACTTTGAATCCCCAAGTGCTTCACAGAAGTTTATAACGCAGAGCCGTGAAAATAAAAAATCATTTTTCTTTCCTCAAAAATTATTTTTTAGCCCACAATTTTTTATTTTCACAAAGGTAACAGGAGAAATTGGGCCCCAAAAGTTGTTGTCCAGTTTGTCTTGAGTATGCTGGTACCCCATATGTGGGGGTAAACCACTGTTTGGGCACACATCGGGGATCGGAAGGGAGGGAGCACCATTTGTCTTTTTGAATGCAAGATTGGCTGGAATCAATGGTGGCACCATGTCAGGTTTGAAGACCCCCAGATGTGCCTAAACAGTGGAAACCCCTCAATTCTAACTCCAACACTAGCCCCAACACACCCCTAACCCTAATCCCAACCCTAACCACACCCCTAACCCCAACACACCCCTAACCCAAATCCCAACCCTAACCATAACCCTAACCACAAGCCTAACCCTAACCCCAACACACCCCTAACCCTAATCTTAACCCTAATTCCAACCCTAACTCTAAGGCTATGTGCCCACGTTGCGGATTTGTGTGTGGATTTTTCCACACCGTTTTTGAAAAATCCACAGGTAAAACGCACTGCGTTTTACCTGCAGATTTACTGCGGATTTCCAGTGTTTTCTGTGCGGATTTCACCTGTACAGGAACAGGTGTAAAATGCTGCGGAACCCGCACAAAGAATTGACATACTGTGGAAAATAACGAGCGGTATTTTCCACACCATGGGCACAGCGGATTTGGTTTTCCATAGGTTTACATGGTACTGTAAACGTGATGGAAAACTGCTACGAATCCGCAGCAGCCAATCCACTGCAGATCCGCAGCACATAACCCTAATTCTAACCCTAACTCTAGTGGAAAAATAACAATAAATATATTTTCTTTATTTTATTATGTTCCCTACCCTTGGGGGTGATAAAGGGGGGGTTTATTTACTATTTTTTTTTATCTTGATCATTGTGATAGAACCTAACACTGTGATCAAAATGTACCTGGAATGAATCTGCCGGCCAGCAGATTCGGCGGGCACTGGTGTCGTTTGCCATTCACAACGTGTTCCATAGGTCTTTGTTGCGGCGCTACGTTGTGCCTGTGGTTCCTTCTGTTGAGCCTCCTGCTCCGGTGTTGGTTGAGGGCGAGTTGGAGTACGTGGTGGAGAAGATCTTGGATTCTCGTCTCTCCAGACGGAGGCTTCAGTATCTGGTCAAGTGGAAGGGCTATGGTCAGGAGGATAATTCCTGGGTGGTCGCCTCTGATGTTCATGCGGCCAATTTGGTTCGTGCCTTTCACGCTGCTCATCCTGATCGTCCTGGTGGTCTTGGTGAGGGTTCGGTGACCCCTCCTTAAGGGGGGGGGTACTGTTGTGAATTGGATTTTTTGGCTCCCTCTTGTGGTCACTAGCGACATGACACTTTGAGTTTCTTTCCCCAGCTTGGTACCCACCTGGCTCGTTAGTCCAGGGGTGTTGCTTTTTAAGCTTCCTTGATTTTCAGTCTGGTGCCTGGCATCGTTGTAATCAGTTCATTTCTGTTTGCTCCTGTCTGCTGGTCCTGGTTCTTGCAAAATAAGCTAAGTCCTGCTTCCTTGTTTTTTTGGTTATTTGCATTGCTCTTATTTTTTGTCCAGCTTGCACTAAATGTGATTCCTGATTTTGCTGGTAGCTCTAGGGGGCTGATATTCTCCCCCCGGGCCGTTAGACGGTTCGGGGGTTCTTGAATATTCAGCGTGGAAATTTTGATAGGGTTTTTGCTGACCGTATAAGTCATCTTACTATATTCTGCTATTAGTCAGTGGGCCTCTCTTTGCTAAATACCTAGTTCATTCTTACGTTTGTCTTTTCTTCTTACCTCACCGTTATTATTTGTTGGGGGCTTGTATCCAACTTTTGGGGTCTTTTCTCTGGAGGCAAGAAAGGTCTATCTTTTCCCTTCTAGGGTTAGTTAGTTCTCCGGCTGGCGCGAGACGTCTAGAACCAACGTAGGTACGGTCCCCGGCTGCTGCTATTTGTGGTGCTAGGATCAGGTATACGGTCAGCCTAGTTACCACTGCCCTATGAGCTGGTTTTTTGTGTTTGCAGACTTGGTAATAACTTCTGAGACGCTCTGCCATTGGGGTCATAACAGTATGCCAGGCCGAAGGTGAATGTTTAATGCATTGTAGAAGTGGGATAATAAGAAAGGAAATTCTGAGTTTTTTTTTTTTTTCTCTCTTTCTTCCTCCCCTTTACCTCTGAGTGGCTTGAGCTTGCTGCAGACATGAATGTCCAGACTTTGATTACTAGTGTGGATCAGCTTGCTGCTCGTGTGCAGGGCATTCAAGATTTTGTTACCAGTAGTCCTATGTCTGAACCTAAAATACCTATTCCTGAACTGTT
Organism: Ranitomeya variabilis; assembly: GCF_051348905.1. Classification (NCBI taxonomy): domain Eukaryota; kingdom Metazoa; phylum Chordata; class Amphibia; order Anura; family Dendrobatidae; genus Ranitomeya; species Ranitomeya variabilis. The sequence goes on along the minus strand of NC_135234.1, from coordinate 24,276,803 downwards.
CTCTGGAGACCGATTTAAGTTTAGGAATTTCAGGAATAATTGTAAATTGTTTCTATCTCTGAGACCCCGTTCGTCTGGAGACTCAGCTCAGCAAGTTAAAATTGTTATCTCTTTCTTGCGGGGTGAACCTCAGGATTGGGCTTTCTCGTTAGCGCCAGGAGATCCGGCATTGGCAAATATTGATGCGTTTTTTCTGGCGCTCGGGTTGCTTTACGAGGAACCCAATCTTGAAATTCAGGCAGAAAAAGCCTTGCTGGCTATCTCTCAGGGCCAGGATGAAGCTGAAGTGTATTGCCAAAAATTTCGGAAATGGTCCGTGCTTACTCAGTGGAATGAGTGTGCTCTGGCCGCAAATTTCAGAAATGGCCTTTCTGAAGCCATTAAGAATGTGATGGTGGGTTTCTCCATTCCTACAAAGTCTGAATGATTCCATGGCGCTGGCTATTCAAATTGACCGGCGTTTGCGGGAGCGCAAAGCCACTAATCCTCTGGTGGTGTTGTCTGAACAAACACCTGATTTAATGCAATGTGGTAGAATTCAGACTAGAAATGAACGGAAAAATCATAGACGTCAGAATGGGTTGTGTTTTTACTGTGGTGATTCTACACATGTTATATCAGCATGCTCTAAACGCCTAACAAGGGTTGTTAGTCCTGTCGCCATTGGTATTTTGCAACCTAAATTTATTTTGTCTGTGACTTTAATTTGCTCATTGTCTTCCTACCCTGTTATGGCGTTTGTGGATTCAGGTGCTGCCCTGAGTCTTATGGATCTGTCATTTGCCAAGCGCTGTGGTTTTGTTCTTGAGCCGTTGGTAAATCCTATCCCTCTTAGAGGTATTGATGCTACGCCATTGGCGGAAAATAAGCCGCAGTTTTGGACACAGGTAACCATGTGCATGACTCCTGAACATCGGGAGGTGATTCGTTTTCTTGTTCTGCATAAAATGCATGATTTGGTCGTTTTGGGTCTGCCATGGTTACAGACCCATAATCCAGTCTTGGATTGGAAGGCAATGTCTGTGTCAAGTTGGGGCTGTCAGGGAATTCATTGTGATTACCCGCCGGTGTCTATTGCTTCCTCTACTCCTTCGGAATTTCCTGAGTATTTGTCTGATTATCAGGATGTATTCAGCGAGTCCAGGTCCAGTGCTCTTCCTCCTCATAGGGACTGTGACTGCGCTATAGATTTGATTCCAGGTAGTAAATTTCCTAAGGGAAGATTATTTAATCTGTCTGTACCTGAGCATACCGCAATGCGTTCGTATATCAAGGAGTCTCTGGAGAAGGGGCATATCCGTCCATCCTCTTCCCCTCTTGGTGCGGGATTCTTTTTTGTGGCCAAGAAGGACGGATCTTTGAGCCCTTGTATAGACTATCGGCTTCTGAATAAAATCACTGTTAAATTTCAGTATCCTTTGCCTCTGTTGTCGGACTTGTTTGCCCGGATTAAGGGTGCCAAGTGGTTCACCAAGATAGATCTTCGTGGTGCGTACAACCTTGTGCGCATTAAGCAAGGAGATGAATGGAAAACTGCATTTAATACGCCCGAAGGTCATTTTGAGTACTTGGTGATGCCTTTTGGGCTCTCTAATGCTCCTTCAGTGTTTCAGTCCTTTATGCATGATATCTTCCGGAAGTTTCTGGATAAATGTATGATTGTTTATCTGGATGATATTCTGTTTTTTTCTGATGATTGGGACTCCCATGTAAAGCAGGTCAGGATGGTGTTTCAGGTTTTGCGTGAGAATGCTTTATTTGTTAAGGGCTCAAAGTGTCTCTTTGGAGTACAGAAGGTTCCCTTTTTGGGTTTTATTTTTTTCCCTTCTGCGGTGGAGATGGACCCAGTCAAGGTCCGAGCTATTCATGATTGGACTCAACCCACGTCAGTTAAGAGTCTTCAGAAGTTCTTGGGTTTTGCTAACTTCTACCGTCGTTTTATCGCTAACTTTTCTAGTGTTGTTAAACCTTTGACGGATATGACCAAGAAAGGTTCTGATGTTGCTAACTGGGCTCCTGCAGCCGTGGAAGCTTTCCAAGAGCTGAAGCGCCGGTTTACTTCGGCGCCTGTTTTGTGCCAGCCTGATGTCTCACTTCCCTTTCAGGTTGAAGTGGATGCTTCTGAGATCGGGGCAGGGGCCGTTTTGTCGCAGAGAGGCCCTGGTTGCTCTGTAATGAGACCATGTGCTTTTTTTTCTAGGAAGTTTTCGCCTGCTGAGCGGAATTATGATGTTGGCAATCGGGAGTTGTTGGCCATGAAGTGGGCATTTGAGGAGTGGCGTCATTGGCTCGAGGGTGCTAAACATCGTGTGGTGGTCTTGACTGATCACAAAAATCTGATGTATCTCGAGTCTGCTAAACGCCTGAATCCTAGACAGGTCCGTTGGTCATTGTTTTTCTCCCGTTTTGACTTTGTGGTCTCGTATTTACCAGATTCAAAGAATGTTAAGGCTGATGCTCTTTCAAGGAGCTTTGTGCCTGACTCTCCTGGAGTCTCAGAGCCAGCTGGTATTCTTAAAGAGGGAGTAATCTTGTCAGCCATTTCTCCGGATTTGCGACGTGTGTTGCAGAGATTTCAGGCTGGTAGACCTGACTCTTGTCCACCTGACAGACTGTTTGTTCCTGATAAATGGACCAGCAGAGTCATTTCCGAGGTTCATTCCTCGGTGTTGGCAGGGCATCCGGGGATTTTTGGCACCAGAGATTTGGTGGCTAGGTCCTTTTGGTGGCCTTCCTTGTCACGGGATGTGCGGTCATTTGTGCAGTCCTGTGGGACTTGTGCTCGAGCTAAGCCTTGCTGTTCTCGTGCCAGCGGGTTGCTCTTGCCCTTGCCTGTCCCGAAGAGGCCTTGGACACACATTTCCATGGATTTCATTTCAGATCTTCCGGTGTCTCAGGGCATGTCTGTCATCTGGGTGGTATGTGATCGCTTTTCCAAGATGGTCCATTTGGTGTCTTTGCCTAAGCTGCCTTCCTCTTCCGATCTGGTTCCTTTGTTCTTTCAGAATGTGGTTCGTTTGCACGGCATTCCTGAGAATATCGTGTCTGACAGAGGATCCCAGTTTGTTTCCAGGTTCTGGCGATCCTTTTGTGCTAAGATGGGCATTGATTTGTCGTTTTCGTCTGCCTTTCATCCTCAGACTAATGGCCAAACGGAGCGAACAAATCAGACTCTGGAGGCTTATTTGAGGTGTTTTGTTTCTGCAGATCAGGATGATTGGGTGACCTTCTTGCCATTGGCTGAGTTTGCCCTTAATAATCGGGCTAGTTCCGCTACTTTGGTTTCGCCATTTTTCTGCAACTCTGGTTTTCATCCTCGTTTTTCCTCGGGACATGTTGAGCCCTCTGACTGTCCTGGGGTGGATTCTGTGGTGGATAGGTTGCAGCGGATCTGGAATCATGTGGTGGACAACTTAAAGGTGTCACAGGAGAAGGCTCAGCGTTTTGCCAACCGCCGCCGCGGTGTGGGTCCCCGACTTCGTGTTGGGGATTTGGTGTGGCTGTCTTCTCGGTTTGTTCCTATGAAGGTCTCCTCTCCTAAATTTAAGCCTCGCTTCATCGGTCCTTATAAGATTTTGGAAATCCTTAATCCAGTGTCCTTTTGCTTGGATCTTCCGGTGTCGTTTGCCATTCACAACGTGTTCCATAGGTCTTTGTTGCGGCGCTACGTTGTACCTGTGGTTCCTTCTGTTGAGCCTCCTGCTCCGGTGTTGGTTGAGGGCGAGTTGGAGTACGTGGTGGAGAAGATCTTGGATTCTCGTCTCTCCAGACGGAGGCTTCAGTATCTGGTCAAGTGGAAGGGCTATGGTCAGGAGGATAATTCCTGGGTGGTCGCCTCTGATGTTCATGCGGCCAATTTGGTTCGTGCCTTTCACGCTGCTCATCCTGATCGTCCTGGTGGTCTTGGTGAGGGTTCGGTGACCCCTCCTTAAGGGGGGGGTACTGTTGTGAATTGGATTTTTTGGCTCCCTCTTGTGGTCACTAGCGACATGACACTTTGAGTTTCTTTCCCCAGCTTGGTACCCACCTGGCTCGTTAGTCCAGGGGTGTTGCTTTTTAAGCTTCCTTGATTTTCAGTCTGGTGCCTGGCATCGTTGTAATCAGTTCATTTCTGTTTGCTCCTGTCTGCTGGTCCTGGTTCTTGCAAAATAAGCTAAGTCCTGCTTCCTTGTTTTTTTGGTTATTTGCATTGCTCTTATTTTTTGTCCAGCTTGCACTAAATGTGATTCCTGATTTTGCTGGTAGCTCTAGGGGGCTGATATTCTCCCCCCGGGCCGTTAGACGGTTCGGGGGTTCTTGAATATTCAGCGTGGAAATTTTGATAGGGTTTTTGCTGACCGTATAAGTCATCTTACTATATTCTGCTATTAGTCAGTGGGCCTCTCTTTGCTAAATACCTAGTTCATTCTTACGTTTGTCTTTTCTTCTTACCTCACCGTTATTATTTGTTGGGGGCTTGTATCCAACTTTTGGGGTCTTTTCTCTGGAGGCAAGAAAGGTCTATCTTTTCCCTTCTAGGGTTAGTTAGTTCTCCGGCTGGCGCGAGACGTCTAGAACCAACGTAGGTACGGTCCCCGGCTGCTGCTATTTGTGGTGCTAGGATCAGGTATACGGTCAGCCTAGTTACCACTGCCCTATGAGCTTGTTTTTTGTGTTTGCAGACTTGGTAATAACTTCTGAGACCCTCTGCCATTGGGGTCATAACAGGGCACATTGCGCATGCGCCCGCCATTTTAGAAGATGGCGGTGCCCATAGGAGAAGACGGAAGGACACCGGGACTCGGTAAGTATGGGGGGGTGGGATCGGACAGTGGGGGGAGGGGAGGGCAGCAAAGGACAGGACGGATGGGAGGAAAGACTGACAGCGGCGGCAGACCGCCGCCATCAGTCGGTGGCGGGGCAGATCGGGGTCTACAGCCGTGGCTGATGATATTGCAGCATCGATCATGGCTGGATTGTAATATTTCACCAAGTTTCATAGGTGAAATATTACAAATTGCTCTGATTGGCTGTTTCACTTTCAACAGCCAATCAGAGAGATCGTAGCCACATGGGGGCAAAGCCACGCCCCCTGGGCTGAAGTACCACTCCCCCTGTCCCTGCAGGTTGGGTGAAATTTGAGTTAACCCTTTCACCCGATCTGCAGGAACGCGATCATTCTGTGCCGCAGCATATGCGTCATAGGTCGGATTGGCACCGACTTTCATGACGCATACGCTGTGTCACAGGTCGGGAAGGGGTTAAAAAATATTTTACCTCGCAAAATGTATCCTCTGCGATCTCCTGCTGTAATGTCAATATTGTCTTTTGCTTCCTCCTCTGCCCAGGAGCTGTGGTATGTTCTTTACACATGGTCAGACACAGACAATTTTTAAAATGAACTTTTGTTGATGGGAAAACCCCTTTAAAAAGCAAATATCAACACCAACATGGCTCCTCCTAAAAAGTACACCAATGACAATGAAAGGAAAGCAGCAAAGGCACAACATCAAAGACAACAAAGGGCAAATGAGACTCTTGAAGAGCAACGACATGCATATAAGCGTAGGTGTCAAGCACATGAGTCCCCTGATGCAAAAGTCATTAGATTATCACAGGATGCCATTAGGCAACAACAGCACCGCATGCCCGCCCCCACCGTGACATTACCACCCTCCCAATGCGATAGCATCAGGCCTCCATCTAGTCTATATATATAAACATCAAAAAGGCAGGCATCTGTCTCCCAAAGCTATAATTTTTTGACTTTTTTTTTCAATTTAATAAGCCTAAAACATCTTAGTGGAGTGTTTAATTGAACAGACTGTTGGTTACCTCCAGTATCCAACCCTCTAGATGTGTTGGCTAAGGCTGTGTTTGCATTATAGAGCTCAAAAGGTGTTCAACACAGTTCTTGAAAACATTACAGTATTAGACTTTTTTGACAGATTAAAAGTCTAGAGTCAAATCACACAGAATCAAATATTTTTTGAAAATTTCAACGATGATTCAATCATCGTTACAAAACATCATATAGAATTATAGGGTTGCCTCAAGTTATTGGTAAAATTGTGCTTGTAAAAAATAAGCAACCAATTTTTCATTTTAATAAAAATAATTTCCATTCTCAAAAAAGGAAAGTATTGTTATGTTATATTTTACAACGTGTGGCCAATTTTTATATAAGGAGTGCACGCTTGCTAGCTGTTTGCTATATAGCTTGCAAGCGCTGCCCTGAAGATGATCAGATTGCTGGATCTCCCCGCCTTTGATGATGCAGAGTCAAAGCTGGCACAGACATGACATTATTTCGTAGTGTGTTAGGATGCGCAACCTGCACAAAAAAACATGCTACTACAGTGGGTACTGAAAGTATTCATACTGTATGATGTTAATTTTTATTTTGTGGCTTATGTATCAGGCCTCTATAACACACTATTTTTCAAGTCAGGTCCCTTACTGTATGACATTAATAACAGAAGAATTTTTTTGTGGCCTATGTATCAGGCCTTTATAACACACTAGATGCTACAAACTATTTTTCAAGTCAAGTCCCTTACTGTATGACGTTAATAACAGAATAATTTGTTTGTGACCTCTGGATCAGACCTCTACAGCTTAATTTCAACCCAAACAAATGACGAAGTGTGATACAGCGGTTTGTCTAACTTTTTGCAACTGAAAAATTATAATTTTTTTTTATGTGCCTTAGGTCTGCAGACAGGTTACTATCACCGCCAAAAAATAACTATGTGGGATACAGCAGGTTGTTTCACATTTATTTGCCAGCAAGGTAGTCGTGGTAATGAATAATAATAAAAATTAACTTTTAATGATAATATTATTAAAAATCTAGTTAAAGACAAGAACAACAAACCGACATAAACAACTGGAAGACACCCAATAAACCCAATTAATTACTGGTAAGTATGGGCATAAAATATTGCTTAATCAAATCCTAATTATCCCTTGGAGGATAACTTGATCTATACTTGATTATCTCTAAGCAATATAAGAAAAGTGCTCTTTTTATCATGCTGATTCTCACTGAACCATGTGTAAATCATACCAGATGTCTACAAATAACTACAGATGTCCGATATCGCCCTACACAGGCCTTATGTATAATGCATCTGTAACACACTGCTAGATATATAGCCGCATGATGATTTCAAAAAAAGCATCTATAAAAAGGAACAATCTCACCCGGTTCTTATGTTAGACAGACTCTCCCGGTCTTGAGAGATGCTCCATACAATTCCTCTGTTTGTCCGTAGATGGGGGATGGACGTGCACACCATCAAACTTTCAACCCACCAGACCGGTCCTCAACTCGAGGTAATTGTTAACCCCCTGGCCTCCCGACGCGTTTCCTTTCATCATCAGGGGAGGATTAAATAAACTGCCAACTCGGGGAGAAGGTGATTTCCTCACAAGGAAGGTTGCTTATTCCTTGTGAGGAAATCACCTTCTCCCCGAGTTGGCAGTTTATTTAATCCTCCCCTGATGATGAAAGGAAACGCGTCGGGAGGCCAGGGGGTTAACAATTACCTCGAGTTGAGGACCGGTCTGGTGGGTTGAAAGTTTGATGGTGTGCACGTCCATCCCCCATCTACGGACAAACAGAGGAATTGTATGGAGCATCTCTCAAGACCGGGAGAGTCTGTCTAACATAAGAACCGGGTGAGATTGTTCCTTTTTATAGATGCTTTTTTTGAAATCATCATGCGGCTATATATCTAGCAGTGTGTTACAGATGCATTATACATAAGGCCTGTGTAGGGCGATATCGGACATCTGTAGTTATTTGTAGACATCTGGTATGATTTACACATGGTTCAGTGAGAATCAGCATGATAAAAAGAGCACTTTTCTTATATTGCTTAGAGATAATCAAGTATAGATCAAGTTATCCTCCAAGGGATAATTAGGATTTGATTAAGCAATATTTTATGCCCATACTTACCAGTAATTAATTGGGTTTATTGGGTGTCTTCCAGTTGTTTATGTCGGTTTGTTGTTCTTGTCTTTAACTAGATTTTTAATAATATTATCATTAAAAGTTAATTTTTATTATTATTCATTACCACGACTACCTTGCTGGCAAATCAATATTTTGGATTGGTAGAATTATTCAGTATTTTGTTTCACATTTAGCAACAGAAAAAATTATAACTTTTTTAATGTGCCTTAGGTCTGCAGACAGTTTTATTTCACCGCAGCACTAAATGACAAGGTGGGATACAGCAGGCTGTTTATTATTTTTTCACTAGGTACATTTGAATTAGAATGCTATACTCGTACATAGATCATAATAGAAGCAGTGCACAATGCGTATACTGCTGGATTTGTTTGTGCACCTTAGTATGGCTAAAAAAATAAAAAGTGCTGGAAGGTAAATTGTACAGCCACACTTGTCACTAGATGCCTACAATATCTGACTGATACTGATATGTAACCACCTATCTAACTAGCTGAATTGTGGGATACAGCAGGCTTTTTCACATTTAGCTACTGAAATAATATAATCTAGAATGCTATACTCGTGCATGGAGCATTATAGAAGCAGTGCTCAACACACTTGTAGGACATGTGCCTGCTGACTTTGTCTGAGAACCTCAGTAATGCCACAAAAAAAAATTAAGGAAGGTAAATTGTACAGCCACACTGGACACTATCTAGCTACAGTATCTGACTGATATACAACCGCCTAACTAACTAGCCGAAATCTTGCTCTTAACAGTGGCAGCGTCAGGAGCAGCCTCTCTGCGCTGTATAAGTGTCAAAATGGTGCTAAAACAAGATGTCCGCTATTTATATGGAGAGGGACATGTGATTTCAGCAGCCAATGACACAAGCCGTAGTGTCAGGACATTGTGGGTGTTTCCTGCGCCCTGATTGGCTAGCCGCAATGTGCACACGTAAAGTTAGGAAAAAAAATGACCGCTGTGCTTCCAAGAACACCGCTCCTCTGAGCTCTGCAAACCCCCTCCTCTCATCAAACACGTGCCAAACGCTCATCATACACCACCATTATCATTGGTAAAGTGCGGAAAACATTTTTGTGGCAACACAAATATTTTCCCGCACTTTTACCGAATGTTACAAATTTTTTACCGATTTTATGAAATTTTGCTCGGATTTACTATCACGAATCCGAATATTCATGCCGAATTTATATTTGGCGATCATTTTCCGAACAAATTCGCTGATCTCTATTCATAACTAAAGAGTGACCTCCAACTCAGACATCAAACTCGGTGCTCGGTAAGAGGTACCACCGTCTAACTCAGAATGGAGACATAGTAATAGCAGTATTAGTGATTGCAGTGATAATAGTTATAATAATAATAATAATAATCTAATAATAATAATGATCATTGTGAAGTCCTGGTGGTGTCCATAATGTAAGGAATAATACAATTTTAGTATAGCAGTACAGTTATAAGAATGATATACAGTGAGTATTAGTAGTTTTTACAGTAAAGATGTTAGCGTTAGTAAGTAATATTACTATTAACCATATTACTAATATAAAATTAACCCCTCAGCACAAAAATACATAAATATACATTAAGGCTGGGATCCACATGTATAGAGGGGGTTCAGAAGATACCACACGTGGTAGAGGCTGGTCTAGGTACATAGCTGGTAAAATATGGGGGCATTACATGATGGCGTTATTCCATCACCACACAACACAACTATGTTGATACGTACACCAACATTGTGCCGCTCGTATCCAGCAGAGTTAGAACCATGCTGGTTCGAAACGCGTCGTTCTTCCTCTAATTTTTCATGTCCCCTTTTCTAATTCCTTTTCAATATGTTTTGAATTGATTTTCATTATATGTGTTTTGATATGTAAGGATATGTGCACATGTTGCAGATTTCCCTGAGGATTTTTCTGCACTAAATCCGCAGCTCTTGGCAGAAAACGCAGGTGCGTTTTTGATGCATTTTTGAAAGCTAAATAAAGATGTATTATTGAACAAACAAAAAAAGATTTGTGATGTCATGTGTTGTCCAACCTCCTCTTTTACATTTGTCCAACCCACACACAGATAGATAGATAGATAGATAGATAGATAGATAGATAGATAGACAGATAGATAGATAGATAAATAGAAGGATAGCTAGATAGATAGATACATAGATGTAGATAGATATATGGATAGTTAGGCTACTTTCACACATCAGGTTTTTGCTGTCAGGCATAATCCGGCGAGTTTTGAAAAAAACGGATCCGTTTTTCTTTTCGCCTAATCCGTTTTTTTCTCATAGAGTTGTATTAGCGCCGGATTGTGCCTGATGGCCACACGTTTCATCCGTTTTTTGCCGGATCCGTAAAAAAAACTGTTTCCACCGGACAGAAAAAAACGCACAGCGACTGATCCGGCGAAAACGTATGAAACTGAGATGTGAAATGATGAATCTGGCCTCCGAATCCGTTTTTTTATACATTTTTTCCATTGAAATCATGCACATTTTCCGTTCTCTCTGTCTCTCTAAAAAAAAACGATCCGTTGCAAATAGTGAAAAACTCATGCAACTGATCGTTTTTTTTTTAGAGAGAGAACGGAAAATGTGCATGATTTCAATGTTAAAAATGCATGAAAAAACGGATTCAGAGGCCGAATTCATCATTTCACATCTCAGTTTCATGTTTTTCGCCGGATCCGTCGCTGTGCGTTTTTTCGCCGGACAGAAAAACCGTTCTTCTGTACGTTTTCTCCGTCTGCCAGAAACAGCTTTTCTGATGGATCCGGAAAAAAACAGATGAAACGTGTGGCCATCAGGCGCAATCGGGCGCTAATACAACTCTATGAAAAAAAACAGATCCAGCGGAAAAAAAACGGATCCGGTTTTTTTTTAAAACTCACTGCATTGTGCCTGACGCCAAAACCCTGATGTGTGAAAGTAGCCAGATAGATATATGGATAGAAACATCTATGTATCTATAGATATATCTATTTATAAATATATCTATAGATAGATATAGCCATAGTTATCCATCTATAGATATATAAATTTATCTATGGATATATCCATAGATATATAATAGTAAGGCCGATGTTTATTAATTAACGTTTAATTAAACAAAAACAAAAAAAAGGAAAAAAATGGCGTGGGCTCCTGCGCAATTTTCTGCACCAGAAGGGAAAAGCCGACGGCCGGGGGCCAATATTTGTAGCCTGGGAAGGGGGTAATACACATGGCCCCCTCCCAGGCTATGAATATCAGCCCACAGCTGTCTGCGTAGCCTTTACTGGCTATTAAAATAGGGGGACCCCCCAAAACATTGAAGTGGGGTCCCCCTTTATTTTATAGCCAGAAAGGCTATGCAGACAGCTGCGGGCTGATATTCATAGCCTAGAGAGGGGCCATGGATATTTGCCCCCCTGGCTATAAATACCAGCCCGCAGCCACCCCTGAAATGGCGCATCTGTAAGATGCGCCAATTCTGGCACTTAGCTCCTTTCTTCCCACTCCCGAGTAGCTGTGGGATATGGGGTAATAAGGGGTTAATGTCACCTTGCTAATGTAAGGTAACAAGTGAGACTAGGGACTATTTTTTACAGTGGCGGAGGAATACATTGCGGAAGGATACCTTCCATCATTGTATTTCTGGAGCCCCTGGAGAGTGGTCGCATCAGCTGATGTGGCTGCTCTCCACGGGAGATTGTCGTGTGGCACTCGTTTTAATTGGATATCTGTGGATCAGGGAGTATAGTGTTTGTTTATTATTTAAATATTTTTTACAGGTGACAATGGCTTTGGGGATCAAGGTGACAAGGTGAGTACCTTATGTACTCTATGTTGTATGTACTGTATGTCTATATGTATGTGTTGTATGTAATGTACAGTATGAATGTACTGTATGTATTGTGTGTTATATGTTATATGTACTGTTATATGTTATATATTGTATGTACTGTTATATGTTGTATGTTATATGTACTGTTATATGTTATATATTGTATGTGCTGTTATATGTTATATGTTGTATGTACTGTTATATGTTATATGTTGTATGTGCTTTTATATGTTATATGCTATATGTTGTATGTTGTATGTACTGTTATATGTTTGTGTTTTGTTTTTTTTCACATTCAACACATTAGCCGGATGATGGGACTACTACTGTCCGATCATTGGCTAATGTATCAATCACTGTCACTGTATGAAGTAAAAATAGACCGGTCATATGGAGCGCAAGCGACACAGTTCAGCTGGTATTAAAAAGTCTTCATTTAATATTTCCACAACGGCGTTTCAACGGAATAGTTCCGTCTTCTTCAGGTGACAGATAACTATTCCGTTGAAACGCATTGTGGAAATATTAAATGAAGACTTTTTAGTACCAGCTGAACTGTGTTGCACACGCTCCATATGACCGGTCCATTTTTACTTCATCCAGTCTTATCCTCTTCAGCACCTGTTCACACTTAGTCTATGTTTGGATGTGACGGTCAGTTTTTTCAAATTTATCCTCTTCTGAGGCATCAGGCCGGAGCTGCAGCGTGCTATCTGCACTAAAAAACTCCCATCACCAGCTTGGCGCTCCTGTGTAGCCCCCTATTCTGACTCTGTTCACAATCACTGTCACTGTAGCAGGCATAGCCGGATGGGACTTGTAGTCCCATCGGACGATGCCTGCACACAGACACACACGCACACACACCCCCGACAGCCCCGCACAGACCCCCGGCAGCCCTCACAGAGTTCTGACAGCCCCGCACAGACCCCCGGCAGCCCCCACAGACCTTCGGCAGCCCGCACAGAGTCCCGACAGCCCCGCACAGACCCCCGGCAGCCCACACAGAGTCCTGACAGCCCCGCACAGACCCCCGCAGACCCGCACAGACCCCCAGCAGCCCGCACAGAGTCACGACAGCCCCGCACCAACCCCCGGCAGTCCCGCACAGACTCCCGGCAGCCCGCACAGAGTCCCGACAGCCCCGCACAGACCCCCAGCAGCCCCGCACAGACCCCCGGCAGCCCACACAGAGTCCCGACAGCCCCGCACAGACCCCCGCAGACCCGCACAGACCCCCGGTAGCCCGCACAGAGTCCCAGCAGCCCCACACAGACCCCTGCAGACCCGCACACACACACACATGCAGACCCCGCCTGCACACACATACACGCACGGTCTCCGCCAACACTCCGCCCACACACTTCCCTCCTCCCGATCTGCAGCATTTCCCCCGCAGCAAAACGGCAGATCTTTTTTACATCTGCGGTATTGCTGTGGATGTGCTCAACTCAATGCAAGTCAATGGGTGCAGAAACGCTGCAGATCCGCACAAAGAATTGTCATGCTGCGGAAAAAACAACGCTCCATTTCCGCGCCTTTTTTTCCGCAGCATGTGCACAGTGGATTGGGTTTTCCATAGGTTTACATGGTACTGTAGACCACATGGAAAACTGCTGCAGATCCGCAGCGTCAAAAACGCCGCGGATCCGCGGTAAAATCCGCAACGTGTGAACATGGCCTAACAGTTTTTCTTTTGGGATTGCTGGATATTTTTTTTTGCTATTGCTCTTATACCAATATTGTACCGCTCATATCCAGCAGAGCAAATTGTTAAAGAAAGATTGTTATATAAAATGGATTTCTTCCTGCGCAACAATGATTGAAAAAAATGATCAAACTCAAAACGTAACTGAAGAAAAATACCAACTATACAGCAAAATAAAAACTTAGAAAATCAGGCAATAATAATGAGCAGTTCAATAAAACGCAAAGTACACCCTGGATGATCACTACCATGTAATTCCATATTTTTCAGTCTTCATAAATTTGATTGTTCTAATAATTTGTCCCTTTAAAAAGAGATGAAAATATAATTCACAAAATACAGTATTAGACAATTCTTATTTTATAGGACCTGGAAAAAGCTTTGGAAAATAAAATATGAGATTAATCCTATGATGCATTGTTGAAAACAACTCTTTGGTGAGGGCCAGTGTAAAGGGAATACAATTTTGCTGGACTTGAACAAATTGAAACCCAATGTTAGTGAATCCGAATTTGTAAAATTCAAAGCAAGTTTGATTCACTCATCACTAGTCAGGTTTCATGTTCTCCATTGTTTTTGGCTGAGAAAACAAGAGCATGGCAGGACTGGTCGAATGCGACTGATGGTTGGACACTTTCAACTAATCTACTCTACATCCTAATCTGTCAGTGGATCCTTTGTATGAATGATCCTATGGACTCAATCTGGCCAATCATATTTGTATTTGTACAGCCAGATTAAGCTTATGCAAACAAAAAGCTATAGGATATCTATTATTATACCAATACAAAATCTAACAGCTACCTGGCACCTGATCTTTACACACAAAAGTCCTCCCATGAGTACGATGAAGATCACTGTGGTGATTATTCTCCAGTTGTTAGAAAATCCAAATATGTAGTCTAGAAAGAAAACTTGCATCTTCACACATAACCGTTGAGTTTCAACATGTGGCGGGTATCTGAAATAAATAGTTTTTACCAATTTTTCCTGATATGTGGTAATGGTGAGGAACTAAAGTCCCCATGGCCCCTCCTCATAAGTACTCAACTCTCCTCCTCCAAAACTAAGTTCACCATCACGGAAGATCAACTTTCCTCTTTACTCTCCAAGTCACGTCTCACCACTTGTGAACTTGACCCAATAAATTCTCTCCTCATTCCAAACCTTAGAACAGTCTTTATACCAAGCCTATCCCACCTCTTCAACCTGTCACTAACAACTGGTGTCTTCCCCTCATGATTCAAACATACCTCGATCACACCCATCCTCAAAAAGCCCTCCCTTGACCCATTCTCTGTGTCTAGCTATCGCCCCATCTAACTTCTCCCCTATGCCTCTAAACTACTGGAACAAATGTCCATTTTTATCTGTCTTCCCACTTCTCCTCTTGGTACCTCTTTGACCGCTAACAATCTGGCTTCCAACCTACTAACCGCCAAATCCAAGCGATGCTAATTTGTCCTCCTCCTTCTCCTGGACCTGGCATTTGCCCTTGACACAGTGGACCTTTGGCTCTCACTACAGACTCTATCATCTCTTGGCATCACAGACTTAGCCCTATCTTTAATCTCCTCATACTTAACAGATAGGACATTCAGTGTCTGCCACTCACACACCACCTACTCATCTCAACCCCTATCTGTCGGTGTCCCCCAGGGTCCAGTTCAAGGACCCTTGCTCTTCTCCATCTACACATTCAGCCTGGGACAGCTCATGGAGTCTCACGGCTTTCAGTATCATCTCTATGCCAATGACTCACAGATCTATCTTTCTGGACCTTATATCACCTCCTTACTAACCAGAATCCCACATCTGCCTGCTAGTTCACCTTTCTTCTCTGCTAGATTTCTAAAAGTTGAAATGGATAAAACCAAATTCATTATCTTCCCACAATCTCATTCAACCCCCAACTGACCTATCCATCAAAATCAATGGATGCCTGCTGTCCCCAGTCCCGCAAGCTTGACTCCGATCTTCTGATCTATTTTTCAAATCTGAAATTCAAACCCTTTCCACTTCCTGATGACTTCAACTCAAAAATATTTCCCGAGTAAGCACATTCCTCAACCATGAATTTGCAAAAACACTAGTGCATACCCTCATCATCTCTCGCTTTGCCTAGTGCAACCTCCTTCTCTGTGGCCTCCCTTCTAACACTCTCACACCCACCCAATCTATCCAAAACTCTGCTACCCGACTAATCCACCTGTCACACCGTTATTCCCCGGCTTCTTCCCTCTGTCAATCCCTGTACTGGCTCCCCATTGTCCAGAGACTCCTATTCAAAACACTAAGCATGGCATAGAAAGCCTTCCACAATGTATCTTGTCAATACGTCTGTGACATAGTCTGCCGGTACTTACCTGCACGCAACCTCCAATTGTTAGAAGATCTTCCCACAATCGCATACTCCTTTTCTCCCGTAGATCCCCTCTACTCTGGAAGTTTGTACCTCAACATATCATACTCTGGCCTACCATTGGAACCATCAAAAGGAACCTGAAGATGCACCTCTTCCAACAAGCCTATAACCTACCTTAACCATCGCTCCACCACACTTCTGCTCAAGCAGCTCTACCCTCACCTCCTGTATCTTCATCCATCTGTTGTAGATTGTGAGCCCTAGCGGACAGTGTCCTCTCTCCTCCAGTACCAGTCGGTGACTTGTATTGTTTAAGATTACTGTCCTTGTTTTTATGATTTATACCCCTTTTCACTTGTAAAGTGCCATGGAATAAATAATAATACTGCTATGCTGATGCCAAAGAAAGGGAATCGAGTAGACTATACAGTAACAGACTTTTTTTTAAAAAATGCGCAATTATACTATTTCTACTCTGGGGAAATTGATGACACTTTAGTGGTATGTGGCACTAATTTTGGGAAATGTTTGTACTCCTTGTTGGGTCTCCTTCATGTGTGTTGCCTGGATTTATCAGACCTCTCAGAGCACTAGGCCTACATCTATCACTCATCCACCTGTTACTGATCAGTGTTTCAGTTAGAAATGCTGCTCCAAGCCCTGTCCCAGGCCCTGTCCTATGCGTCCATGCTGAGCGTTTATACTATTTTGTACTCTGGGTCTATTGATGCCACTTTTCCAGGTGTTTGCCTCTAATTTGAACTGTTTTGGCAGCTTTTTGGCCCCCTGAAGGTGTGGTCTATGCGCTTAATTTTGCCTCCCATTGAACTCAGTGGGGTACAGATATGTTCGATGAACCGTTTGGCCAACTGTTCGGTGAACATCGGGCTGTTCACCGAATCCGAACCCGAACCTTGAAAGGTTCGCTCATCTCTAAACGTTACGAATCTGGTAAAATGGCGGGAAAAGCAGATTTCTTTTTCTCGCTTTCCAGTACATTATATAATGAAATCAATGAAAAGTACAACTCATCCTACAATAAACAAGCCCTCATATGGTCATGTGGATGGAAAAATAGAAAAGTTATGGGTCTTGGAAGGAGGGAAGGAAAAAACTAAAATGAAAAAAGTGAAAATAGCCCATTCATTAAGGGGTTTAGAATGTATGCAGCAGTGCTGGATCAGTGGAAAACCCAAGATCACGTGAGATCTCACTCTTTCACCACGAGAGCAGCCACATTAGGTTGTGAAATCCCACTTCGCATGCCGGAATTCCACAACACAGAAATTGTGACCCAACTTTGCGCTACATTACAGCTGCTTCAGAGAGGTTTTGTTACTGGATTACTTTTTAAAAATTCGACTTAGACTTAACCGCACCAGGGAAATAGTCACTGAATTTTTTCAGGTTTTTGTTATCATTAAAGAGATGTGAGAAAAATTTTAGATAAAATGCCTTAAGAAATCAAGAATTAAGGAATCAAGATGTCTCATTCTCCACATTGACACTGCCTTCTCTGCTCTACTAAATGGATGAGGTCATTCTGATTTAATTTGCTTTGCGGCTGACGGCTGAAGCACCTGGCGGTCCTGAACAGTCAGTCAGTAGGTGACCAGCCCTTAGGGCATCTGCCACTTAGCTCCCTGGCTCAATCACATTTTCTTACTGCTGTGAGCTGTATCTTTACGCTAGGCCAAAAGTCCCAGCTTTGACCAGGCTTGGGAAACCTTGCACAAGCACAGGTCATCTTTAGCCTAGTGGCAGCCAGAAGTCCAGACCTAGAGAGTCTGTTGTAAAGTTGTGACACATATCGTGACATTATGTCGCAGAGGGAAGGCCCAGCTGAGAGTGTGCAACTACGCTCGTAATGTCAGTGTGCATGCCCATTGTTAAGTTGCAGCGACATTATGCAACAAATAGACTCAAGATGACCCTGCCCTCTTGTGGTGTTGTCCAGAAACGAGTTGCGGCCAGATTTCCTGGTGAAGTTTCAGAGAGTGCCAATGGTAACAAGATGTGCTCCAAAATGAAGAGTGGAAAACAAGCAGAAGAGGTATCCGGAACGGAGAGCTGTGAAATAATTGTTTTATCTTTTTTTTTTTTTAGCTTTTTGCTGGCCAGTCACCATTTTGCTGAATTTGTGCAGACCATAGTACAAAAAATTCACATTCTGAGGAAAACAATTTTTTTAAAGATTCAAGTAAAATTCAGTTCCAATTAAATAAATTTGCTGATCTCTAATTTAGCATGAAACAAGCAGTAAAGATTGTACCGAAAATTCCATTGATTCCTGACCAGCAATTTTATAAATGATCGTCACTAAAAGAGTTTACAAATCTTTACTGAAGAAAATATAAATTTACAGGTAAAGAAATTAAAGAAAAATTAGTAATGATGAGAGTATCAAGAAAAGATCATCCGGGATCATTTAATGTCTCGAGAGAATAGAATTCCTTATTTCTTATCATCAGTCTTCATTACTTTCATCTCCAGGAATATTTTATCCCTTTAAAAAGAAAAAATATATAATTTACTCAATGTAATAAGAAAGACTTTATAAAATGAGAAGAATGTTAACAACATTCAGATTTGTGCACAAAAATAGATATTAGTGAAAAAGTAAAGTATGTCAGAAATGTCTGAGCTCTGAACACTCTATATGAATAGAATAGAAGATCCGCAAGTGTGGAGGTGTGACACCCCAGGGTCTCACGGGGAGAGTGTTGTCACACTTGGAAGCAGGGAAGGACCTCTTTTATCAGGTAATCACAAGCATGCAACATGTGCACACTCCAGGCCAGAAGGGGTGGCTTGCCTATAAATATATTTTCTGGTCTGAAGGGAAAGTGAGTTAGTTAGTGCCAGACAGCAGACTGGAGCAGTCTGAAGAGAGCGAAAGTCAGAGGGGCCGTGCAGCCAAGAGGGTGCTGCAGCTCCTGGAAAAGGAAGAGAAAGGAAAAGAACATTTTGTAGAGAGCATGAAGGAGGAAAGAAGTAAAGGCGAAGTTATCACCTGGGGAGAATAGCTGCGACTGAGCTACCTCCCTGCAGAGCGCAGAAACCAGTAGCCAGAAGACCGAGGTTGTGAGGGACTCCAAGACTCACAGCAGAAACCGGCTGGACAGCTCGACTACTTGTCACCTGCCCACCCTAACACCTGGAGACACAGTGGCACATAAAGCCCGGGTCGTGATAGAGACCCTGTAAAAGACTCAAGCCACCTGTCATACAGGTTAGTGTCCTACCTTCACAAAGGACAGAGTGAACACGTGAGGACCTTGTGAGAGGCCTAGGGTAGCAAGCAACTACACCACAGTGCTAGGGGAAGGCTTCTAACCCCACCTGGTAAGGGGGAGTCCCAAATTGCTTCTGAGCCGGCCGGTCCCTGTCTGTACCTGTGATTCGGTGCCCTGGACTGTGGCTGCCTGAGATCTTCAGTAAACCAGGTAAAGATATTGCAAACCCGTGTCCTCCATTTCTTGCTGCACTACTCACCATCTTCATCTATACACCGGGAGCCCTGGGGACCCAGCTTCACCTGTGGGAAGCCCTACCATCTCAGCTGCCATAACACCACCCCAGAGGACCCCTTAAAGCAGCGTCGGTCATCCCTGACTGAAAACCACGGATGGCATCACAAACACAAACTTTATTTATAACCCCTTTAAGGACTATCCCTTTTACATGGGCACCCAGGGCCACAGACTGGGTTGCCACCACCGTGACACATCCACTTAAGTACCAGACCCAGTACCCCACGGCCCTGGCAGGCGTTCCAGAGGCAAAAAGACGTGTAAAAATGAGGCTGCTGAGGTCACTGTCTTCCCCAGCCCCCAGTGTCCCAATGGGACCCAGCGGCCTCTTGGTCACATAAAAAGACACCAGTGTTATAAATGTAACATATAAAAAGGGTGCTTTGTAGCAGTTTGAGTTAAAAGAGTGGATGTTAACTCAGAGAATAAAATGAACAGATTGGTCCTGCTATGCAATTTAGAGGCTGGAAAGAGCACTGCATCCTATCAGAAGGGATAACTGCTGCCCCCACAGGTAGAACAGCTCCAATCCTTCACAAGGAAAAAGTGAATATCACCAGGGACTCCTTGAAGCAGGCTGGGAGTTTATAAACACCAAGGTCCAGGTGTGTCAATTAGAGCCGGAGGGAGGTTGGCACTGGGTCCAACAGTCAGAATGATTAAGAAGGCATTTGCAATGCCAAACACAAAGATCTTCTGCAGCCAGATGTAGAGTGACTGTCTGTTGCACCTGACACACCCGTGACATTAGTAGATAGGTTTGAAGATTAAATTAAAGTCTCATATTTTCAATCAAATGTGAGTGGGTGACCTGTTTTATTTAAAGAACTAGAGAAATTCAGAACACATATTTGTGGAATTGTATCAGGGCTGGTTAGAAAGCCATCGCTAAAGAATTTCGACTCCAGCAATCCACAGTCAGAGGAATTTAAAAAGGTTGCCCAATAAATAAAATGCCCTTTCTAAATATCTATATTTAAGCCCAAAGACTTATGCAATTTGCATTATTATAAAATTGCAAACAATTCTCTTTATACAGCTGAACCTTATGGGCATGTTCACACTTTACAGATTTTGCTGCGGATCCGCAGCAGTTTTCCATGCAGGGTACAGTACAATGTTACCCTATGGAAAACAAAAAACGCTGTGCCCACTTTGCGGAAAATCCCTTTAAAAACCGTGCAGAATTGCTGCGGGAAAAAAGAAGGAGCATGTCACTTCTTTCTGCGGATTCCGCAGCGGTTTTCAACATGCACCAATAGGAAAGTGCGGTTGAAAACCCGCATAGGAATCCGCAGAAGAAACCGCAGGAAAATCCGCAGCGGTTTTTCAATGCGGTTTTTCCAAATCCGCTGCGGAAAAATCCGCAGCAAAATCTGCAAAGTGTGAACATACCCTTAGTCTATTTTTTTTCCTTTACAAGTCGATGTACTGGACTAATCAACAATTACCGTGAAACGTTTAGATTCCGTTATTGCTGCACAAGAGGTCACATCAGACATTGAAAGCAAAGGTTCACATACTTTTACCACTCATAGACACATGGACATTTGATTTTGGATTATTTTCCTCATTTAAAAAAAATGTCTGCAATTATTGGCTCATTTGTTTGATTTTGTTCTCTTTGTATAGTTTTAGAATCTGATGTAATTTTGGCACAAATTTATGCAGAAAAATGCAAAATTTTGTAGGGTTCACAATCTTTCAAGCACCACTGTGAGCATTAAAGCATTCCCTCTATACTGTGACATTATTTATATAGCGAGCTGTGGGTTGTTCCATCATTATATCAATACTTAGTATAATAATATTAGTACCTGGCACTTGATTTTCAGGTACAGAAGAATTCCCGCGGAGAGTGCGGTGAAGATAACTGTGATGATTATTATCCAGATATTGTCAAATCGAAGTTTATATCCTAGAAGCCAAGAAAAAATGTATTTATTGTGAGGAAAGACAGTGTGTGGATATCTGATGATTTTTACTGATTTCACCCTAAAAGTAGTATAAAAGTTGAAACTAGAGTCAGCAACACTGTTGAAAAAAATATTATGGTCCTACATTGACGCCTGCAGCAAACAAAGGTGATGCAGAATGGTGGAGGAGAGAAGGAGCTGTGCAGCAAGAAAAACTGCCTGAACCATATCTAGAACCCAAAATTGAATCACAAATTGCCTCAACGCAACAAGACTCAAAACACAATTTCCACTGAATTTAAATATTGTGATGTTTATTCATAATTATAACATATATTAAATCATAATTTTAGCAGTAAAAAATCTCCAATGTAGAAAAGGAACGGATACATACACATAACATCAATTAGATACCTATATGTGAGCAAAAAATTTCCAATATGTACATATATAAATAAATCACCCCTATCTCTGAGAGACAACAACAGTCTCACAATAAATAGCAGCCTATTATTAGTATGCCCATGGATCCTTATATATATACAAAATGCATCTGGAAGCTTTAAACGAGACTTAAACTTAATTTTACTGCCATCCAGCATGTATATCAAAAGTGCTCGGTGCTTCCTTAATCTTTAGCCAGAGCACTATAAATCAAATAATCGGGCAATCAAAAAGAAGGGGATCATTACTCACATAAGGTATGATGTCCGTGCCACCGTTCCTGAACCCCGACGCGCGTTTCGTAACACTTCCTCAGGGGGCCCCCCATTTGTGGCAGATTGTTGTGGAAGGGGAGGTCGGTTGATCCAAGCTTCTGTGTCGAGCAGGACATGGTCGGAGTATGCAGCAGCATGGGGTATGTGGGAAAGTTGGTTGGTCCAATGCGGCTCGGTCGAGTCTGACAGCAATAGGACACTGGCGTTATTGTCCCTGATAGGTAAGGTGGTTGAATGGGGTTGGTCTGTGTCACAGTTGATCAAATTTATTGCAGGATTGGCTTTCGGTTTTCAGCTGCAAGGTTCGAAGGACGTGATAAAAGATTTTGTGATAAGACAGGCATTAAAAGGTTTTCGAAAGGGCAACGTGTCTTTTGATAATGCAGGCCCATTTCTTTTGGGATGTTGCAGCGGTTGGGGGAGGCCTTAGGAGACATTTGTTGTTCTCAGTTCGAGGTAGTACTTTTTCGGTTGGCATTTTCGTTGGCATTTTTTTGGGCTTTGCGTTTGGGGGAGTTGGTTTCCTCGAGCAAAGAAAAAGCGGGTGGTCTTCTGGCGGAAGATGTTGATTTTTGGGATGGTGGTATCGTTTTTTGGATTAGGCGTTCGAAGACCGATCAGCTGGGTAGGGGAAAGCAGGTGGTTTTGGGTAGAGTTGTAGGTAGCGGGATGTGCCCGCAACACTGTTTGGAAGCATATTGGAGTCTGTGGCCGGTTAGGTCAGGTCCTTTGTTACGACTAGTGTTGAGCATTCCGATACCGCAAGTATCGGGTATCGGCCGATACTTGCGGGTATCGGAATTCCGATACCGAGATCCGATACTTTTGTGGTATCGGGTATCGGTATCGAAACAACATGTGGCCGCAACGCGACCAATCACAGCAAGCCGTGACGTAATTTCAGGTCCTGAATGCCTATTTCTGCATTCAGGACCTGAAATTACGTCACGGCTTGCTGTGATTGGTCGCGTCGCGGTCACATGGGCGGCACGCAACCAATCACAAGCCGTGACGTAATTTTAAAATGCGCGCGTTTCCTGCCTCCCGTGACGTCACGGCTTGTGATTGGTCGCGTCGCCCATGTGACCGCGACGCGACCAATCACAAGCCGGAACGCAATTTTAAAATCCTGAATGCCTAGAATTAGGCATCCAGGACCTGAAAATTACGTCACGGCTTGCTGTGATTGGTCGCGTCGCGGCCACATGGGCGGCACGCGACCAATCACAAGCCGTGACGTCACGGAAGGAAGTAAAAGCGCGCATTTTAAGCACAGAACGCTGCCGGCTCCCTCGGTGAGGTCCAGGCTGCGTCGGAGAGGTGAGTATAGCAATATTTTTTATTTTAATTCTTTATTTTACACATTAATATGGATCCCAGGGCCTGAAGGAGAGTTTCCTCTCCTTCAGACCCTGGGAACCATCAGGAATACCGTCCGATACTTGAGTCCCATTGACTTGTATTGGTATCGGGTATCGGTATGAGAGTACTACTCTCGTCATCCTCATAATCAGCCATTTATTTTATTATTTACTTAAATTATTTTAAAAAGCGACATGGCAAACAACCCTATTTTTGACAACCTGCCAAGATAACACTGACAGCAGAGGGCTTTCGGTTTTGCCTGTGCTGGTGGTCAAAAATCGAGGTACCCGCAGATATATATTTTTTTTATTTAGTTATTAAATGCACATGCGCCGACTGGTGAATACTCCCATCATTGTACACCTGCTCTCGCTGCTATCAGCGAGACCAGGTGTAGAATGATGAAAGTAGTGCCCTCATCAGACTCTCAGACAGCACTTTTTACTGCTGGTCACAGCTGTTTGCTCACATGTTGTCATCTGTGTGACAGCGTGGGGACAACAGCCTCTGACCGGCAGTAACGAACTAACCACCAGTCATACAAGTGGTATCGTAATGTTGAGGATGGTGTTATCAACGCTGGTCATGTTGCTCGAATATTACAAGCAGCGCAACACAGCACACATATCCTGCATGGAGGTCCACTCATTGGTGGTGAAGTTGGGTTTTGTTCCGCAGAGCGACTCACCCATGCGTTCTGGAGCTAAAACTCTGCTATTGTCTGCTGCTGCTCACACAGTCCCCTTTAATTTTCCTAACCAGCTGAGCATGATTGGAGGAGCACTCCGCTTCTCTGCCTCCTGATGTCCTGCTTGCCAGGAAACGATGCCCTCCTGATTGACAGTTCAGATCTGAGGCATGACTGTGCATTTGTCATTATTGAGGCCGAGGGCCTGAAGCTTTGTAGGCTATTAATATTAGATCACAGCTGTCTGCATAGCCTTTACTGGTTATTAAAAATAGGGACTCCACTGTTTCTGGGATGGCTGAGGGCTGCTAATTTTAGGCTGAGGAGGGCCAAATATCCATGGACCTTTCCAGCCAGAGAATACCAGACCCCAGCTGTCTGCATTAGCTTGGTTGCTTATAAAAAATGTGGGAACTAAACACTGTTGTTTTTTAATTTATTTAAATAAAACAGCATTGGGTCCTTCCTATTTTTAATAACCAGCAAAGGCTAAACAAACAGCTACAGGCTGATGTTAAATGGCTTGGAAGGGGCAATAGATGTTGGCCCCCTCCCAGTCTAATGACACAAGCCTTCAGCTGCCTCAGAAATGGCGCATTCATTAGATGCACCAATTCTGGCTCTTAGCCTTGGCTCTTGTCATGTGCCGTAGTGCATTGGCAAGTGGGGAAATGGTTTTGGGAATCATCATGGGTCATCAGCATTATGGATTATCGGCAGACAGATAAATGTAAATGTGATGTTTTATTTTTACATTAATAAATGGGTAAAAGAGGGTGTGGAGACACAGGGGGGTCAACAGGTGCCCTAGTCCACTAGCCGAAACCACATGGACCAAGGCTCATCCCACCTAATGCCGGCTCTCCTTTTGCTGAGGGCGTAATACTACTTAAACAATACAGGGTAAGAGTAAAACAGTGTGGTAATACTTTATTGAACCATTAAACCGGCAAATAACAGATAGAACAGTCCCAGCAAAATATCCAAGATGGTGCAAAATTACAGAGTCTCAACCTTCTGCTGACTCAAACATCCTTGGTTCAATGACACTGCATCACTGTCTTACAAAGATAGCAGACAATAAGTTGTAGGAGCTGACATAAGAGGCGAACATCGGTCATTCAAATATATAAAAAAATCAACATTTAAAAATCATATGACAACAGTGTATGGTTCTTGACCAACTGAAGAAAAAACACAAACATTCAAAAGTCACCATATAGATAACAGTCTATGCCTCCTGAATTACTGAATTTACATCAGGATAATTAAGATTACATACTGTGTTATCACAGAGGGTAATTGTGGGGGAGTGTTGTGTTCAATTAAAGAACTTTTTTCTGTGTCTTTCTTACTTTTGATTATGAGGTTAGTAATGGGGGTTTCTAATGGACTCCTCTCTATTACTAACCCTTGGGCTTGGTGTCAGCGGACGTAAAACAGCTGACATCAACTCCAAAACTATTACCCCACTTGCCAATGCACTAGGTCAAGTGGGAAGAACCAGGCAAAGTGCCAGAATTGCTGCATCTTATGGATGCGCCTTTTTGGAGCAGATTTGGGCTGCAATTTTGAGGCTGGGGAGGGCCAATATCCATGGCCCATTCCCAGCCTTAGAATACCAGCCCCCAGCTGTTTGCTTTCACTTAGCTAGTTATCAAAAATGAAGGTGACCTCACGACATTTTTTTAAATTATTTATTTAAATCATTTTAAAAAAACGTCATGGAGACACCTCTACAGTATTTTTGGTAACCTGCCGAGATAAAGCTGACAGTTGCAGGCTGCAGCCCACATTTGTCGGCTTTACCTGTGCTTGTTATCAAAAATAGAGGAGACCCCATGACTTTTTTTTTTTAATTATTTATTTTTTACATACTGCGCCAGCCAATCACAATCATGCTAATACTTGACAAGCTTTGTTTGTGCTGCTGATTCTAAACAGGAACACAGCATCCTGGAAAAGTCTGTGTTCGGACTCTGAGTATCGAGTACGGACCCCGAATTTTGCCGTTTGGGTTTGCCCATCATTACTAAAGTATACTCACGCTATTCTCATGACAGTGGGAAGTTTCCATGGACAAGAATTGTTATAGAATATTATTTACACAGCGGATGATGATGTATTCTGCGATGTGTACAGGAATGATCCTATCAAAGGAAAAATGTGCGACAGCCTTATAGTATAAGGAATGGCGCCAGGTCTTACTCACCTAATACTTGTAGTAAAAAGTATTGGGTAATTTTGGCAAAATCATTCACCACTTGACAAGCGTACGTCCCTTCATCCGATATCTCAGTGTTATTGATGGTCAGTGATAAATGGTCACTTCTCATCCTTGTGCTGCAGGAGCTGTATGACGTCTTATTATTATCTTCCTCTATGTTATATGATATCACACAGGATGAATCATATAGACGAAGCTTCCATGTAACTGATAGTAACGTGTCTCCAGGATCAACCTCACACTGCAGAACAGCAGGATCGCCTCTTCTCACCGTCACCACATCTGAAAGTAAGAAAGTCATGTTAGGAAGTTAAAGAAATCATTGCTCCATTTCCAGACGTGGTTCTTTATCACCTTCCCTTAAAGAATACTAATTTTTTAAAATTAGTTGTTTTTTCTTAAAGTTTCCCAAACAGTATTTATTTTTTTTTGCTCTTTTGCGCCTTTCTCCCTTGCATTCAGATGCCACAGCTCCAGGCGTGGGAACAAATAAGATACACTTCTTGCTGTGTCAGTTTTCAAGTTGCCGCAATTCCATAATTGCCTGTGCTGGATCTTAAGCCAATTATTTGCTCCTCTCATCCCACCGCACTGCTGCCTTTCTAATCCCCCCACTCCTCCCTCCAGTTATTCAATGGCGCCGGCAAAAGATAGCGCCTCTTTATAGCAAAGGTATCACAGGAAGTCTCCAAAACTCAAAGTTCTCAGATAAAAAGACCGAGAAAAATATTATGGTGGGGAAGAAAAAAAAAAGCTTGAATGGATTTTTGGAGAAGAACTAGAAAACCTCTTTATAGGTAAACCCTATACTAGGTAATGAAACCTCTAATGAGTGTGTTGTGTGATTAAATGTCATTATAAAGAGCAAAGGAGGAGGTGAGCTGTAACATCACCTATTGTGAATGGTGGATCCTGTGTTATCTACTGTATATAGAGGTGTTATCAGTCATTGTACAGGAGGAGGAGGTGAGCTGTGACATCACCTATTGTGAATGGTGGATCCTGTGTTATCTACTGTATATGGAGGTGTTATCAGTCATTGTACAGGAGGAGGAGGTGAGCTGTGATATCACCTATTGTGAATGATGGATCCTGTGTTATCTACTGTATATAGAGGTGTTATCAGTCATTGTACAGGAGGAGGAGGTGAGCTGTGACATCACCTATTGTGAATGGTGGATCCTGTGTTATCTACTGTATATGGAGGTGTTATCAGTCATTGTACAGGAGGAGGAGGTGAGCTGTAACATCACCTATTGTGAATGGTGTATCCTGTGTTATCTACTGTATATAGAGGTCTTATCAGTCATTGTACAGGGGGAGGAGGAGGTGAGCTGTGACATCACCTATTGTGAATGGTGGATCCTGTGTTATCTACTGTATATAGAGGTGTTATCAGTCATTGTACAGGAGGAGGAGGTGAGCTGTAACGTCACCTATTGTGAATGGTGGATCCTGTGTTATCTACTGTATATAGAGGTGTTATCAGTCATTGTACAGGAGGAGGAGGTGAGCTGTGACATCACCTATTGTGAATGGTGGATCCTGTGTTATCTACTGTATATAGAGGTGTTATCAGTCATTGTACAGGAGAAGGAGGAGGTGAGCTGTGACATCACCTATTGTGAATGGTGGATCCTGTGTTATCTACTGTATATAGAGGTGTTATCAGTCATTGTACAGGAGGAGGAGGTGAGCTGTGACATCACCTATTGTGAATGGTGGATCCTGTGTTATCTACTGTATATAGAGGTGTTATCAGTCATTGTGCAGGAGGAGGAGGTGAGCTGTGACATCCCCTATTGTGAATGGTGTATCCTGTGTTATCTACTGTATATAGAGGTGTTATCAGTCATTGTACAGGAGGAGGTGAGCTGTGACATCACCTATTGTGAATGGTGGATCCTGTGTTATCTACTGTATATAGAGGTCTTATCAGTCATTGTACAGGGGGAGGAGGAGGTGAACTGTGACATCACCTATTGTGAATGGTGGATCCTGTGTTATCTACTGTATATAGAGGTGTTATCAGTCATTGTACAGGAGGAGGTGAGCTGTGACATCACCTATTGTGAATAGTGGATCCTGTGTTATCTACTGTATATAGAGGTATTATCAGTCATTGTACAGGAGGAGGAGGAGGTGAGCTGTGACATCACCTATTGTGAATGGTGGATCCTGTGTTATCTACTGTATATAGAGGTGTTATCAGTCATTGTACAGGAGGAGGGGAGCTGTGACATCACCTATTGTGAATAGTGGATCCTGTGTTATCTACTGTATATAGAGGTGTTATCAGTCATTGTGCAGGAGGAGGAGGTGAGCTGTAACATCACCTATTGTGAATGGTGGATCCTGTGTTATCTACTGTATATAGAGGTGTTATCAGTCATTGTGCAGGAGGAGGAGGTGAGCTGTGACATCCCTTATTGTGAATGGTGTATCCTATGATGTCTACTGTATATAGGGGTGTTATCAGTCATTGTACAGGAGGAGGAGGAGGCGAGCTGTGACATCACCTATTGGAATGGTGTATCCTATGATGTCTACTGCATATAGAGGTGTTATCAGTCATTGTACAGGAGGAGGAGGAGGCGAGCTGTGACATCAACTATTGTGAATGTTGGATCCTGTGTTATCTACTGTATATAGAGATGTTATCAGTCATTGTACAGGGGAAGGAGGAGGCGAGCTGTAATATCACCTATTCTGTATGGTGGATCCTGTGTTATCTACTGTATATAGAGGTGTTATCAGTCATTGTACAGGAGGAGGAGGTGAGCTGTGACATCACCTATTGTGAATGGTGTATCCTGTGTTATCTACTGTATATAGAGGTCTTATCAGTCATTGTACAGGAGGAGGAGGTGAGCTGTAACATCACCTATTGTGAATGGTGGATCCTGTGTTATCTACTGTATATAGAGATGTTATCAGTCATTGTACAGGAGGAGGAGGTGAGCTGTGACATCACCTATTGTGAATGGTGGATCCTGTGTTATCTACTATATATAGAGGTGTTATCAGTCATTGTACAGGAGGAGGAGGTGAGCTGTGACATCACCTATTGTGAATGGTGTATCCTGTGTTATCTACTGTA
Source organism: Ranitomeya variabilis (assembly GCF_051348905.1). Taxonomy (NCBI): domain Eukaryota; kingdom Metazoa; phylum Chordata; class Amphibia; order Anura; family Dendrobatidae; genus Ranitomeya; species Ranitomeya variabilis. The sequence continues at coordinate 24,247,385 of NC_135234.1, read as the reverse complement.
TATAGAGGTCTTATCAGTCATTGTACAGGGGGAGGAGGAGGTGAACTGTGACATCACCTATTGTGAATGGTGGATCCTGTGTTATCTACTCTACATAGAGGTGTTATCAGTCATTGTACAGGAGGAGGAGGTGAGCTGTGACATCCCCTATTGTGAATGGTGGATCCTGTGTTATCTACTGTATATAGAGGTCTTATCAGTCATTGTACAGGGGGAGGAGGAGGTGAGCTGTGACATCACCTATTGTGAATGGTGGATCCTGTGTTATCTACTGTATATAGAGGTGTTATCAGTCATTGTACAGGAGGAGGAGGTTAGCTGTGACATCCCCTATTGTGAATGGTGGATCCTGTGTTATCTACTGTATATAGAGGTGTTATCAGTCATTGTACAGGAGGGAGTAGGTGAGCTGTGACATCACCTATTGTGAATGGTGGATCCTGTGTTATCTACTGTATATAGAGGTGTTATCAGTCATTGTACAGGAGGAGGTGAGCTGTGACATCACCTATTGTGAATAGTGGATCCTGTGTTATCTACTGTATATAGAGGTATTATCAGTCATTGTACAGGAGGAGGAGGAGGTGAGCTGTGACATCACCTATTGTAAATGGTGGATCCTGTGTTATCTACTGTATATAGAGGTCTTATCAGTCATTGTACAGGAGGAGGAGGTGAGCTGTAACATCACCTATTGTGAATGGTGGATCCTGTGTTATCTACTGTATATAGAGATGTTATCAGTCATTGTACAGGAGGAGGAGGTGAGCTGTGACATCACCTATTGTGAATGGTGGATCCTGTGTTATCTACTGTATATAGAGGTGTTATCAGTCATTGTACAGGAGGAGGAGGTGAGCTGTAACATCACCTATTGTGAATGGTGGATCCTGTGTTATCTACTGTATATAGAGGTCTTATCAGTCATTGTACAGGGGGAGGAGGAGGTGAACTGTGACATCACCTATTGTGAATGGTGGATCCTGTGTTATCTACTGTATATAGAGGTGTTATCAGTCATTGTACAGGAGGAGGTGAGCTGTGACATCACCTATTGTGAATAGTGGATCCTGTGTTATCTACTGTATATAGAGGTATTATCAGTCATTGTACAGGAGGAGGAGGAGGTGAGCTGTGACATCACCTATTGTGAATGGTGGATCCTGTGTTATCTACTGTATATAGAGGTGTTATCAGTCATTGTGCAGGAAGAGGAGGTGAGCTGTGACATCCCCTATTGTGAATGGTGTATCCTGTGTTATCTACTGTATATAGAGGTCTTATCAGTCATTGTACAGGGGGAGGAGGAGGTGAACTGTGACATCACCTATTGTGAATGGTGGATCCTGTGTTATCTACTGTATATAGAGGTGTTATCAGTCATTGTACAGGAGGAGGTGAGCTGTGACATCACCTATTGTGAATAGTGGATCCTGTGTTATCTACTGTATATAGAGGTATTATCAGTCATTGTACAGGAGGAGGAGGAGGTGAGCTGTGACCACCTATTGTGAATGGTGGATCCTGTGTTATCTACTGTATATAGAGGTGTTATCAGTCATTGTACAGGAGGAGGGGAGCTGTGACATCACCTATTGTGAATAGTGGATCCTGTGCTATCTACTGTATATAGAGGTATTATCAGTCATTGTACAGGAGGAGGAGGTGAGCTGTAACATCACCTATTGTGAATGGTGGATCCTGTGTTATCTACTGTATATAGAGGTGTTATCAGTCATTGTGCAGGAGGAGGAGGTAAGCTGTGACATCCCTTATTGTGAATGGTGTATCCTATGATGTCTACTGTATATAGGGGTGTTATCAGTCATTGTACAGGAGGAGGAGGAGGCGAGCTGTGACATCACCTATTGTGAATGGTGGATCCTGTGTTATCTACTGTATATAGAGGTGTTATCAGTCATTGTACAGGAGGAGGAGAGCTGTGACATCACCTATTGTGAATAGTGGATCCTGTGTTATCTACTGTATATAGAGGTATTATCAGTCATTGTACAGGAGGAGGAGGAGGTGAGCTGTGACATCACCTATTGTGAATGGTGGATCCTGTGTTATCTACTGTATATAGAGGTGTTATCAGTCATTGTACAGGAGGAGGGGAGCTGTGACATCACCTATTGTGAATAGTGGATCCTGTGTTATCTACTGTATATAGAGGTGTTATCAGTCATTGTGCAGGAGGAGGAGGTGAGCTGTAACATCACCTATTGTGAATGGTGGATCCTGTGTTATCTACTGTATATAGAGGTGTTATCAGTCATTGTGCAGGAGGAGGAGGTGAGCTGTGACATCCCTTATTGTGAATGGTGTATCCTATGATGTCTACTGTATATAGGGGTGTTATCAGTCATTGTACAGGAGGAGGAGGAGGCGAGCTGTGACATCACCTATTGGAATGGTGTATCCTATGATGTCTACTGCATATAGAGGTGTTATCAGTCATTGTACAGGAGGAGGAGGAGGCGAGCTGTGACATCAACTATTGTGAATGTTGGATCCTGTGTTATCTACTGTATATAGAGATGTTATCAGTCATTGTACAGGGGAAGGAGGAGGCGAGCTGTAATATCACCTATTCTGTATGGTGGATCCTGTGTTATCTACTGTATATAGAGGTGTTATCAGTCATTGTACAGGAGGAGGAGGTGAGCTGTGACATCACCTATTGTGAATGGTGTATCCTGTGTTATCTACTGTATATAGAGGTCTTATCAGTCATTGTACAGGAGGAGGAGGTGAGCTGTAACATCACCTATTGTGAATGGTGGATCCTGTGTTATCTACTGTATATAGAGATGTTATCAGTCATTGTACAGGAGGAGGAGGTGAGCTGTGACATCACCTATTGTGAATGGTGGATCCTGTGTTATCTACTATATATAGAGGTGTTATCAGTCATTGTACAGGAGGAGGAGGTGAGCTGTGACATCACCTATTGTGAATGGTGTATCCTGTGTTATCTACTGTATATAGAGGTCTTATCAGTCATTGTACAGGGGGAGGAGGAGGTGAACTGTGACATCACCTATTGTGAATGGTGGATCCTGTGTTATCTACTCTACATAGAGGTGTTATCAGTCATTGTACAGGAGGAGGAGGTGAGCTGTGACATCCCCTATTGTGAATGGTGGATCCTGTGTTATCTACTGTATATAGAGGTCTTATCAGTCATTGTACAGGGGGAGGAGGAGGTGAGCTGTGACATCACCTATTGTGAATGGTGGATCCTGTGTTATCTACTGTATATAGAGGTGTTATCAGTCATTGTACAGGAGGAGGAGGTTAGCTGTGACATCCCCTATTGTGAATGGTGGATCCTGTGTTATCTACTGTATATAGAGGTGTTATCAGTCATTGTACAGGAGGGAGTAGGTGAGCTGTGACATCACCTATTGTGAATGGTGGATCCTGTGTTATCTACTGTATATAGAGGTGTTATCAGTCATTGTACAGGAGGAGGTGAGCTGTGACATCACCTATTGTGAATAGTGGATCCTGTGTTATCTACTGTATATAGAGGTATTATCAGTCATTGTACAGGAGGAGGAGGAGGTGAGCTGTGACATCACCTATTGTAAATGGTGGATCCTGTGTTATCTACTGTATATAGAGGTCTTATCAGTCATTGTACAGGAGGAGGAGGTGAGCTGTAACATCACCTATTGTGAATGGTGGATCCTGTGTTATCTACTGTATATAGAGATGTTATCAGTCATTGTACAGGAGGAGGAGGTGAGCTGTGACATCACCTATTGTGAATGGTGGATCCTGTGTTATCTACTGTATATAGAGGTGTTATCAGTCATTGTACAGGAGGAGGAGGTGAGCTGTGACATCACCTATTGTGAATGGTGTATCCTGTGTTATCTACTGTATATAGAGGTCTTATCAGTCATTGTACAGGGGGAGGAGGAGGTGAGCTGTGACATCACCTATTGTGAATGGTGGATCCTGTGTTATCTACTCTATATAGAGGTGTTATCAGTCATTGTACAGGAGGAGGAGGTGAGCTGTAACATCACCTATTGTGAATGGTGGATCCTGTGTTATCTACTGTATATAGAGGTCTTATCAGTCATTGTACAGGGGGAGGAGGAGGTGAACTGTGACATCACCTATTGTGAATGGTGGATCCTGTGTTATCTACTGTATATAGAGGTGTTATCAGTCATTGTACAGGAGGAGGTGAGCTGTGACATCACCTATTGTGAATAGTGGATCCTGTGTTATCTACTGTATATAGAGGTATTATCAGTCATTGTACAGGAGGAGGAGGAGGTGAGCTGTGACATCACCTATTGTGAATGGTGGATCCTGTGTTATCTACTGTATATAGAGGTGTTATCAGTCATTGTGCAGGAAGAGGAGGTGAGCTGTGACATCCCCTATTGTGAATGGTGTATCCTGTGTTATCTACTGTATATAGAGGTCTTATCAGTCATTGTACAGGGGGAGGAGGAGGTGAACTGTGACATCACCTATTGTGAATGGTGGATCCTGTGTTATCTACTGTATATAGAGGTGTTATCAGTCATTGTACAGGAGGAGGTGAGCTGTGACATCACCTATTGTGAATAGTGGATCCTGTGTTATCTACTGTATATAGAGGTATTATCAGTCATTGTACAGGAGGAGGAGGAGGTGAGCTGTGACCACCTATTGTGAATGGTGGATCCTGTGTTATCTACTGTATATAGAGGTGTTATCAGTCATTGTACAGGAGGAGGGGAGCTGTGACATCACCTATTGTGAATAGTGGATCCTGTGCTATCTACTGTATATAGAGGTATTATCAGTCATTGTACAGGAGGAGGAGGTGAGCTGTAACATCACCTATTGTGAATGGTGGATCCTGTGTTATCTACTGTATATAGAGGTGTTATCAGTCATTGTGCAGGAGGAGGAGGTAAGCTGTGACATCCCTTATTGTGAATGGTGTATCCTATGATGTCTACTGTATATAGGGGTGTTATCAGTCATTGTACAGGAGGAGGAGGAGGCGAGCTGTGACATCACCTATTGGAATGGTGTATCCTATGATGTCTACTGTATATAGAGGTGTTATCAGTCATTGTACAGGAGGAGGAGGAGGCGAGCTGTGACATCAACTATTGTGAATGTTGGATCCTGTGTTATCTACTGTATATAGAGATGTTATCAGTCATTGTACAGGAGGAGGAGGTGAGCTGTGACATCACCTATTGTGAATGGTGGATCCTGTGTTATCTACTGTATATAGAGGTGTTATCAGTCATTGTGCAGGAGGAGGAGGTGAGCTGTGACATCCCTTATTGTGAATGGTGTATCCTATGATGTCTACTGTATATAGGGGTGTTATCAGTCATTGTACAGGAGGAGGAGGAGGCGAGCTGTGACATCACCTATTGGAATGGTGTATCCTATGATGTCTACTGTATATAGAGGTGTTATCAGTCATTGTACAGGAGAAGGAGGAGGCGAGCTGTGACATCAACTATTGTGAATGTTGGATCCTGTGTTATCTACTGTATATAGAGATGTTATCAGTCATTGTACAGGGGAAGGAGGAGGCGAGCTGTAATATCACCTATTGTATATGGTGGATCCTGTGTTATCTACTGTATATAGAGGTGTTATCAGTCATTGTACAGGAGGAGGAGGTGAGCTGTGACATCACCTATTGTGAATGGTGTATCCTGTGTTATCTACTGTATATAGAGGTCTTATCAGTCATTGTACAGGAGGAGGAGGTGAGCTGTAACATCACCTATTGTGAATGGTGGATCCTGTGTTATCTACTGTATATAGAGATGTTATCAGTCATTGTACAGGAGGAGGAGGTGAGCTGTGACATCACCTATTGTGAATGGTGGATCCTGTGTTATCTACTGTATATAGAGGTGTTATCAGTCATTGTACAGGAGGAGGAGGTGAGCTGTGACATCACCTATTGTGAATGGTGTATCCTGTGTTATCTACTGTATATAGAGGTCTTATCAGTCATTGTACAGGGGGAGGAGGAGGTGAGCTGCGACATCACCTATTGTGAATGGTGGATCCTGTGTTATCTACTGTATATAGAGGTGTTATCAGTCATTGTACAGGAGGAGGAGGTGAGCTGTAACATCACCTATTGTGAATGGTGGATCCTGTGTTATCTACTGTATATAGAGGTGTTATCAGTCATTGTGCAGGAGGAGGAGGTGAGCTGTGACATCCCCTATTGTGAATGGTGTATCCTGTGTTATCTACTGTATATAGAGGTCTTATCAGTCATTGTACAGGGGGAGGAGGAGGTGAACTGTGACATCACCTATTGTGAATGGTGGATCCTGTGTTATCTACTGTATATAGAGGTGTTATCAGTCATTGTACAGGAGGAGGTGAGCTGTGACATCACCTATTGTGAATAGTGGATCCTGTGTTATCTACTGTATATAGAGGTATTATCAGTCATTGTACAGGAGGAGGAGGAGGTGAGCTGTGACATCACCTATTGTGAATGGTGGATCATGTGTTATCTACTGTATATAGAGGTGTTATCAGTCATTGTACAGGAGGAGGGGAGCTGTGACATCACCTATTGTGAATAGTGGATCCTGTGCTATCTACTGTATATAGAGGTATTATCAGTCATTGTACAGGAGGAGGAGGTGAGCTGTAACATCACCTATTGTGAATGGTGGATCCTGTGTTATCTACTGTATATAGAGGTGTTATCAGTCATTGTGCAGGAGGAGGAGGTGAGCTGTGACATCCCTTATTGTGAATGGTGTATCCTATGATGTCTACTGTATATAGGGGTGTTATCAGTCATTGTACAGGAGGAGGAGGAGGCGAGCTGTGACATCACCTATTGGAATGGTGTATCCTATGATGTCTACTGTATATAGAGGTGTTATCAGTCATTGTACAGGAGGAGGAGGAGGCGAGCTGTGACATCAACTATTGTGAATGTTGGATCCTGTGTTATCTACTGTATATAGAGATGTTATCAGTCATTGTACAGGGGAAGGAGGTGAGCTGTGACATCACCTATTGTGAATGGTGGATCCTGTGTTATCTACTGTATATAGAGATGTTATCAGTCATTGTACAGGGGAAGGAGGAGGCGAGCTGTAATATCACCTATTGTGTATGGTGGATCCTGTGTTATCTACTGAGTATAGATGTGTCATCAGTCATTGTACAAGAGGAGGAGGTGAGCTGTGGCATCACCTATTGTGAATGGTGGATCCTTTGTTATCTACTGTATATAGATGTGTCATCAGTCATTGTACAAGAGGAGGAGGTGAGCTGTGATATCAGCTGTTGTGAATGTTGGATCCTACGTTATCTATTGTATATAGAGGTGTTATCAGTCATTGTACAGGAGGAGGAGGTGAGCTGTGACATCACCTATTGTGATTGGTGGATCCTATGTTATCTACGGTATATAGAGGTGTTATCAGTCATTGTACAAGAGGAGGAGGTGAGCTGTGATATCAGCTGTTGTGAATGTTGGATCCTACGTTATCTATTGTATATAGAGGTGTTATCAGTCATTCTACAGGAGGAGGTGAGCTGTGACATCACCTATTGTGATTGGTGGATCCTGTGTTGTCTACTGTATATAGAAGTGTTATCAGTCATTGTACAGGAGGAGGAGGTGACCTGTGACTTTACCTATTGTGAATGGTGGATCCTGTGTTATCTACTGTATATAGAGATGTTATCAGTCATTGTACAGGAGGAGGAGGAGGCGAGCTGTGATATCACCTATTGTGAATGGTGGATCCTGTGTTATCTACTGTGTATAGAGGTTATATCAGTCATTGTACAGGAGGAGGAGGTGAGCTGTGACATCAGCTATTGTGAATGGTTGATCCTTTGTTATGTACTGTATATAGAGGTGTTATCAGTCATTGTACAGGAGGAGGAGGTGAGCTGTGACATTGCCTATTGTGAATGGTGTATCCTGTGTTATCTACTGCATATAGAGGTGTTAGCAGTCATTGTACAGGGGGAGGAGGAGGTGAGCTGTGACATCACCTATTGTGAATGGTGGATCCTGTGTTATCAATTGTATATAGAGGTGTTATCAGTCATTGTACAGGAGGAGGAGGTGAGCTGTGACATCCCCTATTGTGAATGGTGTATCCTGTGTTATCTACTGTATATAGAGGTGTTATCAGTCATTGTACAGGAGGAGTAGGTGAGCTGTGATATAATCTATTGTGAATGGTGGATCCTGTGTTATCTACTGTGTATAGAGGTGTTATCAGTCATTATACAGGGGGAGGAGGAGGTGAGCTGTGACATCACCTCTTGTGAATTGTGGATCCTGTGTTATCTACTGTATATAGAGGTGTTATCAGTCATTGTACAGGAGGAGGAAGTGAGCTGTGACATCACCTATTGTGATTGGTGGATCCTGTGTTATCTACGGTATATAGAGGTGTTATCAGTCATTGTACAGGAGGAGGAGGTGAGCTGTGACATCACCTATTGTGAATGGTGGATCCTGTGTTATCTACTGTATATAGATGTGTCATCAGTCATTGTACAAGAGGAGGAGGTGAGCTGTGATATCAGCTATTGTGAATGTTGGATCCTACGTTATCTATTGTATATAGAGGTGTTATCAGTCATTCTACAGGAGTAGGTGAGCTGTGACATCACCTATTGTGATTGGTGGATCCTGTGTTGCCTACTGTATATAGAGGTGTTATCAGTCATTGTACAGGAGGAGGAGGTGAGCTGTGTCATCGCCTATTGTAAATGTTGGATCCTGTGCTATCTACTGTATATTGAGGTGTTATTAGTCATTGTACAGGAGGAGGAGTAGAGCTGTGATATCACCTATTCTGAATGGATCCTGTATTATCTACTGTATATAGAGGTGTTATTATTCATTGTACAAGAGGAGGAGGAGGTGAGCTGTGATATCATCTATTGTGAATAGTGGATCCTGTGTTATCTACTGTATATAGAGGTGTTATCAGTCATTGTACAGGAGGAGGAGGTGAGCTGTGACATCACCTATTGTGAATGGTGGATCCTGTGTTATCTACTGTGTATAAATGTGTTATCAGTCATTGTACAGGAGGAGGAGGTGAGCTGTAACATCACCTATTGTGAATGGTGGATCCTGTGTTATCTACTGTATATAGAGATGTTATCAGTCATTGTGCAGGAGGAGGAGTTGAGCTGTGACATCCCCTATTGTGAATGTTGTATCCTATGATGTCTACTGTATATAGAGGTGTTATCAGTCATTGTACAGGAGGAGGAGGAGGCGAGCTGTGACATCGCCTATTGTGAATGGTGGATCCTGTGTTATCTACTGTGTATAGAGGTGTTATCACTCATTTTACAGGAGGAGGAGGTGAGCTGTGACATCATCTATTGTGAATGGTGGATCCTGTGTTATCTACTGTATAGAGATGTTATCAGTCATTGTACAGGAGGAGGAGGAGGCGAGCTGTGATATCACCTATTGTGAATGGTGGATCCTGTGTTATCTACTGTGTATAGAGGTGATATCAGTCATTGTACAGGAGAAGGAGGTGAGCTGTGACATCACCTATTGTGAATGGTTGATCCTTTGTTATGTACTGTATATAGAGGTGTTATCAGTCATTGTACAGGAGGAGGAGGTGAGCTGTGACATCACCTATTGTGATTGGTGGATCCTGTGTTATCTACTGTATATAGAGGTGATATCAGTCATTGTACAGGAGGAGGAGGTGAGCTGTGACATCACCTAATGTGAATGATTGATTCTTTGTTCTTTGTTATGTACTGTATATAGAGGTGTTATCAGTCATTGTACAGGAGGAGTAGGTGAGCTGTGACATCACCTATTGTGAATGGTGGATCCTGTGTTATCTATTGTATATAGAGTTGATATCAGTCATTGTACAGGAGGAGGACGTGAGCTGTGATATCACCTATTGTGAATGGTGGATCCTGTGTTGTCTACTGTATATAGATATGTTATCAGTCATTGTACAGGAGGAGGAGGAGGTGAGCTGTGACATCACCTATTGTGAATTGTGGATCCTATGCTATCTACTGTATATAGAGGTGTTATCAGTCGTTGTACAGGAGGAGGAGGTGAGCAGTGACATCGCCTATTGTGAATGGTGGATCCTGTGTTATCTACTGTATATAGAGGTGTTATCAGTCATTGTACAGGAGGAGGAGGTGAGCTGTGACATCACCTATTGTGAATGGTGGATCCTGTGTTATCTACTGTATATAGAGGTGTTATCAGTCATTGTACAGGAGGAGGAGGTGAGCTGTGACATCACCTATTGTGAATGGTGGATCCTGTGTTATCTACTGTATATGGAGGTGTTATCAGTCATTGTACAGGAGGAGGAGGTGAGCTGTGACATCACCTATTGTGAATGGTTGATCCTTTGTTATGTACTGCATATAGAGGTGTTAGCAGTCATTGTACAGAGGGAGGAGGTGAGCTGTGACATTACCTATTGTGAATGGTGGATTCTGAGTTATGAGCGAGGTGTTATCAGTCATTGTTTTCCCACCTGTAGTGATAATGATACTGTTAAAAACAGGAAGCAAATATTAAAATGACTCCCAATGGTCGATCTTTCTTCCTTCAGCCCCACAGGAAATTGAAGCCAGTGACCACAGAAAGGCAGAACTATCCAGAGAAGTGAGGACAGTGACGATCTGCATATGTCTGTAATTTCATGTACGCAGCCTGACATCGCACACGAAAGATCAAGGAGATCGATTTACATACAGAGGTGTCGTGACTCGCTAAGCATTAAAATAAGCTGTAGAGGGGCTGTTCCACACCCAGGACCAGAGGGTATGTATGAGTTATACATACCCCCTACAAGTGGGTGTAGACTCGCTCTGTTTATGGAGTGAGACAGCGCACTCTAGTCAGCCACACCCAATGGCCAGTGAGGCAGCGCACTCTAGTCAGCCACACCCACTGGCCAGCGAGGCAGTGCACTCTAGTCAGCCACACCCACTGGACAGCGAGGCAGTGCACTCTAGTCAGCCACACCCACTGGCCAGCGAGGCAGTGCACTCTAGTCAGCCACACCCATTGGCCAGCGAGGCAGTGCACTCTAGTCAGACACGCCCACTGGCCGTCCACGTCACTAGATGGGCCGCGGCCTTGGCTCAATACAAGTGTATGGAACAAGGCCACACCCACTGGCCGGGGATATGTATAACTCATACATACCATCTGGTCTTGTGTCTGACACCAGCGAACAGTGCGTTCACTGGGGGATTCTTAAGTCTGCAGTCACACAGAGCGACTGCAGTCTTATCAGTTTTGACGGGACAACCCCTTTAGGACCAGATTTCTACATACCAGCCTTGAAGAAGAGCGCGCCGGAGTAAGAAGCACAAATTAATTCAGAATGAAGCGCCACTTAATGAACTTGCATCTTTCAGCCGCTGTGAGTCCAGGTCTGGAGAACATTTCTGTTATAACTTACATCACATTTTTAACATAAATTCTGATGGTTTGATGGTTTTGTCAGTTGAACTAAGACATCGCCCCTCTCACCAACTTTTATAAAACCAGTAAAGGCATAAAAATGGCAAAAGTTGATATTTTTGGCATTTTTGTGACATTTCTAGCAGTTTTTCACCTGAAAACTACCCAAAAACTGTTTGACGAACACGGGCAAAAAAGGTCTAATTTACTAGAAGAATAAAATAAGGACTTTATCAATAATAAAGAGAAAAATTGACAGCAATAAATGTTCCCGCGTATGAGACACAAGTTTTACCACCTCCCATCCGTACATAGTACATAGAGGACACTTACCGGAGGAATCAGCTCCCGGATACAAGAGAACCAGAACCATCAGAGGACGGACTGATCGCAGAGGCTCCATCTCTGAAATCTGCGGTGGGAGGAAAGAGAAAAGCAGCAAGTACGGTAACTGAACTTCCTGTCGAGCAACCTTAATATAAAGTGCAGCAGCCCACAAATATCAGGTATCCGGCTCTCGGTTACATTTAAGGGATGATGCTAAAAGTATTTCAGAAACTTTTTGACATTTTCCTGTAGTAACTTTAGTAAGTGGGCCATGCACCCGATATAGGGCCCAACAGGACAGGATAGCCTTAATGGTCGGTGCTGTGGGTATCAGCTGCCGGATTGTGACAGTAATACCCCACCTAGAGGGTTTATTCATAAGGCAAATCTCCACTTCGTAAAGTGTGACAAGGACCATATTCTCATGCAATTTTCATAGGATGTGAAACTGTCGCTAAAAATACTTGTGTGTACAGGTGGACAGAAAACTCAACTTTACTGACCAGTGTCAGGCAGCTGCTGCCAAGGCTAATGAAATAATGGGATGGAGAGACGCTCATAAACATATTGAGGACATACTTAAAACTGGACATAGGTGAAAAAGAGCTGGTGCAGACACAAAACAGGTTGTCAAACTTGGTGTTATTGAGTTTTTGGGGAAAAAACAGTGTAAGTGTCACCTAACCTATATATATATATATATATATATATATATATATATATATATATACAGTATATATATATATATATATATATATATATATATATATATATATATATATATACTAGCTGAAGAGCCCGGCGTTACCTGGGCATAGTAAATATCTGTGGTTAGTTATAGCACCTCACTTCTCTTATTTTCCCATCAGGCCTCTCATTTAGCACCTCACTTATGTCATTTTTCCCCTCACATCTCTAATTTCCCCCCTCACTCCTCTCATTCCCCCTAACACTTGTCATTTCGACCTCACATCTGTCATTTTCCAATCACTCCATAATTTTCCCTCACACCTCTCATTTTGCACTCACACCTTTTCATTTTCCCTCACACCTCTCATTTTCACCTCAGTATATACATGTTTGTCATCTCCCTTATATAGTATACACCTGTATGTCATCTCCTGTATATAGTATATACCTGTATGTCATCTCCCCTGTATATAGTGTGAAGAGCGGAACAAAAATGGTTACCTCAATGAACCAAAAAGAATTTGTGATCAATATTGACCTGTCCATTCAAGGACATTTTAGCCATAGTGTGAAATCCTATTTTTTGTTTGTGAAACTGCCACTTAGGCGAAACTGTACTGCTTTGTTTGTTGTGAAACTATCACATAGCCGAAACTGTTTTCTTTTGTCTTCTCTTTTCTCTCTTTGTTTAAACAAGCAAAACTTGTATAACCACTGAAACTACTTGTACAACTATATAAAGAGGGGATAGCACCTTGAAGGCAGGCGTGCTTCAAAGGCTTCCCAGTGATATACTATACGAGACGTGTCTTGTGTATTATTTCTGGTGATTCCCCACTTACAAAGGCTGCTCCGACTGAGTGTGGTCCCGACATTTCCTGGCGCCTGAACAGGGACCCGAGGTCTGTGTACTCCTTCAAGAACACCGGCAGAATACGAACGAAAAGAGAATCTGGGATAATGGACGGCAGATGAATAAAAACCTGGCCAGGTAAGAGACACTGTTAGATCTCTTATATCTGCCCTGCACTGTCCGTAAGATTTTCTGTGTCGTGTCCTTTAGCGGGTAGTTCTAGTACAGGAGGATACCTATAGCTCGGGTTCTTGAACTACTTAGGAATTGACCACCTCACGGAGTATGGCATTGAATGAGAGTGAATGTGAATAGAAGGTGTGTGGAAGTTGGGAATAGCCCTATAAGCCGCCCAGGGTGTTGAAACAGAAGAAGTGACTGTCCCACTGGGCAACGTGGTTGCGTCCTTTCGGGGAGACCTCCGCGCCTATGTTCAATCTCTGATCCTGTCTTTGACGAAAACCTGGTGACGGATAAGTGTATGATAGTATGAGCCCAGGACAGATAAATTAGCCTGGGACAAGATACGTTGTATTTTGATCCTCTGTCTGGTTGCATTTGTGTTGTTTGCTATAGGTGTAGGAATCAGGATTTTCTTACATCAGCACGGTACGCAGAAGCCGTTAAACATCCTAGCTCCTTAGGAAGAAGGTAACGAGGTATTCTCATACCCAAACGCCACCTAGGGCAAGAAAAGCTCAGGATAAGAAAATGGGGAATAAGCAAACAAAGTCGGAACCAGAAGAATTAGATATCTATACTATCATAAAGGAGAGAAGTGGTGAAGATGCCACTAAGGGGTTGAGAAAGATTTTTAGTAAGTTTGGAGTTACTAAGGCAGAAGCCTTTAGTAGGAAAAAATGGGAAGGAATTCAGGAAAAAAAAAAAAAAAAAAAGGCATAATCAGAGGCAAGAAATGGATAGATCAGATCCAAGCGTTGATTGATGTCTCTAGGGTAGCAGAAAAAGAGGGATGGACATATAATCAACAGAATAAAAAGTGGTGTATTAGACCCGCAGGCTATGGAGAAAAACAAAATGTGGAATATAAGAACACCCCACCCCCATACCTTAACCCACATGCCCCATCTTTTCTCCAAACACCACCTCAAAGTTTAGCCAGACCAGGAGGATGGGTATGTCCGCACTGTGGACAACAAAATCCAGACTGGAGAAATGATTGCCTAGCCTGTGGTACACCTAGACATGGCGCTGTACTTGCCCCTGTTAGGGTAGTACCAAGACCCTTTAGGGAACCTGGTGCTGACGGAGTAATGGGAACTAGATATCACCAAACTCGACAATATTTCCCTTGGTCCCCCGCTGAAGGCATGTCTCTCTTGCATAACGCACCAGATCCCACCCAGTGTCCAGTTAGATTTGCACAATATATACAGCAAATTATGCAGACTCACGCTGGAGTTTGGGCAGATGGAGAAGAATTATGTAGAATGAAAATGACTCCTGGACTCTTCCAGGAGCTATTAGCAAATCTACAGGTACATAGGCCCCAGGCAGGAGATGGTGCCTTACAAACGATAGAATCAGGTACGCAATTTATAGATCACTTAATGGTCTTCATGAGGGAAAAACAGAGGCAGAGAGGAACAACGGGAGTGGTGGCTCAGAAATCTGGACAATCAGTAGACGAATATTATCTAAGTGTAGAAAATAATTTCAGAGATGAAGGCATGGATCTAACCGCTCCAGGAATGATGAGGTTAGTTACAAAAACCTTTATAGATGGATTGTCTCCAAAAGTGAAGGAAAAGCTTAAGGCCGCAACCCCTGATTGGAGAACCTTGGAAGACCCACACCTGGCTAGACAGAAAGCTGTAGGGATAGAAATGGACTTAAGAGAAAATTCTAAGCCAGTAAGAATTGCACAGGCTAATACTGGCTCTGCTAATCAAAAGTTTACTTGTCATTACTGTAAGAAGCCAGGACATTTCCAAAGGGAATGTAGGAAGAGAAAAGCAGATATAGATTCAGGAACCTTTGTACCCAAAAATAGGATAAATAACCCAGCGCCTGATCAAACAGACAGCTCAGAATGACTGAAGGTTATGCAGGTCTCTCTTCCTTCTAGAAGACCAATAATACAAGTTGAGGTTGAGGGTAAAAATGTACCTTTTCTGATAGATACGGGAGCAACATCCTCCATTTTAAATCAAGACTTTTTACCATATCCTGACAATATATCCTCAAAGGTAACATATGCAGAAGGGTATTGTTTCACACTGTAGACAGTGGATCATACATGCAAGTCAACTCATGCAGTCTTTATATGACTGTATTGCCAACACGCCATATTCACTCAGTGAAGAGGCTAAACAGTCATTTTCCTCTTTGAAAACAGCACTGGTATCAGCTCCGGCTCTGGGACTCCCAGACTACACTAAACCTTTTCAATTGATGGCAGCTGAGATATCCTCACATGCTACAGGGGTGCTCACACAAAAACATGGAAACAAACAGAGACCTGTGGCATACATATCAGCTCATCTGGACCCTGTAGCTAGAGCCGCACCTTCTTGTGTAAGAGTAGTAGCCGCAATTTCACTGTTATTAGATAAAGCTTCTGAGATTGTTCTTGATCACCCACTTCTAGTTCAGACCACTCATGATGTACATGGCATTCTTAACCAGGTCCAACCTAAACATATTTCAATGGCCAGACACCTCCGTCTCCAATGTTCCCTACTACTGCCGCCCAACATTTCCTTTGCCAGGGTTCAGACTCTTAATCTCGCGTCTTTGCTCCCTTTAGAGTCTGAGGGGGGTACCATACCTGAGGAAACTGCACTCTCCAACTCCTTTGACCCATCAGAGTCAATGCATGATTGTGTACAATTAATGGAACAAGAGACTCAGGGCTTACGTAATGTACGTGACAAGCCACTCTGTAATGCTACATTTGAACTTTTCATAGATGGCAGTAGATATGCAGATATGAATGGACAATTTCATACAGGTTATGCGGTAGTAACTCAGCATGAAGTGCTGAAAGCAGAACCTCTCCCTGCTAATCAGTCTGCACAAGAAGCAGAACTTACGGCATTAGTTGAAGCTCTAAAAATAGCCAAAGATCAGACAGCAAACATATACACTGATTCTAGATATGCACATGGCATTATTTTCGATTTTGGCGTAATATGGAGAGCCAGAGGTTATATGACTGCTTCAGGCCAACCTGTTAAACATGCCTCCCTCATTAGACAGATTCTGGAGGCAGCACAAGAAACTAAAGAAATAGCGGTGATAAAGGTAGCTGCACATGTGAGACTCGACACCGAGGAAGCCAGGGGTAACGATAAAGCCGACAAAGCAGCAAAACAGGCAGCACGTAAACCCTTACATCATGCCCACACACTAGATAGCTCTGAAGATGATGAGGAGAGATTGAAGGAAGCTCAGAAACAGGTAGACGACGAAGAAAGAGGGCAGTGGCAGAAAAAAGGGGCAGAAGATCAGCAAGGATTATGGAAAAAAGGAACTTTGTTATGTTTACCCAGAGCCTGGTACCCCGCAGTGGCGAGTGACCTCCACCTACCTACGCATGTATCGGCAAACAGTATGACGCTCAAGGTAAAAGAAAGGTGGTTGGCTCCAGGCTTTGGTAATTTCGCTCGGAACATGTGTGCTGCATGCGCTATATGCCTGACACACAATCCAGGTCAGACCATTAAAACCCCAACCAAGCATCATGTAAGACCACTGTATCCCTTTCAAAGACTCCAGATCGACTACATCCAGCTTCCTAGGTACAATGGATACGAATATGTGCTTGTGTGTGTGGACATGTTCTCAGGGTGGCCAGAGGCTTATCCAGTTCGTAAAGCCTCAGCAAAAACTACTGCCATTAAAATAGCACATGAACTGATACCCCGTTACGGCATGCCTGAGGTGATCGAGTCAGATAGGGGTACCCATTTTACTGGAGAAATATTCCAGAATGTTATGAAAATGTTGGGAGTAGAAAACCAGTTTCACACTCCGTATCACCCACAGAGTTCAGGTAAAGTGGAAAGATTAAATGGAACAATAAAATTAAAAATCCAGAAGGCCATGGCAGAAACAGGAAAGCCTTGGACCGAGTGTCTACCACTTGCCCTGTATTCCATCCGAAACGCCCCAAGGGGGAAGGCTAAGCTGTCACCACATGAGATTCTTTTTGGTAGAGCAGCAAATTTGGGTTGTTATTTTCCACAACAACTGATGTTGAATACTGAGACTTTAACTGCTTATGTACAAGAATTACAAAAACGTTTAACTAAAGTGCATTCGCAAGTTTTTGCTTCCCTTCCAGATCCAGAAAATCTCGAAGGAGGCCACAAGTTGGAACCTGGTGATCAAATCTACGTGAAAAGACACACCAGAAAGACTCTGGAACCGAGATTTGACGGACCTTTCCAAGTCCTGTTAACAACTCCAACAGCAGTCAAGCTTGAAGGAAAGGCATCATGGATACATGCAAGCCATTGCAAAAAAGCAGTATAAGACTCATGATATTGATGTTAATAATGTTAACACAGATGTGGGATAAATTAGTTAGAGCCACGGATTATCTAGATGACCAGATCTGGGATATATTGGACATATTAAATACTAGTATAGCTGTACAGAATCAGCTTATAATAGTCACTAACCAACATACCCTGGTATTGGATTACCTAACTGCCTCACAAGGGGGTATGTGTCAAATCATCGGACCCACCTGCTGTCATTATATAGACCCGAATAGTACTATGAGTATGAGATTTAAATTAGAAGACGTACAACGACTCAGGGATCAGTATGACAAAGACAATGACCAAAATAAGGATAGCTGGTGGTCAGATACCTTTTCTTTTCTTAACCCGGCCAATTGGTTCAGGGGGATCGGTGGGTGGGTTACCGGGATTATGCAAAGCCTAATACATACAGTTATAGTTATTGTAATTATATATGTATTATTCAAGGTTGTATTCAAGGGTATCTCGGTATGCACAAATAAATTTTGTGTAATGGATGCGAGAATATAAAGTTTTTTTAATATCACAAAAAGAATGACTAAAATAATCGTCTATATGACAAGGTTTTGAATGGAATATGTCAAAGGGGGGATTGTGAAGAGCGGAACAAAAATGGTTACCTCAATGAACCAAAAAGAATTTGTGATCAATATTGACATGTCCATTCAAGGACATTTTAGCCATAGTGTGAAATCCTATTTTTTGTTTGTAAAACTGCCACTTAGGCGAAACTGTACTGCTTTGTTTGTTGTGAAACTATCACATAGCCGAAACTGTTTTCTTTTGTCTTCTCTTTTCTCTCTTTGTTTAAACAAGCAAAACTTGTATAACCACTGAAACTACTTGTACAACTATATAAAGAGGGGATAGCACCTTGAAGGCAGGCGTGCTTCAAAGGCTTCCCAGTGATATACTATACGAGACGTGTCTTGTGTATTATTTCTGGTGATTCCCCACTTACAAAGGCTGCTCCGACTGAGTGTGGTCCCGACAATAGTATATACCTGTATGTCATCTCCCCTGTAAATAGTATATACCTGCGGTATGTCACCTCCTCCTGTATATTGTATATACCTGTATGTCATCTCTTCTGTATATAGTATATACCTGTATGTCATCTGCTCCTATATATAGTATATACCTATATGTCATCTCCTGTATATAGTATATGCCTGTATGTCATCTCCCCTGTATATAGTATATACTTGCTGTATGTCATCTCCTCCTGTATATACTTATGTGTCATCTCCTCTTTTATATAGTATATACCTGTATGTCATCTCCTCCTGTATATAGCATATACCGTATTTTCCGGCGTATAAGACGACTTTTTAACCCCTGAAAATCATCTTAAAAGTCGGGGGTCGTCTTATACGCCGGGTATCGCATTGCCGGGTGTATATGGTGGGTGGGGGGGGAGTGGGCCTGATGACGACGAGGGGGCGTCTCACAGGAAAGTGAGTATCCCCCATTACCTCATTGTATCATTGCAGCGTGGGGTCTCTGCTGGGAGCGGCGGCGGCTGCTGTGCTGTGCGTGGGGCGGCGGCTCCTCTTCTTCAGTGTGGGGCCTCAATGCTGCTGGGCGGCGGCGGCGGCTTATCTTCAGGCAGTCGGGGCTCCTCCGGTATCTCCTTAAAGCCCGGAGGCCCTGCCGGCAACTCCATCGGTGCAATGCAGTGGCCTCCGGGAACATGGCCGCTGCTCAGATTCAGAGATCTGAATCTGAGCATGCGCAGCCCCCAGCGGCCGGGCCACCGCATAGCAGCAATGGAGCTGTCTCCGGGAAAATGGCCGCTGCTCAGATTCAGATCTCGTCTCCCGAGATCTCGGGACGAGATCTGAATCTGAGCAGCGGCCATGTTCCTGAAGGCCACTGCATTGCACCGATGGAGTTGCCGGCAGGGCCTCCGGGCTTTAAGGAGATACCGGAGGAGCCCCGACTGCCTGAAGATAAGCCGCCGCCGCCGCCGCCGCCCAGCTGCACAGAGGCCCCACACTGAAGAAGAGGAGCCGCCACAGCACAGCACCCACGCTGCACAATGAGGAGCAGCAGCCGCCGCTCCCAGCAGAGACCCCACGCTGCAGCGATACAATGAGGTAATGGGGGATACTCACTTTCCTGTGAGACGCCCCCTCGTCATCATCAGGCCCACTCCCCCCCCCCCCCAAAAGGCACATTAGTTACCGGTCCTATAAGACGACACGGTTTATAAGAAGACCCCCGACTTTTAAGGAGATTTTACATTTTAACTGGAAAAGTTGGGGGGTCGTCTTATACGCCCAGTCGTCTTATACGCCGGAAAATACGGTACCTGTGTCATCTCCTCCTGTATGTAGTACATACCTGTATGTCATCTCCTCCTGTATATGTGGTGAGGTTGGTGTATGTGTGGTGAAATGTGCGCTGAGGGTGGTATATGTGTTCGAGCACGTGGTAGTGTGTGGCGCATTTTGTGTGTGTGTTCATATCCCCGTGGTGGTGTGGTGATTATCCCATGTCGGGGCCCCACCTTAGCAACTGTACGGTATATACTCTTTGTCACCATCGCTCTCATTCTTTAAGTCCCCCTTGTTCACATCTGGCAGCTGTTAATTTGCCTCCAACACTTTTCCGTTCACTTTTTCCCCATTATGTAGATAGGGGCAAAATTGTTTGGTGAATTGGAAAGCGCGGGGTTAAAATTTCACCTCACAACATAGCCTATGACGCTCTCGGGGTCCAGACGTGTGACTGTGCAAAATTTTGTGGCTGTAGCTGTGACGGTGGAGATGCCAATCCCGGACATACACACATACATACATTCAGCTTTATATATTAGATATATGTATATACATATATATATATATACATAGAACAGTACATAGATATATTTCTAACCACCTGTTTACAACTAAGCCTGCAATGATGACAAGGGGCATCCTGTATGTCTAAAAGACAGAAGGGTTAACCTTCATCATAAACAGGGATTTTTGCCATGTGAGCAGTAAGACTATGGGTTCTTTACTGTGTGAGCAGTGAGATTATGGATTCTCTACTGTGCAAACAGTGTAGATTCTTCAGTGTATGAATAGTGATACTATGGATTCATTACTGTACAAGGAAGGAGCCCAGTGCTCCGAAACGCGCGTCGGGGTGGATTCTGGACCTCTCACTGCATCACAACCAGGTAGTTTACATGCTTACATGGGTGTTTCTGGCCATGATGTGTTTGATACTGTTATCGATGAATAAGGGGATACTGATCCTAGTTTGTATATGGCCATGGGCCCTTTACATTAATGGTAGTACAAGTGTTGCAGTGATGTGGACATGAGTCCTTTGGTTTATTGTACCGCCATATGGTGCTTCATCTGTTTCCCTCTGTTATCCAGTTACCTGTTCTTTATTGTATCATTTCATTTTAATGAATATTTAATAAACTTTCACTTTTTACGGGATTTTTGGACTGCATTTTGTGAGGTTCTCTCATTACTGTACAAGCAGTGAGACAATGGAATATTTGTTGAATACGCAGTGAAACTAGAGATTCTCTACCGTGGCGTTGTTTATTTGATTCCTTACCATATAGTAACATATGATAAGCAAGCACATTACCCATGCTCACTTTCCTCGGAAACGAGGTGAGGTACACTTTGAAATATATATAAACATACCGATCCTGTGATCCTGTAGCTATGTAAGTTACATATAGATCAAAAAAGTGTTCTATGAAATATGATAAAAAAATGTCTTTTATTCAAAGCATATAAAAAGTACATACAAAATCCTTAAAAACAGAGTGCCTCAAACCATACAACATATATACATAAGGAGATTAAGCTGGAGCAGTGAGGTACACCCAAAAAAAAAATATATATAAATATATTAATATCATTCAGATTCTCAAACACAACCTTGTACGTCAATGTAGCTACAAAAAGGCGTAATCTACAGTTATAAAATACACGTTCATCTATTGAATAACAATAAAAGCCGTATGATGCCACATGCCAGAGCTGCAATCGTGCCTGCAATGAATCGAGCCTAGTGTGACCCCCAGGAAGAAGCAGTCAGCGAAACGCGCGTCGGGGTCGGGAGTTTAAGCGTGCCATGGGGCATCTCATGTGTGGAGACAGTGTGGACACAGGTAATATATACTAGGCACAGGGAACTTGCTTTGTATTATGGTACAAAATATGTTTCATTACAGGCACGATTGCAGCTCTGGCATGTGCCATCATGACTTTTATTGTTATTCAATAGCTGCACGTGTATTTTATAACTGTAGATTACGCCTCTTTGTAAATACATTGCAGTACCAGGTTATGTTTGAGAATCTGAGCGATATTAATATATTTATTAATTTATTTATTTTTTTGGTGTACCTTACTGCTCCAGCTTAATCTCCTTATGTATATGTGTTCTATGGTTTGAGGCACTCTGTTTTTAAAGATTTTGTATGTAGGTTTTTATATGGTTTTTATCGTATTTGATAGAACACTTTTGTGATCGATACGTAACTTACTTAGCTACGGGATCAGTATGTTTACATATAGTAACATAGTTAGTAAGGGCAAAAAAAAACATGTGTCCATCCAGCTCAGCCTATGTTCCGTCAGAATAAATCCCCAGATCTATGTCCTTCTAAAGATCCGAATAACTGTAAGATACAAAATTGTTACGCTCCAGGAAGACATCCAGGCCTTGAGACCTTGGATTCTTTACTGTATGAGCAGTGAGACTGTGGAATCTTTATTGTGGTACTGTGGATTCATTACTGTACAAGCAATAAGACAAATAGTTCTATACTTTACAAGTAGATAGATTAGGAATTATTTACTGTACAAGAAATTAAACATTAGATTCTTTGCTGTACATGCAGGATGATTGGATTCCTTGCACCTCGAGACTATGGATTTCTTACTTTATGAGCAGTGAGACTGTAGATTCATTACTGTACAAGAAGTGGGGCTGGATTCTTTAATTGTACAAATATTGGAACTATGGATTCATTACCGTACAAGCAGTCAGACAATGGCTTCTTTTCGAGCAGTGAGGCTATGGATTATATACAGTACAAGCAATGATACAATAGATTCTTTACTGTGTGCTCAATGTCACTGGATTCTTTACTGTACGAGCCTTCAAACTATAGATCCCTTAATGTACAAGAAGTGAGACTGTCAAATCTCTTACAAAAATTGCTGGTTTCACTACTGTACAAGCAGGTGTTATCACTCATATTCTCCGAAAAAAGGCCAAGAAAGCAAAAATTCTGCCGGGGAATGTAAACTTTTGAGCACAACTGTATGTTAATAAATGGAAAGAATGAATTGTGAAAATATAATTTTCATACTACAAAAATGTTCTCTCCACCTATCTTATGTAAATATGCAGTTGGATGAAAATGTGTTTGCCCCCTTTCTGATTTCCTATTCTTTTGCATGTTTGTCGCACTTAATCAGTGGCAGTAATCAGGTCTGTGTATGGAAAGAGAATTTGAACTCAGCTTCCCAAAGATGTGATAAACCGCAGTTAATTCATGTTTTAAGGGGGTGGGGTGGCAATCACTTTTTTACACAGGACCCTGTAGGTTTGGATTTCTTTGTATCTTAATAATAAAGGCCTTCATTTATAAACTGCATTTTGTGATTATTTGTGTTATCTTTGTCTGATATTTACATTTGTTTGGTGATCTGAAACATTTCAGTGTGACAAACATGCAAATGAAATCAGGAAGGGGGCAAACACTTTTTCTCACAGCTGTATATTTGTGAATTATTCTGTTAGAGGAATTGATGAGACCCAGCAGAGATCTTCTTGCTTATTGGGGGTGTTGTTGTTATTGGGGTTCTTTGGGTAGAACTCTCAGGTCATTAGCCTGTAATTCTTTTTATTTCTCTGGGCAATGAAAATCTAGAACAATTCATAAATAGTTCGTCAGGAATTTAAAGAAGGACTAAAAGGTGAAAATCCGCAGCTGCCAGATCAGAAATCTGTAATAAAATGATCAAACATGCAGAAGAGTATGAGAAAAACTTTACTGAAGGAAAATACAAAATTTACAACAAAAAGACAATAACATTGAAGAAGTTAAAGAAAAGGTAAAATCCATTTCTGATAATCCAATCAATAGAAACATCATCAATCCGTGTTTCTTATTATCGGTCTTCATTCTTTTGCTCTCTGGGAATATTCTGTCAGTTAAAAAACATAAAAATATGAATCATTCAATGCAATAATAACAGAGTTCGTATAGAATCAGGAGCACAAGAAAGAAATGTTGATTTTTCTAGTACAACAGATATTAATTGATCGAAGGTTCTATGTGTTGTTGAATAGAACAAAAAGCAGTAAAATAAACCTGTGTGATACATAATTACAACATATCGGATCTATGAGCACAAGATTAACATTGGGGGATGCCGAGACTGCAGTCACATCAGGACCTGGAGCCTGACGTCTCACCGACCCTCTGCCTTATCTAAGGACACCAGTATTATAGATGGTCCACAGTCTTATTATTACTCTTGCAATAATTTCCAGGATCTTTATTTCTGTCTGGAGGCGTTCACTATAGTACACGTAAAGAAAGTGAATAAATGCACTAATAGCTCCCTCCAGAGGCTGAAGAGAGCACTGCATACAATCTATGGAACAATCATTAGAGATGATCAAATCTTTTGAAATACAAATTCACCACCTTCACCAAATTTTGCCAAGAATTTCGATCTTTTGCAAATTGAAAGTACTCTGATGTCTCCTATTCACTGAAATTATGTGTATGACAGTCTGGTTTTCTCTCTTCTAATCTATAAAACTGTATTATTCTCTTTTCCTCATACACTTACAGCCACATAGCCACATATTATCTGTAAAGTTTACTCACTCTTTTATAACTTTCTATCCATCTTTCTAATCTGTGATCTGAGATGTCCGCTCACTACCCAGATTCACCACAACATGACTACTGCATTCCCTGCCTTGGCTTTTATTCAGGCTATGATATACCTTCCAGATTAGAGAACAAGGGAGCAGAAATCAGCTCAGTAGGGTCTTAACAATTAAATATTAAAAAAAAGGTTTTGATAACCTGATCCAACAACATTGTGATGGAATGGAAATCCATCTGCTGCAGGTCGAATGAGTCCTCAGACCGAAGACATCACCGGAAAGGAAAATTGTGGATGATCCGAGCTGCTGGTAATCGAAATGGTACATCCAGGTCCACACAAGAGGGTTTGCATTGTTTTATTTGGTCAATCCGTCTCAAAATACTGCACTCTTCTTCAGCAGGAGAAAAAACATTTTTTTTCTTGTCCTGATGAAGAAGTGTATAGTACTTTGAAATTCGTTGACCAAATAAAAAATCGCTAACCCACTTGTGTGGACCTGGATGTACCATTACGATTACAGCGCGGATCATCCACAATTTTCCCTTTCCTGTGATACCTTCCAGACTGGCTTTGCTATACCATGTGATGTGATAGCTGCAAAGGATTATGGTGATTTCATCTTTTGCAATTGTTGGTGGTGGTCATCTTAGGCGAATCACGTGGAGGGAAGCACATATCGTTCTAAATTAGTGAACTGACATCGAAATGATTCTCCCATTTCTGATGAACATCATTGACTTGTGATAATATATAAAGATTAATACATTTCTTGTTATACTGTAACCCTACGTAAATGGAGACCTACAGGATGTATCACCCTCATATTAGTATAATATAAGTACCTGGCAATTGATCTTTAGGTATAGAAGAAATCCTATGAAGAGTACAGTGAAGATTACGGTGACAATTAATCTCAGAATGATATCAAATCGAAGTTTATATCCTAGAAATCAAGATAAAAGGTTATATAAATAATGAGGTACTGCCGGTGGCCGGTATCTGAAATGGCGTATAAGAAGCTATTTGATTGGAAACTGGAAGGTTTTGTGCAGCAAGGAAAGTCCAGAGGCCCACTACGGTATGAGAAGAGTCAGAAGAATTTGTCAGAAGTGTTAGTTGGGTAAAAAAAATGTGTGAATTAATACTAAGACTTGCTCGGCAGGGACACTGGGGTAAGCTGCTGGAACAACATTCTCCCGATATCTCGCATGCAGGCGTGGTAAGTGCCTTACCCCCTATTCTGTTATTATTGTTTGTGTCCCACACAGAAGAATAAATGTATGTATACATAGGAATGTACAGTGGGTACGGAAAGTATTCAGACCCCTTTACATTTTTCACTCTTTGTTTCATTGCAGCCATTTGGTAAATTCAAAAAGGTTCATTTTTTTGTCATTAATGTACAATCTCCACCCCATCTTGACTGAAAAAAAAATAGAAATGTAGAAATTTTTGCAAATTTATTGAAAAAGAAAAACTGAAATATCACATGGTCATAAGTATTCAGACCCTTTGCTCAGACACTCATATTTAAGTCACATGCTGTCCATTTCCTTGTGATCCACCTTGAGATGGTTCTCCTCCTTCATTGGAGGCCAGCTGTGTGTAATTAAACTGATAGGACTTGATTTGGAAAGGCGCACAACTGTCTATATAAGACCTCACAGCTCACAGTGCATGTCAGACCAAATGAAAATCATGAGGTCAAAGGAACTGGCCAAGGAGCTCAGAGACAGAATTGTGGCAAGGCACAGATCAGGCCAAGGTTACAGCAGAATTTCTGCAGTGCTCAACGTTCCTAAGAGCACAGTGGCCTCCATAATCCTTAAATGGAAGAAGTTTGGGACCACCAGAAGTCTTCCTAGACCTGGCCGTCCAGCCAAACTGAGCAATCATGGGAGAAGAGCCTTGGTGACAGAGGTAAATAAGAACCCCAAGATCACTGTGGCTGAGCTCCAGAGATGCAGTAGGGAGATGGGAGAAAGTTCCACAAAGTCAACTATCACTGCAGCCCTCCACCAGTCAGGCCTTTATGGCAGAGTGGCCCGACGGAAGCCTCTCCTCAGTGCAAGACATATGAAAGCCTCATAGAGTTTGCTAAAAAACACATGAAGGACTCCCAGAATATGAGAAATAAGAATCTCTGGTCTGATGAGATGAAGATAGACCTTTTTGGTGATAATTCTATGTGGTATGTGTGGAAAAAATCAGGCACTGCTCATCACCTGCCCAATACAATCCCAACAGTGAAACATGGTGGCGGCATCATGCTATGGGGGTGTTTTTCAGCTGCAGGGACAGGACGACTGGTTGTCATTGAAGGAAACATGAATGCGGACAAGTACAGAGATATCCTGGATGAAAACCTCTTCCGGAGTGCTCTGGACCTCAGACTTGGCAGAGGTTCACCTTCCAACAAGACAATGACCCTAAGCACACAGCTAAAATAACAAAGGAGTGGCTTCAGAACAACTCTGTGATTATTCTTGACCGGCCCAGCCACAGCCCTGACCTAAACACAATGGAGCATCTCTGGAGAGACCTGAAAATGGCGTCCACCAACATTCACCATCCAACCTGACGGAACTGGAGAGGATCTGCAAGGAAAAATGGCTGAGGATCCCCAAATCCAGGGGTGAAAAACTTGTTGCATCATTCCCAAGAAGACTCATGGCTGTACTAGCTCAAAAGGGGCTTCTACTCAATACTGAGCAAAGGGTCTGAATACTTATGACCATGGGATATTTCAGTTTTTCTTTTTTAGTAAATTTGCAAAAATTACTACATTTCTGGGGTTTTTTCAGACAAGGTGCGGTGCAGAGTGTACATTAATGAGGAAAAAATGAATTTTTTTGAATTTACCAAATGGCTGCAATGAAACAAAGAGTGAAAAATTTAAAGGGGTCTGAATACTTTCCGTACCCACTGTACGTATTGAGCCATTGTCAAAATGTAAAATCTTTGTCTAATTAAAAAATGTAAAAAAAAATAATGGAGCATTGTCTAAACATGCAGAGTAACATTTGTGACTTGTTGCTATTTTATGCTTCTCTATTTTTTGGAAGAAGGTGGTAAATGGCATGATTAGTGATGCAAATCATGATTAAGTCAGATTTATGAGTTGCAACTTTTTAAATAAGTACTGGCGTGGGTGTAAAAAGTGTAAAAAAAATAGAAAAAAGAGTGGAAGAGACGGAAGAATTAAATCTAAAGATACACCAAATTTATCAATCGACATGAGACATCTCGAATTATGGAAGTTAGGCTACAAGCAAAAATGACTTAAGAAGTTTTCTCCACAATGAATTTTTCAGTGGAGGTTCATTATATTCCACACACACATATACGTACCACCGCTCAGTGTAATGTCTGCTTTCCATGGATTTACAAATGTTGGATGAGATACAACACAAGTCACCGATATCCCATTAATTCCACTTCTCCTGAATGTGCTGACCACAGACCACATCCCGTCCGGATTTTCTAGTTCTGTAGTGATTATATCACCTAAATTTGGGATCCAGGAGATTTCTGCAGGTGGATCCCCATCGATGGCTCCACACTCAAGAGATCCGTCACTGTTTAGTTTTAAGAATGTAGACGGCTGAGCTGAAAATGAATGAAACTATTTTGTATGAAGCTATAACACACCATGGCTGTACATCACTTGTAAGCAGTGAGTTATTATATATAGAATTATAAGAGCAGTCGCACCAGATCTGTCTCAATTTCATCCCTGAAAATAATTTTTGTTTGGTTTGACGGCGCTGCTCACACATAAGGGGGCAGAGAGGGGTGCGGACATAGAATAAGAAATTCCTCCATCCCTATGTAAGGGGCTCTAAGGACTGTCGCTCGCCTCACCACTTTAAGAACCGACCCGATTCTCATTGAAACATGTGGATGTCTTAAAATTACTGATATGTTCATGTGTGCTGCTATGTTGATGCCGCTTTGTGCGCTGTTGTACAATGTGGATTACTTTGTAATAGGGAAAGAGTAGTACTGTAGTTAAGGGTAAGTGCAGTACCCCAGGGTGGACACAAGATGAGTGGACACTTATGAGTGTATAGCTCACTCATAGGAGGGGCCAGCCATGGGTAAGACAAGAGTATTTCTTGTTGAGAGTTCAGTGAAGACTAGGAGCTGAGACAGCTCAGAGGGCCATGGAGCCCCTGGCGTCAAGAGGGGCTTAAGAGCCCAGGACAGCGCAGCAGCTACACAGCGTTCTATGAAGGAGGCCCAGCCGTCCAGTGCCAGTGGGTCAGAAAGTTACAGCTAAAGAACTGAAGCAGGATAAAGACGCAGGTCGCTCCGAAAATGTGGCAGCTATCTACATGGGCTGAAGCCCTTCTGTCTGGGGTGAAACAGATGAGGGAACCCTAAGAGTAGTCATGCTGGACAGGGAGGACGGTGCAGTACCAACGGTTCGGTACGTCCCAGGGAAACCCTGGGAGGAATAAGTGAAGACAGGGAAAGTAAAAGATGTGAACGATGTCGTACTCTGTGTTGATGCTCTAACTGATGTGGACGTGCTGCGATTGAAACTAAGTAAAGTTCTTCGTTTACGGTTTGAACTAGACTACGTCCCTTTGTGCTCAACCACACTTGCAGCCAAACTTAAGCAGCCCTGATGGCACCCTGATGGGGCAGAGGGTGCAGCAGAAGGTATGCAAGAAGGGACATTGTTTATATGTGACGGGAGGTCAGGGCGCGCTTAACCAGATATACTCAGCCACGATTATGGCCCTGGCGCTGCACCTCACACCTAGATGGAGATCCTTGATCCACCTCGACATCAAATCTTCTCCATGAAAGATTTCCCAAACTTACATTAGCATGAATATGATAAATGGATATTGGAAGCCTAAAATAATATGCAGCCCTTTTAATATGCTTTGCTTTTTTTTTTAAACCATTTAAATTTCATTAAAACAGTATGGTGCTTAGAAGTTAAGTACATATTGGAAATTGGAAAATACAAATAGTATTTACAGTAATGTGTCTCCAGGATCAGCTGCAGAACAACAGAATCACCTCTTCTCACCATCACCACAAAGTTACAAGGTATGCAGGTATCTACTATATAATTGTCTAAGGGTCACTTCCGTCTGTCTGTCCTTCTGTCTGTCTGTCACGGATATTCATTGGTCGCGGCCTCTGTCTGTCATGGAATCCAAGTCGCTGATTGGTCGTGGCAAAACGCCCACGACCATTGCCACGACCAATCAGCGACGGGCACAGTCCGCGGCAACATGGCCGCTCCTTCCTCCCCGCAGTCATTGCCCACTCCATACTCCCCTCCAGTCAGCGCTCACACAGGGTTAATGCCAGCGTTAATGGACCGCGGTGTAACGCACTCCATTAACGCAGCTATTAACCCTGTGTGACCAACTTTTTTACTATTGATGCTGCCTATGCAGCATCAATACTAAAAAGATCTGTTACAAATAATAATAATAATAAAAAAAGGTTATTCTCATCCTCCGGCGTGGTGCGGTGTCCTCGGCAGAGCAAGCGGCAGGTTCCGGTGCCAAGGATGCTATGCGAGAAGGACCTGCCATGACGTCACGGTCATGTGACCGTGACGTCATCACAGGTCCTGCGCTCATACCAACCCTGGGACCAGAAGCTGCCGCGTGCACCGTACACCGGCCCCAGGACTTCAACGGCACTTCGGAAGGTGAGGGTATGTTTATTTTTTATTTTACGTTACTGGGCAATATACTATGTGGCTGGGCAATATACTATGTGGCTGACAAATATACTACATACTACGTGGCTGGGCAATATACTACGTGGCTGGGCAATATACTACATGGCTGGGAAATATACTACGTCGCTGGGCAATATACTACGTGACTGGGCAATATACTACATGACTAGGCAATATACTACATCGCTGGGCAATAACCTACGTCACTGGGCAATATACTACGTGACTGGGCAATATACTACGTGACTGGGCAATATACTACGTGGCTGGGCAATATAATATGTCACTGGGCAATATACTACGTCACTGGGCAATATACTACGTGGCTCTGTGCTGTATACTACGTGGCTGTACTATATACTACGTGGCTGGGCAATATACTATGTGGCTGGGCGATATACTACGTGGCTGTACTATATACTACGTGGCTGGGCAATATACTACGTGGCTGGGCAATATACTACGTGGCTGTACTATATACTACGTGGCTGGGCAATATACTACGTGGCTGGGCAATATACTACGTGACTGAGCAATATACTACGTGGGCTGTGCAATATACTACGTGGCTGGGCAATATACTACGTGGCTGGGCAATATACTACGGCACTGGGCAATATACTACATTGCTGGGCAATATACTACGTGGCTGGGCAATATACTATGTGGCTGGGAAATATACTACATGGCTGAGCAATATACTATCTGACTGGGCAATATACTACGTGACTGGGCAATATACTACGTGACTGGGCAATATACTACATGGCTGGACAATATACTACGTGGCTGGGCAATATACTTCGTGGGCTGTGCAATATACTACATGGCTGGACAATATACTACGTGGCTGGGCAATATACTTCGTGGGCTGTGCAATATACTACGTGGACATGCATATTCTAGAATACCCTATGCGTTAGAATCGGGCCACCATCTAGTATACATATAAACATCTAGAAGCATTAGGGATGAGCAAATGTGCTTGGTGATACTTGGTTATCACTGGAGTATCACGGTGCTCGTTATTCGTCAACCAATGGGCGGTGCTCGATGTAAAACTCAAATCCCTGGCCCGCATCTTTGGTGCCTATTACGCAGCCAATAAGCATGTGGGCATTGCCTGTGAGCCACAGTAATGCCGTAGCCATCTTGGATGTGGTATTACTGTGATTGGCTGACCATCTGACATCATCAGGGGTTATAAAGGACAGGAGGAGGCTGGCTCGGCACACTGAAGCCAATGCACAGCTCTGTGACACTTCTTATTGGTGGGAGAGAGTGATTGTCTAGGCCTGTGTGTTCACAGTATAACGAATCAGAGTCATGTAGTGTTGATACTGGTGCTGAAGCTGAGCCATCATAGTACAAAACCAAGTTCCAAGTGCTAATCATTTGTATCACATACAATCTGCATTTAGCCTAGAGAGAGAGTGGCAGGAGCAGGGAGAGTGACAGTGTAAGAGGGTGGTGCTGTTATGCACAGTAAGGAACACCCTGTCACTTTAAGAGACTGCACCCCCTTGTCTGGTGTGAGATGGATTGTTCTGCTTTTTCCCCTGCTTTAGGCTGTAAGATGAACTGCCCTAGCTTGAGGGGAGGAGTTGAGCCTGGACTGCGTGGGAGATAGGAAGTCTCCAGGGAGAAGAGAGAGAAGTTTCTAGAGGGAACTGTGTGAACTGTGTGAACTGTGTGCTGGCCTGTCTTCTGGCCTGTCTGCAAGGAAGAGCCGTAGGCTGCAAGGAAGATTTCACAGCTTGAGACGAACTGCGTTTGGTAGAGAGACTTTCCCGGATACAGCAAAGGGTGGCTGTTCTGCGCTGGTTTGTGAAGCCACGAAGATACTTGGAAGGGGACTTACGGTTTCCAGGAGCAAGGAGAAGACCACGCTTAGCAGAGCTGATAGGAATCCGTGCGCACCACCGTTGTGGACTTTTGGGGCCCCCTGGGACTGGACCTGTGTCCCCAACATCACCGTGAGTCTGTTCCTGCCTGGTGCACCAGCTAGGGTCTAGTGCAGACTTCAGTAGCTAGAGCACGGTATCCGTGTGGCCTGCGTAGTAGAGGCCAGGGAGGATATATGCAGAGTAGCATTGAGCTATATATGTTTTATTGTGTAAAGTTGCTGGTGAGATAGATTCTGAGTTTATGATTGTTGAAGCACTGTGCGGTTATATAGACAAGTTGACTCATGTGCATTATCTTTTGCTATTGTAAATACGCTTTTGCATCTTCCATGTCCCCTCCATTCCCTGTCTCCCAATAAATCTATCCTTTGTTGATTGCACCTCGTCTTGTGTACAGTAGTCTCCTGCACCGTGGTGGTCCCCGGGCCATCGCTTCAAGTGGCGCTGCGAGCAGGGTACTGTCACCAAGATGGAGGCAGCAGACAGCAATGGCGGGAATGCTAATGTTAATGGAGATGCTGTGGGCATTGGTGGAACCCCTGCAAGGACACTCCCTATGGGCACCATATTTAGTGTGCTCCCAAAATTTGACGGCAAGAATATGCCACTGTCCGACTGGGTGTCCCGGCTGCAATGCACCCTGAAGATTTATAACATAAGCCCAGTCCTTGAAGTGGACATTGCTTTAACTGCCCTAGAGGGGGAAGCCCGCAAAAACGTCTGCCTACAACCAGAACTCACCCGCAGTACCCTGAAGGAGCTAGTGAAGTTCCTGGAAGAGATCTACGGTGAGACCGCTAGCGCGGGACATCTTCGCGCCAAATTTTTCTCTAGGCTGCAGCGGGAAGAGGAAGGAATTTCTCAGTATGCAACGGTACTGCAGGAAGTGTTTGAAGAGGTGCAGAGACAGGAGGCAGATGGACTTGGCGGCATGGGCTCTAAAGACCGGATACTCCGGGAGCAGTTCATTCTGGGACTACACAGCACATCCTTGAGGCAGGCACTGTCAGAACGGGTCCGGGCAGATCCAGCCCTTACGTTTCGTCAAGTCCTGGCAGAAACAGTGGCCCGAAGTAAAGAAGAAAGCTACGCGTCTGGAGTGATGCGTGTCCAGGACGCCAATTCCAGAGGGGAAACAGTGGCCCGAAGTAAAGAAGGAAGCTATGCGTCTGGAGTGATACGTGTCCAGGGCGCCAATTCCAGAGGGGACCCAAACCATCAAGATGTGCTGGTCCAGGTAGTGCAAGATTTGCAGCGGTCCCTTGTGAACGTACAAGAGAAACTGACCCAGATGGAGCGGAGAGTGGGGGAACTACAAGAAACTGACCCACCATACTCATACAACCATTCTTCGGCCCGATCGACAAGGAATCAGTGGGAACAAGCCCCCTCCCGTCAGACATCGGCGGCCCGAGGACAGGCTGGAAGTACCCCTCGGCGAGGGGGAGGCGTTCAATGCTGGGAGTGTAGAGGACGGGGGCACCTTGCCAGAGACTGTCGGAACTATACTCAAGGCCAGTGGAAGCCGCCGTTAAACTACCAACCCCCGCAGTAGTGCGGCACTCTGCGGGGGAGGCGAGAAGAGAGGCCGCTCCATATCATAACGAACACTTGATCGCTGGGAGCCCCATCCTACGTGCTGAATTTGAAGGAGTTCTGGTGGATTGCCTGGTAGATACCGGGTCACAAGTGACAACGATGCCAGAAGCATACTTCAAGCAGCATTTCCAGGACCTGGCCAAGCCAGAGAAAGAGACATTGATCCGGTTGTTTGCTGCCAACCAACAACCGATCCCGGTCACAGGGGTCGTGTGGATGAATATTCGAATCTGTGGCCAAGAAGTTGGGAGAAAAGGGATCTTGCTAGTCCCTGAGCCTATCCAGAAAGATGTGCCTGTAGTACTGGGAATGAATATCCTACGTGAACTCGATCAGATTATGTTTACCAAGCGGGGACCTGGATATTGGAAGAAGGCTACCCCACATAAGCCTACTCAAGAAGCCCTTCAACGACTGATCCGCGTCTGTGGGACGCAGAAGAGTGTGCCATCTTATCAGACGGTAGGGGTCATCCGGGCTCCTGGGAAAGAACCTGTAATCCTACCTCCCGAGCAAGAAACTATAGTGTACCTCCCAGTGGGGACTCACCGCAACCTTGATGGGTTGGAAGTGGTTGTTCAGCCTGTGGTAGGCGGAGGAGTGGATCAAGAAGTCATGATAGCTCGTACGATAGCTGTGGTCCAGCGAGGACATGTCCCCATAAGAGCTTTGAATGTGAGCCCCAGGGAGGTCGCCTTGCCACGAGGGACAGATCTGGCCCTGGTGTACCTGCATAAGGGTGAAGTGGTGAGTCAGAAGGAGATGTCTTTATCACCGAAAGAAGGCGTGGGGTGGGCCCTGGCAGTTGCTGTGGAAGACGAAGAGACACCATCCCCGGAGTGGAGTGGACGGGTCATCCTTGAGCAAATGGAAGTGGATGTGAAGGCTATGGGCCCTGAGCGTGTGCAAGCGATAGAAACTATGCTGTGGAAGAATCAGGCCGCATTCGCCCGTCATGCCGAAGATTTCGGCTGTACTGAAGCCATCACGCATGAGATCCCGACTGGGGAAGCTCGTCCAATTCGAGAACGATACCGGCAGATCCCGCCCAAAATGTACCAAGAGGTGAAAACATTACTGAGGCAGATGCTGGATTCAGGAGTGGTGCAGAGTAGTCAGAGCCCTTGGGCAGCCCCGGTGGTGCTCGTCAAGAAAAAGGACGGGACCATCCGGTTCTGTGTAGATTACAGAAAACTCAATGCCTGCACTGTTCGAGACTCGTATCCGTTGCCCCGCATCGAGGAATCCTTGACAGCATTGGGGAAAGCCAAGTACTTCTCCACCCTGGACCTAGCAAGCGGATATTGGCAAGTAGCCGTGGCAGAGAAAGACAGAGAGAAAACTGCCTTCATTCTCCCTATGGGACTGTTCGAGTTTAACCGGATGCCCTTCGGGCTCTCCAATGCTCCAGGCACCTTTCAACGGCTGATGGAAAAGTGCTTGGGAGATTTAAATTTCGAGGCTACCCTGATCTATCTGGATGACATCATTGTGTTTTCGTCCTCTTTCGAAGACCACCTTGCCCGGCTTGGACAGGTACTCGGAAGATTGCGTGCTCATAACCTGAAGTTGAAGCCAAAGAAATGCCACCTCTTCAAGAGGGAGATCGAGTACCTGGGTCACATTGTGTCACAAGATGGAGTTCTACCCTCGCCAGAAAAAGTGGCTGCTATCCAGAAGTGGCCAGTCCCTCAAACAGTGAGAGAACTCCAGGCCTTCCTGGGACTCGCGGGTTACTACCGTCGGTTTGTTAAAGACTTCGCGAAGATGGCCGGTCCTCTCAATGAGTTGCTGAGGGGGACCGCTGGAGTAGCGAAGACCCAGCGCATCCCCTGGGCACAGGGACAACACGAGGCCTTCCAGGCTATAAAGAGTGCCCTTACTTCGGCCCCGATTTTGGCCTACGCAGACTTCGATCAACCGTTCCTGTTGTACACCGATGG
The DNA here is from genome assembly GCF_051348905.1 of Ranitomeya variabilis. Classification (NCBI taxonomy): domain Eukaryota; kingdom Metazoa; phylum Chordata; class Amphibia; order Anura; family Dendrobatidae; genus Ranitomeya; species Ranitomeya variabilis. The sequence continues at coordinate 24,211,488 of NC_135234.1, read as the reverse complement.
TAGCCTACATGGACTCGGTGCCGTACTTTCTCAGATACAGGATGGACATGAGAGAGTCATCGGGTATGCTAGCAGGTCCCTGCGAGACAGCGAAAGAAACCCTCACAATTACAGCTCCTTCCGGTTAGAGCTCCTGGCTCTGGTGTGGGCCATGACAGAAAAGTTTGCAGGCTTCCTGACAGGTACAAAAATTCAAGTTCGAACAGACAATAATCCCCTGGCCCACCTTGAGAATGCTAAACTGGGGGCCTTAGAACAACGGTGGATGGCTCGCCTGGCCAAGTTCGACTTTACTATCCGCTATCGCTCTGCTACCGAAAACGCAAATGCGGATGGGCTGTCCAGAGTGCCTGTGGAGACTCCAGTGGGGGATCTGTCATGATCTCAATGGCAAGAGAACATAGCATAAGCATATATAGGAACTAGCTCTTGGAAGATGGGAACTGAGCTGACCATGAACTAAACCTAACGCACAACTAGCAGTGGCCGGGTAGCATGCCTACGTTGATTCTAGATGCCCAGCCCAGCCGGAGGACTAAATAAAGCTAGCAGAGGAAAATATTAGTCCTAGCTCACCTCTAGAGAAATACCCCGAAAGGAGACAGAGGCCCCCCACATGTATTGGCGGTGAGTTGAGATGAAATAACAAACGTAGTATGAAAATAGGTTTAGCAAATTTGAGGTCCACTTACTACATAGCAGAAGACAGAAAGGACACTTTCATGGTCAGCTGAAAACCCTATCAAAAACACCATCCAGAAATTACTTTAAAACTCTGGCATTAACTCATAACACCAGAGTGGCAATTCCCGTTCACAAGAGCTTTCCAGACACAGTAACGAAACTACAGCTGTGAACTGGAACAAAATGCAAAAACAAACATGGACAAGAGTCCAACTTATCTAGTAGTTGTCTAGGAGCAGGAACAAGCACAGAGAGGCTTCTGATAACATTGTTGACCGGCAAGCAACTAACAGAGCAGCAAGGTTATATAGCGACTCCCACATCTTGATGGGAACAGGTGAACAGAGAAGATGAAGACACCAGTTCAATTCCACCAGTAGCCACCGGGGGAGCCCAGAATCCAAATTCACAACAGTACCCCCCCCTCAAGGAGGGGGCACCGAACCCTCACCAGAACCACCAGGGCGATCAGGATGGGCCCTATGAAAGGCACGAACCAGATCGGAGGCATGAACATCAGATGCATTCACCCAAGAATTATCCTCCTGGCCGTATCCCTTCCACTTGACCAGATACTGGAGTCTCCGTCTGGAAACACGAGAGTCCAAGATTTTCTCCACAACGTACTCCAACTCACCCTCAACCAACACCGGAGCAGGAGGCTCAACGGAAGGCACAACCGGTACCTCATACCTGCGCAATAATGACCGATGAAAAACGTTATGAATAGAAAAGGATGCAGGGAGGTCCAAACGGAAGGAAACAGGGTTAAGAATCTCCAATATCTTATACGGGCCGATAAACCGAGGCTTAAACTTAGGAGAAGAGACCCTCATAGGGACAAAACGAGAAGACAACCACACCAAATCCCCAACAGAAAGCCGAGGACCAACACGACGGTGGCGGTTGGCAAAAAGCTGAGTCTTCTCCTGGGACAACCTCAAATTGTCCACCACCTGCCCCCAGATCTGATGCAATCTCTCCACCACAGCATCCACTCCAGGACAATCCGAAGATTCCACCTGACCAGAGGAAAATCGAGGATGAAACCCCGAATTACAGAAAAACGGGGACACCAAAGTGGCAGAGCTGGCCCGATTATTGAGAGCGAACTCCGCCAATGGCAAAAAAGCAACCCAATCATCCTGGTCAGCAGACACAAAACACCTCAGATATGTCTCCAGGGTCTGATTAATCCGCTCGGTCTGGCCATTCGTCTGAGGATGGAAAGCGGACGAAAAAGATAAATCTATGCCCATCCTAGCACAGAATGCCCGCCAAAATCTAGACACGAATTGGGTCCCTCTGTCAGAAACGATATTCTCAGGAATACCATGCAAACGAACAACATTTTGAAAAAACAGAGGAACCAACTCGGAAGAAGAAGGTAACTTGGGCAGAGGAACCAAATGGACCATCTTAGAAAAACGGTCACACACCACCCAGATGACAGACATCTTCTGAGAAACAGGCAGATCTGAAATAAAATCCATCGAGATGTGCGTCCAAGGCCTCTTAGGAATAGGCAAGGGCAACAATAATCCACTAGCCCGAGAACAACAAGGCTTGGCCCGAGCACAAACGTCACAAGACTGCACAAAGCCTCGCACATCTCGTGACAGGGAAGGCCACCAGAAGGACCTTGCCACCAAATCCCTGGTACCAAAAATGCCAGGATGACCTGCCAACGCAGAAGAATGAACCTCAGAGATGACTCTACTGGTCCAATCATCAGGAACAAACAGTTTATCAGGTGGGCAACGATCAGGTCTCTCCGCCTGAAACTCCTGCAAGGCCCGCCGCAGGTCTGGAGAAACGGCTGACAATACCACTCCATCCTTAAGGATACCTGTGGGCTCAGAGTTACCAGGCGAGTCAGGCTCAAAACTCCTAGAAAGGGCATCCGCCTTAACATTCTTAGAACCCGGTAGGTATGACACCACAAAATTAAACCGAGAGAAAAATAATGACCAGCGCGCCTGTCTAGGATTCAGGCGCCTGGCGGTCTCAAGATAAATCAAATTTTTGTGGTCAGTCAATACCACCACCTGATGTCTGGCCCCCTCAAGCCAATGGCGCCACTCCTCAAAAGCCCACTTCATGGCCAAAAGCTCCCGATTCCCAACATCATAATTCCGCTCAGCGGGCGAAAATTTACGGGAAAAGAAGGCACAAGGCCTCATCACGGAGCAGTCAGAACTTTTCTGCGACAACACTGCCCCAGCTCCGATCTCAGAAGCGTCGACCTCAACCTGAAAAGGTAGAGCAACATCAGGCTGACGCAACACAGGGGCAGAGGAAAAACGGCGCTTAAGCTCCCGAAAGGCCTCCACAGCATCAGGGGACCAATCAGCAACATCAGCACCCTTCTTAGTCAAATCGGTCAATGGCTTAGCAATATCCGAAAAACCAGCAATAAATCGACGATAAAAGTTAGCAAAGCCCAAAAATTTCTGAAGACTCTTAAGAGAAGAGGGCTGCGTCCAATCACAAATAGCTTGAACCTTGACAGGATCCATTTCAATGGAAGAGGGGGAAAAAATATATCCCAAAAAGGAAATCCTCTGTACCCCAAAAACACACTTAGAACCCTTCACACACAAAGAATTAGACCGCAAAACCTGAAAAACCCTCCTGACTTGCTGGACATGAGAGTCCCAGTCATCCGAAAAAATCAGAATATCATCCAGATACACAATCATAAATTTATCCAAATAATCGCGAAAAATATCATGCATAAAGGACTGGAAAACTGACGGAGCATTAGAAAGACCAAAAGGCATCACTAAATACTCAAAGTGGCCCTCGGGCGTATTAAATGCGGTTTTCCACTCATCCCCCTGCCTGATTCGCACCAAATTATACGCCCCACGAAGGTCAATCTTAGAGAACCACTTGGCCCCCTTTATGCGAGCAAACAAATCAGTCAGCAACGGCAATGGGTATTGATATTTAACAGTGATTTTATTCAAAAGCCGATAATCAATACATGGTCTCAAAGAGCCGTCTTTTTTTGACACAAAGAAAAAACCGGCTCCTAAGGGAGATGACGATGGACGAATATGTCCCTTTTCCAAGGACTCCTTTATATATTCTCGCATAGCAGCATGTTCAGGCACAGACAGATTAAATAAACGACCCTTTGGGTATTTACTACCCGGGATTAAATCTATGGCACAATCGCACTCTCGGTGCGGAGGTAACGAACCAAGCTTGGATTCTTCAAAGACGTCACGATAGTCAGACAGGAACTCAGGAATTTCAGAGGGAATGGATGATGAAATGGAAACCACAGGTACATCCCCATGAGCCCCCTTACATCCCCAGCTCAACACAGACATAGCTCTCCAGTCGAGGACTGGGTTGTGAGATTGCAGCCAAGGCAATCCTAGCACTAAATCATCATGTAGATTATACAGCACCAGAAAGCGAATAATCTCCTGGTGATCCGGATTAATACGCATAGTTACTTGTGTCCAGTATTGTGGTTTATTATTAGCCAATGGGGTGGAGTCAATCCCCTTCAGAGGAATAGGAGTCTCCAAAGGCTCTAAATCATACCCACAGCGTTTGGCAAAGGACCAATCCATAAGACTCAAAGCGGCGCCAGAGTCGACATAGGCGTCCGTGGTAATAGATGACAAAGAGCAAATCAGGGTCACAGATAGAATAAATTTAGACGGTAAGGTGCAAATGGAAACAGATTTACCAAGCTTTTTAGTGCGCTTAGAGCATGCTGATATAACATGAGTAGAATCACCACAATAGAAACACAACCCATTTTTCCGTCTAAAATTCTGCCGCTCGCTTCGGGACAGAATTCTATCACACTGCATACTCTCTGGCGACTTCTCAGTGGACACCGCCAGATGGTGCACTGGTTTGCGCTCCCGCAAACGCCTATCGATCTGAATAGCCATTGTCATGGACTCATTCAGACCCGCAGGCACAGGGAACCCCACCATAACATCCTTAATGGCATCAGAGAGACCCTCTCTGAAAGTCGCCGCCAGGGCGCACTCATTCCACTGAGTAAGCACAGACCATTTACGGAATCTTTGGCAGTAAATTTCCTCTTCATCTTGCCCCTGAGATAGGGACATCAATGTTTTTTCTGCCTGAAGCTCCAAATGAGGTTCGTCATAAAGCAACCCCAAGGCCAGAAAAAACGCATCCACATTGAGCAACGCAGGATCCCCTGGTGTCAATGAAAAAGCCCAGTCTTGAGGGTCGCCCCGGAGCAAAGAAATCACAATCCTGACCTGCTGTGCAGGGTCTCCGGCAGAGCGAGATTTCAGAGACAAAAATAATTTGCAATTATTTCGAAAATTCTGAAACCCGGATCTATTCCCCGAGAAAAATTCCGGCAAAGGAATTCTCGGCTCAGATACAGGTGCATGACAAACAAAATCTTGCAAATTTTGTACCTTCGTGGCGAGATTATTCAAACCTGCAGTTACACTCTGAAGATCCATTACAAACAGGTGGACACAGAGCCATTCAAGGGTTAAGAGGAGGTAAGAAGCAGCTAGACAGCAATTAAGGGCTAGGCAGCAAAACTCTGAGGGGAAAAAAAAAAAAATTTCCCTTCAACACTTCTTTTTCTCCTGCTTCAGCCCAAACAATTAACACTTTGCGGGCCGGTCAAACTGTCATGATCTCAATGGCAAGAGAACATAGCATAAGCATATATAGGAACTAGCTCTTGGAAGATGGGAACTGAGCTGACCATGAACTAAACCTAACGCACAACTAGCAGTGGCCGGGTAGCATGCCTACGTTGATTCTAGATGCCCAGCCCAGCCGGAGGACTAAATAAAGCTAGCAGAGGAAAATATTAGTCCTAGCTCACCTCTAGAGAAATACCCCGAAAGGAGACAGAGGCCCCCCACATGTATTGGCGGTGAGTTGAGATGAAATAACAAACGTAGTATGAAAATAGGTTTAGCAAATTTGAGGTCCACTTACTACATAGCAGAAGACAGAAAGGACACTTTCATGGTCAGCTGAAAACCCTATCAAAAACACCATCCAGAAATTACTTTAAAACTCTGGCATTAACTCATAACACCAGAGTGGCAATTCCCGTTCACAAGAGCTTTCCAGACACAGTAACGAAACTACAGCTGTGAACTGGAACAAAATGCAAAAACAAACATGGACAAGAGTCCAACTTATCTAGTAGTTGTCTAGGAGCAGGAACAAGCACAGAGAGGCTTCTGATAACATTGTTGACCGGCAAGCAACTAACAGAGCAGCAAGGTTATATAGCGACTCCCACATCTTGATGGGAACAGGTGAACAGAGAAGATGAAGACACCAGTTCAATTCCACCAGTAGCCACCGGGGGAGCCCAGAATCCAAATTCACAACAGGGATCTTGATGAACAACTTGAAGAGGAGGAAACCCCAGACTTTAATAAGTTCAAGCCCCCGATGGTTGTGGCCCAGTCAAGAAGGGAGGCCTGTGCCTTACCTCGGTCCCTGGGAAGAACCAATGAAGAATGGGGACACGTTCAGGATGAAGACGAAGGGCTGAGACAGATGAAATGGTGGGTAACGCAAAAGCGGAAGCCTGGCAAACAAGAAAGAGATGATCTGGACTCTGAAATGAGGAGTGTGTTGCACCAGTGGGATAGACTGGAAGTGAGAGAGTCAGTACTATATCGTAAGAAGCAACAGCCAAAAGATATGGAAGTAAGGTGGCAAGTGGTCATCCCAGGAAGAATGGCTCAAGAAATAGCTAAAGAAGCCCATGAATTCGGAGCGCACTTTGGCTCCACAAAGACCTACCAATGGTTGCAGCGGCATGTCTATTGTCCTCGGTTGGAGCTTGTGGTGGAAGAGGTTTGCCGGCAGTGTCGAGTATGTGACCTCATTAAGAGTACTGAACAGAGGGCACCCGTCCAGACCATACAAACTAAGGAGCCATTGGAAGTCTTGATGATCGACTATCTCCTCGTGGGACACTCGGCCCGGGGGCTGCAATATTGTTTGGTGATGACCGATCATTTTTCTAAGTTCGCAGTAGTAACCCCGACTAGAGACCAGACTGCGGAATCGGCGGCGCGAGTCATCTGCCAAGACTTCATCCGGGTGTATGGGTGCCCAAAGCGCATCCACTCCGACCAAGGCGCGTGTTTCCAAGGCAAGGTGATGGAAGAATTGTATCGCATGTATGGCATCGAGCGGTCCCGGACCACCCCTTATCATCCTCAAGGCAATGGAGCTTGCGAACGCTTTAACAGAACCTTGCTTCAGATGCTGAGAACATTGGAAGAGGATAAGAAGGTGTGTTGGCCAGACTATCTGCCGGAATTGGTCTGGACCTACAACAATCGGGTCCACTCCACCACGGGTTACACCCCCTATCTACTGTTGTTTGGAAGAGCTGGACGAGAGATCATTGAGCTGAATCTGGAACAGCCAGAGGAGCTGATGGAGCGAAATGTCACCTCATGGGTGAAAGAGCATCGACAACGTTTGCAAACGATACGGCGGTTGGCGGGTCAGCAACTGCAAGAAAAAGAACATACGGCCCGCAAACCGACTCAAGAGTTACCGCTCCAACCTGGAGACCGAGTGTTGGTCAGAGAGAAACGCCCCAAGGGAAAACTAAGTGAGAGATGGGAAGTACAGCCGTACAAGGTTATCGAGAGAGTGTATGCTAACGGCCCTGTCTACAAGGTACAGATTGAGAATGGGGCATCCGCCCCTAGAGTACTTCACAGAAATATGCTGCGGCCTTGCCGGTCTGAGGTCTGTTCTACGCCATTGTCGCCTGAAGGAGCCACTCCACCTCCTGAATCTGTCATGCCTGATGGCCAAATCGATGAGGAGTGGTGGACCGTCCCTGACACAGTAGGGGGTCCTCAGCCGCCCAGAAACGGTAATCCCATGGATGTACCAGTACCGCCATGTGAGGATGAAACAAGACAAGAGCTCACAGTGTCCCCTGCAACAAGTGTTCCTCTGGAAGATAGTCAAGCCTTGCCTGGCAGCCAAGAGCTTCGGAGATCCCAGAGGTCTAATGCAGGGGTTCCACCAGTCCGATATGTAGAACAGTGTGCTCTGTCTGTCTGTATACCCTTGTTGTCTCCTCAATTATACTTTTATCCTGAAGCTGTGATGGCCGAGGACGACCATCATTAAGAAGGGAGGCATGTAAGAGGGTGGTGCTGTTATGCACAGTAAGGAACACCCTGTCACTTTAAGAGACTGCACCCCCTTGTCTGGTGTGAGATGGATTGTTCTGCTTTTTCCCCTGCTTTAGGCTGTAAGATGAACTGCCCTAGCTTGAGGGGAGGAGTTGAGCCTGGACTGCGTGGGAGATAGGAAGTCTCCAGGGAGAAGAGAGAGAAGTTTCTAGAGGGAACTGTGTGAACTGTGTAAACTGTGTGCTGGCCTGTCTTCTGGCCTGTCTGCAAGGAAGAGCCGTAGGCTGCAAGGAAGATTTCACAGCTTGAGACGAACTGCGTTTGGTAGAGAGACTTTCCCGGATACAGCAAAGGGTGGCTGTTCTGCGCTGGTTTGTGAAGCCACGAAGATACTTGGAAGGGGACTTACGGTTTCCAGGAGCAAGGAGAAGACCACGCTTAGCAGAGCTGATAGGAATCCGTGCGCACCACCGTTGTGGACTTTTGGGGCCCCCTGGGACTGGACCTGTGTCCCCAACATCACCGTGAGTCTGTTCCTGCCTGGTGCACCAGCTAGGGTCTAGTGCAGACTTCAGTAGCTAGAGCACGGTATCCGTGTGGCCTGCGTAGTAGAGGCCAGGGAGGATATATGCAGAGTAGCATTGAGCTATATATGTTTTATTGTGTAAAGTTGCTGGTGAGATAGATTCTGAGTTTATGATTGTTGAAGCACTGTGCGGTTATATAGACAAGTTGACTCATGTGCATTATCTTTTGCTATTGTAAATACGCTTTTGCATCTTCCATGTCCCCTCCATTCCCTGTCTCCCAATAAATCTATCCTTTGTTGATTGCACCTCGTCTTGTGTACAGTAGTCTCCTGCACCGTGGTGGTCCCCGGGCCATCGCTTCAACAGAATCCAGTCTGTAGATAGGGATCAGGCCTATGCAGTCCTTTGGAAAATATATAGCTGCAGTTTTTTTTGTAGCTGCTGGAAAAATTGAATATTTTTTTGATCCAGCAAGTGTTACGTGCTTTGAGATCCTTTTTTGTGTTACATAACACTTGTAAAAATCATCGAACCATTTTCCTGGTCCACATTTCTCAGCCATACACCATTCCATAGTGTGGAATAATTTTCCGTGATCTCAGTGAAAAAAAGCTTTAAACAATTGTAGGTTTCCATTTCTCAGACATACAGTGTTACGTGGTCTGTGAACATTTCTGTCATGTGTAAAACTGCAAAAAAAGCTTTAAAAATGTTATAGGCTGCCATTTCTCAGACATACACTGGTATGTTGTGAATATTTCTCTGATCTCTATAAGTGAAGGAAAGCTTTTTAAAAATTTTGTAGGCTTCCATTTCTTAGACATACAGCGTTAAGTGGTCTGTGAACATTTCTGTGCTCTCTACAACTGAGAAAAAGAATTGAAACATGTTTCTGGATCGAATGTGATTGTCATCCATATACTTTTGCTTTCTTTCTGCTACATTACAGTGGCGTAAACTCACAAAAAAATGCTTTGATTGCTGTTTAAAAATAAACTTGGTGCTTAATGCGTGAGCGTTAGTGATGAGCAAATACATTTGGCATCATTCGTTACTCGCACAAATAGTACGGTATTCGGACTATTTGTTACTTGGCGAGTAATTAGGTATTTGCCTCAGTATTTTCGAGTCACCCGCCCCCCAGCATGTTTGGTTCTTTATTTGCAGCCAATGAACATGCTGGGCTGGCTTGCCAATCACATTAATGCCGGCACGATCTTTGGTGTGGCATTACTGTTATGCCACTGGCATCAGGGACTTATCTACAGCACTCTGTAATGCATTCTGTAATGCTGTAGATAAGCCCCCGATGTAACCTGCAAGATAAGAAAATCAGGTTATATTATACTCACCCAGGGGCGGTCCTGGTTTGGTTCGGGTCCGATGGGCTTCACGGTCCGGGTTCGGCGCCTCCCATCATTCATTCCATTATGTCCTCTTCTTGTCTTCACGCTGCGGCTCCGGCGCAGGCGTACTTTGTCTGCCCTATTGAGGGTAGAGCAAAGTACTGCAGTGTGCAGATGCCGGGAAAGGTCAGAGAGGCACAGCGCCTGCGCACTGCAGTACTTTGCTCTACCCTCAACAGGGCAGAGAATTACACCTGCGCCGGAGCCACAGCAGGGAGAAAAGAAGAGGACGTCATCGTAAGAAGATGGGAGGACCGGACCGCGACACCCATCGGGACCGCCCCTGGGTGAGTATAATATAACCTGTTTTCTTATCTTGCAGGTTACATCAGGGGTTTATCTACAGCATTACAGAATGCTGTAGATAAGCCCCTGATGCCAGTGGCCTTAGCTTATATGCAAATTTTGGGGTGACAGATTCCCTTAAAAGGCTGGCGGCGCAATCTTGCACACATTGCAGCCGGAAACAGTGTAGTTTCAGCATAGGGACAGAGAAAGGAGCATAGAGACAGTGATAGAAAGTTATAGTGAGCGTTATTAATTCCAAAAATCTGTTTTAAGAGCTAAAGATTGCCAAGATTAGTGGTTTGTTAGGTGGGGATTTAGTAGAGAGAGATTTAATAGAAGAGAGGGAAAGTGGGTGAAAGGCAGGCACCTGGGTGTTCTAATCATTGCAACCTCTCTGCTATTTTCCACTTAAAATACCTAATATTTGTCTTGCAGTTCCGCTACTGGTGCAATCTGGATAGAGATAATAGTGTGTGACAGTTTTGTGAGGGAAACAATCTTCATTACTCTGCATTTGCAGTGTATCAGCAAGACGATTGAAAAAAAATCATAATTTTCTATTTTTTAAAAACTAGCATATCTTTATCTAGCAGTTGTGCGACTGGTGCAATCCGGGTACAGATAATTGTACGTGACAAATTATCAGGGGCAATAATCTTCATTACTCCACTGCTGGAGTGTATCAGCAAGGGAATCGATAGAGAGTACAAGTTTCACCATTGCACAATGTGCTAAGCTTTCACAAAGTACAAAGCATTAACCACTAAGTATTTGTTGCAGAAGCAGGAGGAGGAGTAGGTGATTTCCTGAACAAAATGGGTTTGGATGGAAAGGGATGGATGTTAACACAGCTTCCCAAACAAAACATTTGGGCTGCTTTAAAAATAATGGTGCTGTCATCTTTAGGGCTTACAACCTCACCAGAAATTCAGCCCTTGTTCAATTTTAGAAGAGTCAGCCTGTCTGCATTTTTCATTGACAGACGTGTGCACCTATCCATTATGATTGCACCAGCTGACCTAAAAACCCACTCAGACAACACACTTGCTGCAGTGCATTGCAGCACTTACAAGGTGTAGGAGAGGTCGGGCCAAATGTGGAGCTTGGACAATCAATAGTTAAAGGGCACTGAAGAATAAGGAAGGATGCTGGTATGGTCACTTAAGTAGACCTTCACCATCTTGGTCAACTTCTCCCTCCTCGTCATAGTTACACCTGCAGCGCCCCAGAGACCTGCAGTAACATCGCTCCGCCGCTAAGGGGAGTGATGGTACGTCTGATGGCACTGAAGGAGTTCACCTGACCAGGTATCACGGACACCAATACACTTCACAGTCTGGCCTCCAGGGGGAGCAAAGGGCACTATGCATTAGGCCACTCCTCACAGTCTGGTAAAACTGGGGGTTAGATAGAAAGTTAGTCAGAAAGCCGACTGGGTTGGAACCAGGCAACATCCTGTGGCAGAGGGTGTTGCAGGGGAAGATTCAGGGGGGTCCCTGTCAGGGGTGGGATCCTGACAGAGGCCTAGCGAACAGAAAGAACTAGTGTTGAGCGATACCGTCCGATACTTGAAAGTATCGGTATCGGAAAGTATCGGCCGACACCGGCAAAGTATCGGATCCAATCCGATACCGATACCCGATACCAATACAAGTCAATGGGACTCAAGTATCGGACGGTATCCCTGATGGTTCCCAGGGTCTGAAGGAGAGGAAACTCTCCTTCAGGCCCTGGGATCCATATTAATGTGTAAAAGAAAGAATTAAAATAAAAAATATTGCTATACTCACCTCTCCGACGCAGCCTGGACCTCACGGAGGGAACCGGCAGCATTCTTTGCTTAAAATGCGCGCGTTTACTTCCTTCCGTGACGTCACGGCTTGTGATTGGTCGCGTGCCGCCCATGTGGCCGCGACGCGACCAATCACAGCAAGCCGTGACGTAATTTCAGGTCCTTCAGGATTTTAAAATTACGTTCTGGCTTGTGATTGGTCGCGTCGCGGTCACATGGGCGACGCGACCAATCACAAGCCGTGACGTCATGGGAGGCAGGACACGCGCGCATTTTAAAATGTGGGAGTGAGAGCTCTCTCAAATGTTAAAAGAAAAGCTAAAGCTAAAACGCTCCTTGTGAACATATGCTAAAGGGGAGGTATATATATATATATATATTTTGCATTATATACATGTAATTATGAAGGAAATAATGTTTCTTAGCATTTTTCCATTAAAAAATTTTTTTGTTTGGTTTGGTATGTCTTTTTAAAAATGCATAAAACCAGCGCAATAGTCTGACAACATTATTCCCAGATACCATATGTGAGTCAGAAAGGCATGCAGGCATCTTATCCATGCTGTTCCCATTTAGTTTTACCTCTTTCCCATCCATTTCAGATTTTTTCTCAGGCCCCCAGACCTGTTTGTTGGGTCCAGCAGAAAATTATTTGGCTTTCCCATTGACTTGTATTGGATTTGTTAATCGGTACGAATACACGGATATTAGAAATTATTCATCCTGATTTTCCTGACTCAGAATATTTCACTATTCGATCATCACTAGTAAGCGTGCATTAAGGGATGGAGAAGTGAAAGTGCTGATGATGGTGCACGTAGATGCAGAGGATATGGAGCAGATGTGACTACGGCTGTTGCTGGAGCACAAGAAACACTCCCATCCACACCACATAGGTTCCTGTCCCACTTTGCAGGGAGGCACGGTATACCAGTTCTGAAGCCAGAGCAGTGTGAACAGTTGGTCGGTTGCATAGCAGTTTCCAACATGCTTGGCAGCATCACCCAGTCTTCCACAAGTTCCAGTCTCATCATCCTAAAGTCTGGATCACTTAATCCTCACCCTTATCCTCCTTCCTCCCACCACGTTGAGTCCCAGGAGACTAGTGATCCCACTCTAGGACACTCCGAGGAGCTGTTTACCACATTTTTTGATTGTGGCCTCTCAACCTGCATGCTCCTAGAAGAACAGGACGAGATTCTGTTTAGTGATGCACAATACTTAGAGCAGCCACAACCACAAGAACATGATGGTGAGGAGTGTCAAATTTGGGATAAGGAGGAGGAACATGATGATGAGACACAGTTGCTGCTAAGTCTTGCTGCTGTTAAATCACAAAATCAGGAGGACTAGGGTGCAGTGGTGGAAGTCGAGCAGTGGTGAGGGGGAGAGATCAGCAGCACCGATGCAGCACCGAAACAGACAGGAAAAGGCAGTGGAGTGACCAGAGGGAGAAGGCGGGCAACTGTTCCGCAGAGAACCGACAGTCCTGAATTTTTCCTTCAAAGAGGTGTTTCCCACTCTAAGACTTTTTTTAAAGAGAGTTATGATACAAATAAAATGGCCATTTGCAATCTGTGCTATTCAAATATCAGCAGAGGCCTGACCACTAAAACCTAACCACCACCAGCAAGATCAGTCCCATGACATCTAAGCACCCGACTCAGTGGGCAGAATGCCTGAGTCCACGATTAGTGCCCACTGCCTCTTCCCCTATGCTAAGTGCTTCCTGACACCCTGTCCAAAACACTGGTGCAGATGTCTCTCACCCTGCACCTATACTTCCACGCTACGACTTACCATCATCAGGCACTTCCAAATCCTTGTCCCATTGTCCCAGCCCAGCGTTCAGCTGTCCCTACCCCAAGCCTTGGAATGAAAAAGAAAGTTACCAGCTACCCACAGGCTCAAATGCTAAATGGGCACATTTCCAGGCTGCTTGTACTGGAATGTGTTTAGGAACATCACCCATAACCTTACCAATGTACTTACTGGCATTATCCACTTAACCAACACATGGACAAGCGCTTGAGGCCTATGACGCTATATTTCCCTGACTGCAAAAAAAAACACAAAAATTGAGCTTGGTTTAAGTTGGTATCCATGCAGCACATAAACGCATGTTCACATTGGCCATAAAGCATACAAAACCTACAAGAAACAAAATGAGCAAAAACTCTGCAGCAACTAAATAAGTAAAAAGCAAAAATGCATTTAAATAACACAGGGTTCTTAGTAATACTGTTTTTGATTAAAAATAGCATAAAAGCCATCCCACCACCGACAAGGTGACCCTGATCGCGATGGTCCTACGCTGTGCACTGTAATATTAAAAACATTACCATGTGTCAGAGTTGACCTCAGTGTGTGAATAAGGGCAGACAAAAGGGCTGTGTGACAGTCACGACACATGCATGGAGAGCCCAACAAACTTCGGCTGAATGTGAGTCTGAGGAAGCAGATTCAGTTGAAGTAGGGTCACATGGTCCAAGAAGAGGCCAACAAAGAGGACGCTGTACGTCAAGGAAGCATAGGAAGGTGAGAGGAATATTTTGTTTTTTCTTGCAGACTGGGGAACATATATACCAGAAAGGGGCCCAGGATGGAGGACATATATGTCGGGATGGGTGGACATATATACCAGAACAGGGGACACATATACCAGAATGGGGGCTATATATACTAGGAAGGGGCTCAGAACTGGGGTCATATATACATGAAGGGGCCCAAGATTGAGGACATACTGTATATACCAGTAAGGAGCCCAGGATAATAATAATAAATAATAATAATCTTTATTTTTATAGGGTGGGGGGACATATATACCAGGAAAGGGCCCAGGACTGGGGACATACACCAGGATGGGGGAAATACGTACAAAAATGGGGGACATATATACCAGGATAGGGGACATATATGCCAAGAAGGGAGGCATATATACACAAGGAATGAGGGACATAAACATCAGGATGGAGGACATATATGCCAGGAAGGTGCCAAGGATGGGGATACATGTACAGAGAAGGGGCCCATGACAGAAGACATATACCAGGATGGGGGATATATATACCAGGAAACCAGGAAGGTGGCCAGGACGGGGAACATATATAACTGGAAGGGACCCAGGATGGGGGACATATATAACAGGATGATGGGACATATACGCCTTTAAGGGGCCCAGGATGGACTGACATATTTACCTGGAAGGGTCCCAGGATGGGGAACATTAGTATAGAGTGCGGAATATTTCTACATAATGAAAGGGGGGACGGTGAACACGCCTATGTTTATAGGATTTAGAACGCTACAAGGGCCCATGCATCTAATGAGCATGCAAGGGGTCCCCAGATCCAAATTTTGCATCATGGCCATCCGAACTCTAGTTTCATCACTGGTAGAGATCATTATAAAAGAAGCTCCAACGCTGATGTCCTGATGCTCTCCAATGAGAATGAAAGGTCTTACATCCATACCATCAGTGAACTAGTCCTTGAGGCCACTGTCAGGGATATTATTGGTTGGAATTATATAAATTCCAGACCAGACAAACACCATCGTAGTGGATGCCCTAGAGTAGCAGGAACATTGGGGGATTTTAATGTTACAGAGGGCCTGTCATTTAAAAAAAGCAAAAAACATTGAGTTAGACACCTCCTAATAATTCCCATTCTCCCGATTCTGCCGCTTTTTCCATTTTGCGCTGCATCACTCTATGCAGAGATGTTCCCTTTGTTGCCTTTGGAGTGCAGTGAAGGCGTATCTCCAGAGTCTTCTCTGACAGTGCACACATTCACTGCTCCATCCAAGACATTGCCAATCACAGCTAAGCAGCTAAGTTAGCAATAATTTATACAATGTGATTTTCTGGATTTTATTTTTGATATTCTATCTCTCAATGTTAAAATTAACCTACCCTTAAAATTATAGACTGTTCATGTCTTTGTCAGTGGGCAAACTTACAAAATCAGCAAGAGATCAAATACCTATTTCCCCCACTGTACATGTGTCTTTGAGTTTTATATACTGTACTAGCTGAAGAGCCCGGCGTTGCCTGGGCATAGTAAATATCTGTGGTTAGTTATAGCACCTCACTTCTCTTATTTTCCCATCACGCCTCTCATTTTCCCCCTCACATCTCTCATTTTCTCCCTCACACCTCTCATTTTCTCCCTCACACCTCTCATTTTCCCCCTCACTCCTCTTATTTTCCCCCTCACTCCTCTCATTCCCCCCTAACACTTGTCATTTTGACCTCACATCTGTCATTTTCCGATCACTCCACTATTTTCCCTCACTCCTCTCATTTTGCACTCACACCTTTTCATTTTCACCTCACACCTCTCATTTTCACCTCAGTATATACACTCACCGGCCACTTTATTAGGTACACCATGCTAGTAACGGGTTGGACCCCCTTTTGCCTTCAGAACTGCCTCAATTCTTCGTGGCATAGATTCAACAAGGTGCTGGAAGCATTCCTCAGAGATTTTGGTCCATATTGACATGATGGCATCACACAGTTGCCGCAGATTTGTCGGCTGCACATCCCAAAGATGCTCCATACAAGGCAGGATGGATCCATGCTTTCATGTTGTTTACGCCAAATTCTGACCCTACCATCCGAATGTCGCAGCAGAAATCGAGACTCATCAGACCAAGCAACGTTTTTCCAATCTTCTACTGTCCAATTTTGATGAGCTTGTACAAATTGTAGCCTCAGTTTCCTGTTCTTAGCTGAAAGGAGTGGTACCCGGTGTGGTCTTCTGCTGCTGTAGCCCATCTGCCTCAAAGTTCGACGCACTGTGCGTTCAGAGATGCTCTTAGGCCTACCTTGGTTGTAACGGGTGGCGATTTGAGTCACTGTTGCCTTTCTATCAGCTCGAACCAGTCTGCCCATTCTCCTCTGACCTCTGGCATCAACAAGGCATTTCCGCCCACAGAACTGCCGCTCACTGGATTTTTTTTCTTTTTCGGACCATTCTCTGTAAACCCTAGAGATGGTTGTGCGTGAAAATCCCAGTAGATCAGCAGTTTCTGAAATACTCAGACCAGCCCTTCTGGCACCAACAACCATGCCACGTTCAAAGGCACTCAAATCACCTTTCTTCCCCATACTGATGCTCGGTTTGAACTGCAGGAGATTGTCTTGACCATGTCTACATGCCTAAATGCACTGAGTTGCCGCCATGTGATTGGCTGATTAGAAATTAAGTGTTAACAAGAAGTTGGACAGGTGTACCTAATAAAGTGGCCAGTGAGTGTACGTGTTTGTCATCTCCCTTATATATAGTATACACCTGTATGTCATCTCCTGTATATAGTATATACCTGTATGTCATCTCCCCTGTATATAGTATATACCTGCTGTGTGTCATCTCCCCTGTATATAGTATATACCTGTATGTCATCTCCTCCTATATATAGTATATACCTGTATGTAATCTCCTGTATATAGTATATACCTGTGTGTCATCTCACCTATATATAGTATATATCTGTGTATCATCTCCTCCTGTATATAATATATACCTGTATGTCATCTCCTCCTATACATAGCATATACCTGTATGTCATCTCCTCCTGTATATACTATATACCTGTAGGTAATCTGCTCCTGTATATAGTATATACCTGTGTGTCATCTCCTCCTGTATATAGTATATACCTGTATGTCATCTCCTCCTGAATGTAGTATGTACCTGTATGTCATCTCCTCCTCTATATAGTATATACCTGTGTGTCATCTCTCCTGTATATAGTATATATCTGTGTGTCATCTCCTCCTGTATATAGTATATACCTGTGTGTCATCTCCCCTGTAAATAGTATATACCTGTGTGTCATCTCCTCCTGTATATAGTATATATGTGTGTGTCATCTCCTGTATTAGACCTCGTTCACACGTTATTTGGTCAGTATTTTTACCTCAGTATTTGTAAGCTAAATTGGCAGCCTGATAAATCCCCAGCCAACAGTAAGCCCACCCCCTGGCAGTATATATTAGCTCACACATACACATAATAGACAGGTCATGTGACTGACAGCTGCCGGATTCCTATATGGTACATTTGTTGCTCTTGTAGTTTTTCTGCTTATTAATCAGATTTTTATTTTTGAAGGATAATACCACACTTGTGTGTGTTTTAGGGCGAGTTTCATGTGTCAAGTTGTGTGTGTTGAGTTGCGTGTGGCAACATGCATGTAGCGACTTTTGTGAGATGAGTTTTGTGTGGCGACATGCGTGTAGCAACTTTTTATGTGTCGAGTTGCATGTGACAGGTTAGTGTAGCAAGTTGTGTGCAGCAAGTTTTGCGCATGGCGAGTTTTGCGCGTGGCGAGTTTTATGTGTGGTGCCTTTTGAGTATGTGCAAGTTTTGTGTGAGGCAACTTTTGCATGTGTTGCAACTTTTGTGCATGTGGCAATTTTTCTGCGTGTGCAAGTTTTGCGTGTGGCGAGTTTTCCATGAGGTGAGTTTTGCACGTGTGGCGAGTTTTGCATGTGGAGAGTTTTGCGCGTGGCGAGTTTTGAGCGGCGACTTTTGTGTTTCGACTTTTATGTGGCGAGGTTGGTGTATGTGTGGTGAAATGTGCGCTGAGGGTGGTATATGTGTTCGAGCACGTGGTAGTGTGTGGCGCATTTTGTGTGTGTGTTCATATCCCCGTGGTGGTGTGGTGATTATCCCATGTCGGGGCCGCATCTTAGCAACTGTACAGTATATACTCTTTGGTGCCATCGCTGTCATTCTTTAAGTCCCCCTTGTTCACATCTGGCAGCAGTTAATTTGCCTCCAACACTTTTCCTTTCATTTTTTCCCCATTATGCAGATAGGGGCAAAATTGTTTGGTGAATTGGAAAGCGCAGGGTTAAAATTTCACCTCACAACATAGCTTTGACGCTCTCGGGGTCCAGACGTGTGACTGTGCAAAATTTTGTGCCTGTAGCTGCGACGCCTCCAACACTTTTCCTTTCACTTTTTCCCCATTATGTAGATAGGGGCAAAATTGCTTGGTGAATTGGAAAGCGCGGGGTTAAAATTTCACCTCACAACATAGCCTATGACGCTCTCGGGGTCCAGACGTGTGACTGTGCAAAATTTTGTGGCTGTAGCTGCGACGGATCAGATGCCAATCCCGGACATACACACATACATTCAGCTTTATATATTAGATGTACATGTGTGTGCTATGTATATACAGTATATTTGTGTGTGTTATATACTGGTATGTGTGACATGCCGTGAGTGTATGTAACATGTAGTGTGTACAGTATATGTGTGCGTAACATGCGCGCGTAACATGCAGTGTGTGAATAAATTGCATACTGATGTGTGTGTAACATGCAGTGTGTGTGTGTGTATATTTACAAAAAATAAAGGGAACACTTAACAGAATATAACTCCAAGTAAATGAAGCTTCTGTGAAACCAAACTGTCCAGTTAGGAGGCAACACTGTTTGACAATCAATTTCACATGCTGTTGTGCAAATGGAATAGACATCAGATGGAAATTATTGGCAATTATCAAGACACCCTCAATAAAGGAGTGGTTCTGCAGGTGAGGACCACAGACCACATCTCAGTACCAATGCTTTCTGTCTGATGTTTTGGTCACTTTTGAATGTTGGTTGTGCTTTCACACTCGTGGTAGCATGAGACGGACTCTACAACAAACACAAGTGGCTCAGGTAGTGCAGCTCATCCAGGATGGCACATCAATGCCAGCTGTAGCAAGAAGGTTTGCTGCGTCTGTCATTGTAGTGTCCAGAGGCTGTAGGCGCTACCCGGAGACAGGCCAGTACACCAGCAGATGTGGAGGGGGCCATAGGAGAGCAAAAACCCAGCAGCAGGACAGCTGCCTCAGCCTTTGTGCAAGGGGGAACAGGAGGAGCACTACCAGAGCCCTGCAAAATGACCTCCAGCAGACCACAAGTGTCATGATCCAGTCCTGAGTTTATGTTCAGCTGTCTTGTCTCTGGACTGGTTATGTGGGAGTTAATCCCCTCTGCCTCACTTTGAAGCTGGCTGAGCTATTTAAGTCCTCTGCAGCCTGTGGGCCAGTGTCAGCTATAGTTCATACTGCACGGCTTGAGCACCAGACCTGTATACTTGTACTAGTGTTCCTTTTGCCTCTGCCTGCCTGTACCTGTTTATGACTTGTTCTGACCTCTCGCTTGTACCCTGACTTCGTCTTATGTCTCACATTTTGGTTACCACATTCCCGGTAGGCTCTGACTTCTGGTTTGTCCCCGACTATTCCTCTGACTCCCCCTGTGTACTGTGCTGATCCTCTCTGTGTATGACCTTGGATTGCCTGACTTCTCTTTCATTACCTGTGACACCTGTGTTGCTGTTCAATGTTGCTGCGCTGTGTGTACAACCTCTTTTCCTTAACCAGCACCCCCTGGTGGAGGTTGCACTATACTGCACTGCAGCAGCACATTAAAACAAGTGTGCATGTGTCTGCACAAACTGTTAGAAACTGAGTCCATAAGGATGGTCTGAGTGCCCGACGTCCACAGATGGGGGTTGTGCTCACAGCCCAACACCGTGCAGGACTCTTGGCATTTGCCACAGAACACCAGGATTGGCAGATTCGCCACTGGCTCCCTGTACTCTTCACAGATGAAAGCAGGTTCACACTGAGCACATGTGACAGACGTGACAGAGTCTGGAGACACCGTGGAGAGCGATCTGCTGCCTGCAACATCCTTCAGCATGACCGGTTTGGCAGTGGGTCAGTAATGGTGTGGGGTGGCATTTCTTTGGAGAGCTGCACAGCCCTCCATGTGCTCGCCAGAGGTAGCCTGACTGCCATTAGGTACCGAGATTAGATCCTCAGACCCCTTGTGAGACCATATGCTGGAACGGTTGGCCCTGCGTTCCTCCTAATGCAGGACAATGCCAGACCTCATGTGGCTGGAGTGTTTCAGCAGTTCCTGCAAGATGAAGGCATTGAAGCTAAGGACTGGCCCGCTCGTTCCCAGACCTGAATCCGATTGAGCATATCTAGGACATCATGTCTCACACCATCCACAAACGTCACGTTGCACCACAGACTGTCCAGGAGGTAGCGGATGCTTTAGTTCAGGTCTGAAGGGAGATCCCTCAGGAGGCCATCCGCCGCCTCATCAGGAGCATGCCCAGGCATTGTCGGGTGGTCATACAGGCACGTGGAGGCCACACACAACTGAGCGTCATTTCCTTATTTTGAGGCATTTCCACTGAAGTTGGATCAGTCTGTAACTTCATTTTCCACTTTGATTTTGAGCATCATTCCAACTCCAGACCTCCATGGGATATTAGTTGTGATTTACATTGATAATGCAGTGTGTGTATATATTAAATACTGATGTGTGTGTAACGTGCTGTGTTTGTATATATTATACTCTGATGTGTGTGTAACATGCAGTGGGTGTGTGTGTGTATATATTACATACAGATGTGTGTAATATGCAGTGTGTACAGTACAGAACAAAAGTTTGGACACACCTTCTCATTTAAAGATTTTTCTGTATTGTCATGACTATGAAAATTGTACATTCACACTGAAGGCATCAAAACTAGGAATTAACACATGTGGAATTATATACTTAACAAAACAGTGTGAAACAACTGAAAATATGTCTTATATTCTAGGTTCTTCAAAGTAGCCACCTTTTGCTTTGATGACTGCTTTACACACTTTTGGCATTCTCTTGATGAGCTTCAAGAGGTAGTCACCGGAAATGGTTTTCACTTCACAGATGTGCCCTGTCAGGTTTAATAAGTGGGATTTCTTGCCTTATAAATGGGGTTGGGACCATCAGTTGTGTTGTGCAGAAGTCTGGTGGATACACAGCTGATAGTCCTACTGAATAGACTTTTAGAATTTGTATTATGGCAAGAAAAAAGCAGCTAAGTAAAGAAAAACGAGTGGTCATCATTACTTTAAGAAATGAAGGTCAGTCAGTCCGAAAAATTGGGAAAACTTTGAAAGTGTCCCCAAGTGCAGTGGCAAAAACCATCAAGCGCTACAAAGAAACTGTCTCACATGAGGACCACCCCAGGAAAGGAAGACCAAGAGTCACCTCTGCTTCTGGGGATACGTTTATCCGAGTCACCAGCCACAGAAATCGCAGGTTAACTGTTGTGAATTTACTTTTTGCTCCCTCTAGTGGTTACTAGTTTTTTGACTCTGGTTTTTCTGTCATTCCTTTTATCCGCACCTGGGTCGTTAGTTAAGGGTGTTGCTATTTAAGCTCCCTGGACCTTCAGTTCAATGCCTGGCAACGTAGTTATCAGAGCTAGTCTGCTGTGCTCTTGTCTACTGATCCTGGTTCCAGTTATATCAGCTAAGTCCGCTTTTTGCTTTTTGCTATTTTGTTTTGGTTTTGTATTTTTGTCTAGCTTGTTCCAAATATATATCCTGACCTTTGCTGGAAGCTCTAGGGGGCTGGTGTTCTCCCCCCGGACCGTTAGACGGTTCGGGGGTTCTTGAATTTCCAGTGTGGATTTTGATAGGGTTTTTGTTGACCATATAAGTTACCTTTCTTTATTCTGCTATCAGTTAGCGGGCCTCTCTGTGCTAAACCTGGTTCATTTCTGTGTTTGTCATTTCCTCTTACCTCACCGTTATTATTTGTGGGGGGCTTCTATCCAGCTTTGGGGTCCCCTTCTCTGGAGGCAAGAAAGGTCTTTTGTTTTCCTCTACTAGGGGTAGCTAGATTCTCCGGCTGGAGCGTGTCATCTAGAATCAACGTAGGAATGATCCCCGGCTACTTCTAGTGTTGGCGTTAGGAGTAGATATATGGTCAACCCAGCTACCACTGCCCTATGAGCTGGATTTTTGTATTCTGCAGACTTCCACGTTCCTCTGAGACCCTCGCCATTGGGGTCATAACAGTTTGCCAGGCCAGTATTAAATGTTTAATGCATTGCAGAAGAGGGATTATAAGAAAGAAGATTCTGAGTTTTTTTTTTTTTCTTCTTCCCCTTTACCTCAGAGTGGCTATGCTTGCTGCAGACATGAATGTCCAGACCTTGATTACAAGTGTGGACCAGCTGGCTACTCGTGTGCAGGGCATACAAGACTATGTTATCAGAAATCCTAGGTCAGAACCTAAAATACCGATTCCTGAACTGTTTTCCGGAGACAGGTTTAAGTTTAGGAATTTTGTGAATAATTGTAAATTGTTTTTGTCCCTGAGACCCTGTTCATCTGGAGACTCTGCTCAGCAAGTAAAAATTGTTATTTCGTTCTTACGGGGCGACCCTCAGGATTGGGCTTTTTCGCTGGCGCCAGGAGATCCGGCATTGGCTGATATTAATGCGTTTTTTCTGGCGCTCGGTTTACTTTATGAGGAACCCAATCTTGAGATTCAGGCAGAAAAGGCCTTGCTGGCTATGTCTCAGGGGCAGGACGAGGCTGAAGTGTACTGCCAAAAATTTCGGAAATGGTCCGTGCTGACACATTGGAACGAGTGTGCACTGGCCGCTAATTTTAGAAATGGCCTTTCTGAAGCCATTAAGAATGTTATGGTGGGTTTTCCCATTCCCACAGGTCTGAATGATACTATGGCACTGGCTATTCAAATTGACCGGCGGTTGCGGGAGCGCAAAACCGCAAATTCCCTCATGGTGTTGTCTGAACAGACACCTAATTCGGTGCAATGTGATAGAAAAATCGCAAATTCCCTCATGGTGTTGTCTGAACAGACACCTGATTTAATGCAATGTGATAGAATCCTGACTAGAAATGAGCGGAAAATTCATAGACGCCGGAATGGCTTGTGCTACTACTGTGGTGATTCTACACATATTATCTCAGCATGCTCTAAACGTATAGCTAAGGTTGTTAGTCCTGTCACCGTTGGTAATTTGCAACCTAAATTTATTCTGTCTGTAACTTTGATTTGCTCACTGTCGTCTTTTCCTGTCATGGCGTTTGTAGATTCAGGTGCTGCCCTGAGTCTTATGGATCTGTCATTTGCTAAGCACTGTGGTTTTACTCTTGAACCATTAGAAAATCCTATTCCTCTTAGGGGTATTGATGCTACGCCATTGGCAGCAAATAAACCGCAGTATTGGACACAGGTTACCATGTGCATGACTCCTGAACACCGCGAGGTGATACGTTTCCTGGTTTTACATAAAATGCATGATTTGGTTGTTTTAGGGCTGCCATGGTTACAGACCCATAATCCAGTCCTGGACTGGAAGGCTATGTCAGTCTCAAGTTGGGGCTGTCGTGGTATTCATGGGGATTCCCTGCCTGTGTCTATTGCTTCTTCTACGCCTTCGGAAGTTCCGGAGTATTTGTCTGATTATCAGGATGTCTTCAGTGAGTCTGAGTCCAGTGCACTGCCTCCTCATAGGGACTGTGACTGTGCTATAGATTTGATCCCAGGCAGTAAATTTCCTAAGGGAAGACTGTTTAATCTGTCGGTACCTGAACATACCGCTATGCGTTCATATATCAAGGAGTCTCTAGAGAAAGGACATATTCGTCCGTCTTCTTCCCCTCTTGGTGCGGGATTCTTTTTTGTGGCAAAAAAGGACGGATCTTTGAGACCTTGTATTGATTATCGGCTTTTAAATAAGATCACTGTCAAATTTCAGTATCCTTTACCGCTGTTGTCTGACTTGTTTGCCCGGATTAAAGGTGCCAAGTGGTTCACCAAGATAGATCTTCGTGGTGCGTACAACCTTGTGCGCATTAAGCAAGGTGATGAATGGAAAACCGCATTCAATACGCCCGAAGGTCATTTTGAGTACTTGGTGATGCCTTTTGGGCTCTCCAATGCGCCTTCAGTTTTTCAGTCCTTTATGCATGACATTTTCCGGAAGTATCTGGATAAATTTTTGATTGTTTATCTGGATGATATTTTGGTTTTTTCTGATAATTGGGATTCGCATGTGGAGCAGGTCAGGTTGGTCTTTAAAATTTTGCGTGAAAATTCTTTGTTTGTCAAGGGCTCAAAGTGTCTCTTTGGTGTACAGAAGGTTCCCTTTTTGGGGTTCATTTTTTCCCCTTCTGCTGTGGAGATGGACCCAGTCAAGGTCCGAGCTATTCTTGATTGGACTCAGCCCTCGTCAGTTAAGAGTCTACAGAAGTTCTTGGGTTTCGCTAACTTCTACCGTCGTTTTATCGCTAATTTTTCTAGCATTGTGAAACCTTTGACGGATATGACCAAGAAGGGCTCCGATGTAGCTAACTGGGCTCCTGCTGCCGTGGAGGCTTTCCAGGAGTTGAAACGCCGGTTTACTTCGGCGCCTGTTTTGTGCCAGCCCGATGTCTCACTTCCCTTTCAGGTTGAGGTGGATGCTTCAGAGATTGGAGCAGGGGCCGTTTTGTCGCAGAGAGGCCCTGGTTGCTCTGTTATGAAACCTTGTGCCTTTTTCTCTAGGAAGTTTTCGCCTGCCGAGCGAAATTATGATGTGGGCAATCGGGAGTTGTTGGCCATGAAATGGGCATTTGAGGAGTGGCGTCATTGGCTCGAGGGTGCTAAGCATCGTGTGGTGGTCTTGACTGATCACAAAAATCTGATGTATCTCGAGTCTGCTAAACGCCTTAATCCGAGACAGGCCCGCTGGTCATTGTTTTTCTCCCGCTTTGATTTTGTTGTCTCGTATTTACCAGGTTCAAAGAATGTGAAGGCCGATGCTCTTTCTAGGAGCTTTGTGCCTGATGCTCCTGGAGTCGCTGATCCTGTTGGTATTCTTAAAGATGGAGTTATCTTGTCAGCTATTTCTCCGGATCTGCGACGTGTGTTGCAGAGATTTCAGGCTGATAGGCCTGAGTCTTGTCCACCTGACAGACTGTTTGTCCCGGATAAGTGGACCAGCAGAGTCATTTCCGAGGTTCATTCCTCGGTGTTGGCAGGTCACCCGGGAATTTTTGGCACCAGAGATCTGGTGGCCAGGTCCTTTTGGTGGCCTTCCTTGTCAAGGGATGTGCGGTCATTTGTGCAGTCCTGTGGGACTTGTGCTCGAGCTAAGCCTTGCTGTTCTCGTGCCAGCGGTTTGCTCTTGCCCTTGCCTGTCCCGAAGAGACCTTGGACACATATCTCCATGGATTTCATTTCTGATCTTCCGCTATCCCAGGGCATGTCCGTTATCTGGGTGATATGTGATCGCTTCTCAAAGATGGTCCATTTGGTTCCTTTGCCTAAGCTGCCTTCCTCTTCCGATCTGGTTCCTGTGTTTTTCCAGAACGTGGTTCGTTTGCACGGCATCCCTGAGAATATTGTGTCAGACAGAGGATCCCAGTTCGTTTCCAGATTCTGGCGATCCTTTTGTAGTAGGATGGGCATTGATTTGTCGTTTTCGTCTGCTTTCCATCCTCAGACTAATGGACAGACGGAGCGAACCAATCAGACTTTGGAGGCTTATTTGAGGTGTTTTGTCTCTGCTGATCAGGACGATTGGGTGACATTCTTGCCGTTGGCTGAGTTTGCCCTTAATAATCGGGCTAGTTCCGCCACCTTGGTTTCGCCTTTTTTCTGCAACTCTGGTTTCCATCCTCGCTTTTCTTCGGGTCATGTGGAGCCTTCTGACTGTCCTGGGGTGGATTCTGTGGTGGATAGGTTGCAGCGGATCTGGAATCATGTGGTGGACAACTTGAAGTTGTCACAGGAGAGGGCTCAGCGCTTTGCCAACCGCCGCCGCGGTGTGGGTCCCCGACTACGCGTTGGGGATTTGGTATGGCTTTCTTCCCGCTTTGTTCCTATGAAGGTCTCCTCTCCCAAATTTAAACCTCGTTTTATTGGGCCTTACAAGATATTGGAAATCCTTAATCCTGTATCTTTTCGTCTGGATCTTCCTGTGTCGTTTGCTATTCACAATGTATTTCATAGGTCCTTGTTGCGGCGGTACATTGTGCCTATAGTTCCTTCTGCTGAGCCTCCTGCTCCGGTGTTGGTTGAGGGCGAGTTGGAGTACGTGGTGGAGAAGATCTTGGATTCTCGCCTCTCCAGGCGGAGGCTTCAGTACCTGGTCAAGTGGAAGGGCTATGGTCAGGAGGATAATTCCTGGGTGGTCGCCTCTGATGTTCATGCGGCCGATTTAGTTCGTGCCTTTCATGCCGCTCATCCTGATCGCCCTGGTGGTCGTGGTGAGGGTTCGGTGACCCCTCACTAAGGGGGGGGTACTGTTGTGAATTTACTTTTTGCTCCCTCTAGTGGTTACTAGTTTTTTGACTCTGGTTTTTCTGTCATTCCTTTTATCCGCACCTGGGTCGTTAGTTAAGGGTGTTGCTATTTAAGCTCCCTGGACCTTCAGTTCAATGCCTGGCAACGTAGTTATCAGAGCTAGTCTGCTGTGCTCTTGTCTACTGATCCTGGTTCCAGTTATATCAGCTAAGTCCGCTTTTTGCTTTTTGCTATTTTGTTTTGGTTTTGTATTTTTGTCTAGCTTGTTCCAAATATATATCCTGACCTTTGCTGGAAGCTCTAGGGGGCTGGTGTTCTCCCCCCGGACCGTTAGACGGTTCGGGGGTTCTTGAATTTCCAGTGTGGATTTTGATAGGGTTTTTGTTGACCATATAAGTTACCTTTCTTTATTCTGCTATCAGTAAGCGGGCCTCTCTGTGCTAAACCTGGTTCATTTCTGTGTTTGTCATTTCCTCTTACCTCACCGTTATTATTTGTGGGGGGCTTCTATCCAGCTTTGGGGTCCCCTTCTCTGGAGGCAAGAAAGGTCTTTTGTTTTCCTCTACTAGGGGTAGCTAGATTCTCCGGCTGGAGCGTGTCATCTAGAATCAACGTAGGAATGATCCCCGGCTACTTCTAGTGTTGGCGTTAGGAGTAGATATATGGTCAACCCAGCTACCACTGCCCTATGAGCTGGATTTTTGTATTCTGCAGACTTCCACGTTCCTCTGAGACCCTCGCCATTGGGGTCATAACAGTTAACAGCAGCTCAGATTAGAGACCAGGTCAATGCCACACAGAGTTCGAGCAGCAGACACATCTCTACAACAACTGTTAAGAGGAGACTTTGTGCAGCAGGCCTTCATGGTAAAATAGCTGCTAGGAAACCACTGCTAAGGACAGGCAACAAGCAGAAGAGACTTGTTTGGGCTAAAGAACACAAGGAATGGACATTAGACCAGTGGAAATATGTGCTTTGGTCTGATGAGTCCAAATTTGAGATCTTTGGTTCCAACCACCGTGTCTTTGTGCGACGCACAAAAGGTGAACGGATGGACTCCACATGCCTGGTTCCCACCGTGAAGCATGAAGGAGGAGGTGTGATGGTGTGGTGGGGCTTTTCTGGTGACACTGTTGGGGATTTATTCAAAATTGAAGGCATACTGAACCAGCATGGCTACCACAGCATCTTGCAGCGGCATGCTATTCCATCCGGTTTGTGTTTAGTTGGACCATCATTTATTTTTCAACAGGACAATGACCCCAAACACCTCCAGGCTGTGTAAGGGCTATTTGACCAAGAAGGAGAGTGATGGGGTGCTACTCCAGATGACCTGGCCTCCACAGTCACCAGACCTGAACCCAATCGAGATGGTTTGGGGTGAGCTGGACCGCAGAGTGAAGACAAAAGGCCCACAAGTGCTAAGCATCTCTGGGAACTCCTTCAAGATTGTTGGAAGACCATACCCGGTGACTACCTCTTGTAGCTCATCAAGAGAATGCCAAGAGTGTGCAAAGCAGTCATCAAAGCAAAAGGTGGCTACTTTGAAGAACCTAGAATATAAGACATAATTTCAGTTGTTTCACACTTTTTTGTTAAGTATATAATTCCACATGTGTTAATTCATAGTTTTGATGCCTTCAGTGTGAATGTACAATTTTCATAGTCATGAAAATACAGAAAAATCTTTAAATTAGAAGGTGTGTCCAAACTTTTGCTCATATATATTCTGCCCCATCTTTCTTTGATGGCCCATGTAAAGAGGCTAATAAAAAAGCACCGATTGACATGAATATTGCCGACCACTTTCATTTACTGTTTTGAAATCATCTTGTGTAAATGCAACCTAAATGTTTCTTTGTAATTTTACAATACGATGGTATTTGGGGCCTCACTCTTAACTTTTCCTCTGGGCCCCACCTTGTTTAAAACCAACCCTGAATGATCCTGTGATTTCTTAAGTCCATGTTGAAAATTGTTCATGTGCTAGTAATTGCACATAGGCTAACATTGATGAACATTCTATCGTTGTGCAGTCTGCTGCACACATGGACAGACTTGTGGAGGTGTATCATAGGCGCACATACCAGAGCAGCTGGAGAAGAGATGTGACATGAGAACAAATAATGCTTCTCCTCGGCAGACTGAGCACGGAGGACTGAGGCTGAAGAAAATGAAGGACATTTTAGTATTGGAAACTGAGAGGTACTCTTGATTTGGCTTCAACTAGATCCAGCTCGGTGTATGATACATCTGTGCAGTAGGGTAAGGAAATTCGCACAGCAGCTTCTGTCCATGACCAGAAAGCACTGACCTGGACCATGGACCAAAGTTTTGTAAAGTGATCTGCTCATCTCTATATGAACCTGAAACAATGGTGGAATTGCATATTGTTGCAGAACATTTTATGGTAAAGTTAATATATCATTCAAATCTACAATTCAATTTAGCAATCAAAATGTTATGGCTCTTGGAAAAAGGGGAGAAAAAAACAAAGCTGAAAAGCAAAAATTACCAAGTTCTCTAAAGGGGTTTTCCAGTTTCAAAAATCTGTGTCCCTAGGCGCAGACTATTTTTTAAATTTTGCTTTCCTCTCCATCTACGGGTCAAGCCATTAGTTTTTGCCAAATCTCCTAGTATCTGTTATTACCTGCAGTGCTGTGACGTCACCTCGACAATAAAAACAGTTTACCAGAAATCCAACATTACTCACCAAATATAACAAGTTCTACCGTGCGGCCTATTATCTCCTGATTCTTAAACTTGGCTTTACATAGATAATATCCAGTGTCGTTAATTTGTGCAGAGTCAAATTTCAGAACATAAACAGCGCTGTCTTCTCTCTGGTCCTCCAGCTTAGAGTAGATCCCATCTCTGGTTCTCAAGGGATCACACTGTTGTTCCGCTATTTTACACCAAGTAACATTGGGTAATTCCAGGTCACAGAGCCGCACAATGCAATTCAGGACAAGAGACTGCCCTGGTAAAGTGCCTGAGTTTTGGTTTCCTTCCATGGTTATTCTGGGTGTACACGATGATCTGTCTCCTATGGAAAAGGACAAAATTAGTATTTGGCCGGGTTCAGAATGCCGTATATCACTGTACACATATGGATCAGAATGAGTGAACCGTCCGCAGTTCTTCTGACCCAAACTCACAGCTTCATAGACACAAATTAGAGCTTTATGTTTGTGTTCTTCGGCTTCTAATCAGGGGTGTCCGAACAGCAGCCAAATTGTGATTGTATTTTTCTATTATGTAATATTCTGTACTGCATCTACATGTACCTTTCTTTACGTTGATACAAATTTTGGGGCTGACACACTACCTTTAAAATCAAGTAGTTACATCAATCTCTCCAGTCTTAAGACCTCCTTGCTGTTCTTACTGCACCCAGTTTATCAATACTGAAATCATCCTGAGAAACTTCATGAATGAATGTGCACCAGATTCCTGCCTTTATTTGTTGTGTGCACATTTAACTGTTTTTGAATGCGATTCTGCCTCTCAAATTACTTTGGGCACTGAGTTGGGTGATGTATAATACATTGTATGTGCGAAAAAAAGTAGTTTGTTACCGTGTTAGCCAGTAGAAAAAAAAGAAATAGAGTGCTCTCAGTGGGAGAGACAAAATAGGAATCTTGTGGGTGTGATACCTTTTAATGGCTAACAAAATATAGTGAATGATGTTACAAAGCAAGCTTTTGAGACGGCTTGCGTCTCTTCATCAGGCTGGTATAACAAAATATTTGAAGAAACCCAATTATATACAGTAGTGAGCACAGGCAAGGTGTGATACATGGACATTTAAATAAACTAAGGGTACTGTCACACTCTGCAACTTTCCAACGATCACGACCAGCGATACGACCTGGCTGGTAAGTCGTTGGTAAGTCGTTGTGTGGTCGCTGGAGAGCTGTCACACAGAGAGCTCTCCAGCGACCAACGATGCCGAAGGCCCCTGGTAACCAGGGTAAACATCGGGTTACTAAGCGCAAGGCCGCACTTAGTAACCCGATGTTTACCCTGGTTACCATCGGAAAAGTGAAAAATAACAAACACTACATACTCACCTTCTGATGTCCGTCAGGTCCTTTGCCGTCTGCTTCCCGCACTGACTGACTGCCGGCCGTACAGTAAGAGCAGAGCACAGCGGTGACGTCAGTCAGTGCGGGAAGCAGACGGCAAGGGACCTGACGGACATCCACATGAGCCCAAATCTGCTGCAACCTGTCAACCAGAGAATCCACACCAGAACAGTCAGAAGGCTCAACCTGCCCAGAAGAAAAACGAGGATGAAAACCAAAATTACAAAAAAAAGGCGAAACCAAAGTAGCAGAACTAGCCCGATTATTAAGGGCAAACTCGGCCAATGGCAAAAAGGCCACCCAATCATCCTGATCAGCAGACACAAAGCATCTCAAATAAGTCTCCAAGGTCTGATTAGTTCGCTCGGTTTGGCCATTTGTCTGAGGATGAAATGCAGAGGAAAAAGATAAATCAATGCCCAGCCTAGCACAACCTAGAAACAAACTGGGAACCTCTGTCAGACACAATATTCTCCGGAATACCATGCAAACGAACCACATGCTGAAAAAACAACGAAACCAAATCTGAAGAGGAAGGCAATTTAGGCAAAGGCACCAAATGAACCATCTTAGAGAACCGGTCACAAACAACCCAGATAACCGACATTCTCTGGGAAACCGGAAGATCAGAAATAAAATCCATAGAAATATGCATCCAGGGCCTCTCAGGGACCGGCAATGGCAAAAGCAACCCACTAGCACGGGAACAACAAGGCTTGGCCCGCGCACAAGTCCCACAGGACTGCACAAAAGAACGCACATCACGTGATAAAGAAGGCCACCAAAAGGACCTACCAACCAAGTCTCTGGTACCAAAAATACCAGGATGACCAGCCAACACAGAACAGTGTACCTCCGAAATCACTCTACTAGTCCATCTGTCAGGAACAAACAGTTTCCCCACTGGACAGCGGTCAGGTCTGTCAGCCTGAAATTCCTGAAGAACCCGTCGTAAATCAGGGGAAATGGCAGAAAGAACCAACCCTTCTTTCAGAATGCCGACCAGTTCAAGGACCTCAGGAGAATCAGGCAAAAAACTCCTAGAAAGGGCATCAGCCTTAATATTCTTAGAACCCGGAAGATACGAGACCACAAAATCAAAACAGAAAAAAACAAAGACCATCGAGCCTGTCTAGGATTCAGCCGTTTGGCAGACTCGAGGTAAATCAGATTCTTATGATCGGTCAAGGCCACAATACGGTGCTTAGCTCCCTCAAGCCAATGTCGCCACTCCTCAAACGCCCACTTCATAGCCAACAACTCCCGATTGCCGACATCATAATTGCATTCAGCAGGCGAAAATTTACGGGAAAAGAAGGCACACGGTTTCATCAAGGAACCAACAGGATCCCTCTGAGACAAAACGGCCCCTGCCCCAATCTCAGAAGCGTCAACCTCAACCTGAAACGGAAGAGAAACATCCGGTTGACGCAACACCGGAGCAGAAGTAAATCAACGTTTAAGCTCCTGAAAGGCAGAAACAGCCGCAGAGGACCAATTCGCCACATCAGCGCCTTTCTTCGTCAAATCGGTCAAGGGTTTAACCACGCTGGAAAAGTTAGCAATGAAACGGCGATAAAAATTTGCAAAACCCAAAAATTTCTGAAGGCTCTTTACGGACATGGGTTGAATCCAATCATGAATGGCCTGAACCTTAACCGGGTCCATCTCAATAGATGAAGGAGAAAAAATAAAACCCAAAAAAGAAACCTTCTGCACCCCAAAGAGACACTTAGACCCCTTCACAAACAAAGCATTGTCACGAAGGATCTGAAATACCATCCTGACCTGTTCAACATGAGACTCCCAATCATCTGAAAAAATCAAAATATCGTCCAGATATACAATCATGAATTTATCAAGATAATTCCGGAAGATATCATGCATGAAAGATTGAAAAACAGATGGAGCATTAGTGATCCCGAACGGCATCACAAGGTATTCAAAATGGCCTTCGGGCGTATTGAACGCAGTTTTCCATTCATCACCCAGCTTAATATGAACAAGATTATACGCCCTCCGAAGGTCAATCTTTGTAAACCAACTAGCCCCCTTAATCCTAGCAAACAAATCGTAAAGCAAAGGTAAAGGGTATTGAAACTTGACCGTGATCTTATTCAAGAGGCGATAATCAATACAGGGTCTCAAGGAGCCATCCTTCTTGGCAACAAAAAAAAAACCTGCTCCCATCGGCGAAGAAGATGGCCGAATATGTCCTTTCTCCAAAGACTCCTTAACATAACTCCGCATAGCGGTATGTTCAGGCACAGACAGGTTGAAGGGTCGGCCCTTAGGAAACTTACAGCCTGGAATCAAATCAATCGCACAATCACAGTCCCTGTGCGGTGGAAGAGAACTGGACTTGGGCTGATCAAATACATCCTGAAAATCAGACAAAAACTCTGGAATTTCGGAAGAGGAGATGGACATTAAAGGAACATCATTATGAACCCCCTGACAACCCCAACTAGTCACAGACATAGACTTCCAATCCAACACGGGATTATGTACCTGCAACCATGGAAAACCCAGCATGATAGCATCATGTAAATTATGCAATACCAGAAATTGACAATCTTCCTGATGGGCTGGCGCCATGCGCATGGTCACCTGTGTCCAAAACTGGGGCTTATTTTTAGCCAAAGGTGTAGCATCAATGCCCCTTAAAGGAATAAGGTTCTGCAAGGGCTGCAAGGGAAGACCACAACGCCTGGCAAACTCAAAGTCCATTAAGTTCAAAGCGGTGCCTGAATCCACAAACGCCATGACAGAAAATGATGACAATGAGCAGATCAAGGACACAGATAACAGAAATTTAGGTTGTACAGTACTGATGGTAAATGAACTCGCGATCCTCTTTGTCCGCTTAGGGCAGACTGAAATGACATGAGAATCGTCGCCACAATAATAACACAACCTATTCTGACGTCTAAATCCTTGTCGTTCTGTTCTAGACAGAATCCTATCACACTGCATTGGCTCAGGACTCTGCTCTGAGGACAACGCCACAGCGCGCACAGTTCTGCGCTCCCGCAAGCGCCGATCAATCTGAATGGCCAGAGACATAGAATCACTCAGACCGACAGGCGTGGGAAACCCCACCATAACATCTTTAACGGATTCAGAAAGACCCTTTCTGAAAATTGCCGCCAAAGCATCATCATTCCATTTAGTCAAAACAGACCATTTTCTAAATTTCTGGCAATATAATTCTGCCGCCTCTTGACCCTGAGACAGGGCCAACAAGGTCTTCTCCGCTTGATCCACAGAATTAGGTTCATCATATAATAGTCCCAAAGCCTGAAAAAAGGCATCTACATTAAGCAAGGCCGGATTCCCAGATTCCAGGGAAAATGCCCAATCCTGTGGATCGCCACACAGCAAGGAAATAACGATTTTAACCTGCTGAATGGAATCACCAGAGGATCGAGGTCTCAAAGCAAAAAACAGTTTACAGTTGTTTTTAAAACTCCAAAATGTAGACCTATCACCAAAAAATAAATCAGGAGTAGGAATCTTCGGCTCTAAAACAGGAGTCTGAACAATATAATCAGAAATTCCCTGTACCCTAGCAGCAAGCTGGTCTACACGAGAAGC
Organism: Ranitomeya variabilis; assembly: GCF_051348905.1. NCBI lineage: Eukaryota > Metazoa > Chordata > Amphibia > Anura > Dendrobatidae > Ranitomeya > Ranitomeya variabilis. Next base: position 24,176,818 of record NC_135234.1, on the reverse strand, counting down.
TAATTCCTGAACATCCATGCTAGCACAAGACTCCTCAGTCACCCAGAGAAAAATTGGAAAGAGCAGACTACAGAAAAAAAAATGACTCAACACCTTTATTCCCTTCTTCTGAGATGCATTTAACTCATTGTTGGCCAGTTGTACTGTTATGATCTGGTGACTTTGGAGCCGCATGGAACTTTCTCTGGAGTAGGTGGAACCTGTACTGACCGCAAACCCTGAACTAACACCGCAACTAGAAGTAGCCGTGGGGTGTGCCTAACAAACCCTAGACACCTCGACACAGCCGGAGGACTAAATACCCCTATAGATAGAAATAGGAATACTGTCTTGCCTCAGAGCAGAACCCCAAAGGATAGGCAGCCCCCCATGAATATTGACTGTGAGTAGGAGAGGAAAGACACACGCAGGCAGAAAAACAGAGTTCAGCAAAAGAGGCCACTCTAGCTAAATAGGGAAAGATAGGACAGAATACAAAGCGGTCAGTATTAAAACCCTTCAAAAACATCCACAGCAGATAATACAAAAAGATCCACAATCTAACTAAAGACATGGAATGTATATCTGCAACTCCAGAGAATCCAACAAGATTGAGAAGATACTGACACAATCTAAGCTGGACAAAAAACAATGAATAGCACTGAAATATTAAGCACACAGCATGTGTGCCAAGGAAACAAAAATCAGACACTTATCTTTGCTGAATTTGGTAGCAAGGCAGAGGAACCAAGCAAGGAACAACACCTCCAAAAACAATGGACAACTGGCAAGGACTAATGAATCCTGCACGCCTAAATACCCCAGTCAGAACTGCAATCAGCAGATACACCTGCCCAGGACTGCAACTCAGGGACAACTGCATTACCACCTACAACCACCGGAGGGAGCCCAAAAGCAGAATTCACAACAGGCAACCCAGGGAGGCCAATAATCTCAGGGGTGGGAACACTCACTGAAAAAATCTCAGGGTGGATAGAATACATCCTTAAGCCGCTGGTAAGGAAGACAGACAGCTATATACAGGACACTACAGACCAGCTGAATAAGCTATCCACGATAGGTCCCCTCCCCGACAGCACGATCTTAGCCACCATGGATGTTGAATCCTTATGCTCTAACATCCCACTCAAAGATGGACTAACCGCCTGCCAAATGTTTCTTGAGGACAATGGGATCCCTTTCGAGTCTATAATACACTTACCAGATTCATCATCGCACACAACTTTTTCTCTTTCGATGAGGAGCTATATCTACAATGCACTGGTACTGCTATGGGAAGTAAAATGGCACCCCAGTATGCCAACCTCTTCATGGCTAAACTGGAAAATTACTTATTATCATCCTGCTCCATCAAACCCTTTGCCTATTTCCGTTACATCGATGATATCTTAATAATCTGGACTGAGTCCGAATAAGAACTTCTAAATTTCTATGACAAACTCAACAAATTTCGTCCTACCATAAACTTGACATTGGACCACTCAAAAACAAAAATAAACTTTCTAGACACCACCATAAAAGTCCAAAATGGTTCGTACCAAACATCAGTGTATCGGAAACCAATTGACCGTCCCACATACCTCAGATGAGACAGCTTCGATCCTAAACACATTAAAAAATCCATTGTCTACAACCAGGCCCTCAGATATAACTGTATCTGTTCCAGTCCTAACGACAGGGATGAACACCTAACCCAGCTTAACCCCTTCATGACCTTGGGATTTTCCATTTTTCCGTGTTCGTTTTTCACTCCCCTCCTTCCCAGAGCCATAACTTTTTTATTTTTCCGTCAATTTGGACATGTGAGGGCTTATTTTTTGCAGGACGAGTTGTACTTTTGAACGACATCATTGGTTTTACCATGTCTTGTACTAGAAAACGGGAAAAAAATTCCAAATGCGGTGAAATTGCAAAAAAAGTGCAATCCCACGCTTGTTTTTTGCTTGGCTTTTTTGCTAGGTTCACTAAATGCTAAAACTAACCTGCCATTATGATTCTCCAGGTCACTACAAGTTCATAGACACCTAACATGACTAGTTTATTTTTTACTTAAGTGGTGAAAAAAAATTCAAAACTTTGCTTAAAAAAAAAAAAAAATTGCGCCATTTTCCGATACTCGTAGCGTCTCCATTTTTCATGATCTGGGGTCGGTTGAGGGGTTATTTTTTTAAATGATTCCAATTCGGTGCAGATACGTTCTTTTGATCGCCCGTTATTGCATTTTAATGCAATGTCGCGGTGACCAAAAAAACGTAATTCTGGCGTTTCGATTTTTTTTCTCGCTACGTTGTTTAGCGATCAGGTTAATGCTTTTTTTTATTGATAGATCGGGCGATTCGGAACGTGGCGATACCAAATATGTGTAGGTTTGATTTTTTTTATTGATTTATTTTGATTGGGGCAAAAGGGGGGTGATTTAAACTTTTATATTTTTTTTTATTTTTTTCACATTTTTTTAACTTTTTTTTTAACTTTTGCCAAGCTTCAATAGCCTCCATGGGAGGCTAGAAGCAGGCACAAACCGATTGCCTCTGCTACATAGCAGCGATTTGATGTTCGTTGCTATGCAGCAGAATTGCAGGTGTGCTGTGAGCACCGACCACAGGGTGGCGCTCACAGCTACCGGCGATCAGTAACCATAGCGGTCTCAAGGACCTCTATGGTTACTATTCTGCAGCATCGCCGACCCCCGATCAAGTGACGGGGGTCGGCGATGACGTCATTTCCGGCCGCCCGGCCGGATGCGGTAGTTAAATGTCAGCGCTTGACAGCGGCATTTAACTAGTTAATAGCGGTGGGTGAATCGCGATTTCACCCGCCGCTATTGCGGGCACATGTCAGCTGTTCAAAACAGCTGACATGTCCCGGCTTTGATGCGGGCTCACCGCGGAGCCCTGCATCAAAGCAGGGGACCTCACGTCGGACGTACTATCCCGTCCGAGGTCAGTAAGGGGTTAAAATGTCAGTTTTAGATCAAGATTTCCATCCCACCTCCATTGATGATCAGATCATTAGGGCCACAAGGATCCCTAGAAGTCAAGTACTTCAATATGAAAAAAAGGAAAATCATCGTGTACCTCTGGTAGTGACCTAGAGCCCACAGCTTGAAATTCTGAGAAAACGGCTAAGAAACTTCACCATATCCTACACAAGGATGACTGTTATAAATATTATTCAAATACCCCCCCCCCTTATTATGTTACAGACAACCTTCTAATTTAAGAAACATCATGATCCGAAGTTCAATGCCCTCAGATTCAGAGGGACATTATTATTATTATTATTATTGTTTATTTATATAGCACCATTAATTCCATGGTGCTGTACATGAGAAGGGGTTACATCAAAATACAAATATCACTTACAGTAAACAAAACTAACAATGACAGACTGGTACAGCGGGAAGAGGACCCTGCCCTTGCGGGCTTACAATCTACAGGATTGTGGGGAAGGAGACAGTAGGTCAAGGGTTGCAGTAGCTCCAGTGGTGTTGAGGTGGCCGTGTAGTCTTTACAGGCTGTAAGCTTCTTTGAAGAGATGGGTTTTCAGGTTTCTTTTGAAGGATCCAAAAGTAGTGGATAACCGGATGTGTTGGGGCACTGAATTCCAGAGGATGGGTGATATTCGGGAGAAGTCTTGGATGCGATTGGGTGAGGAGCGAATAAGCGTGGAGGAAAGGAGGAGGTCTTGGGAGGACCGGAGATTACGTGAGGGAAGATATTGAGAGATTAGTGTGGAAATATACGGAGGAGAAAGATTATGGATGGCTTTGTAGGTCAGTGTTAGTAATTTAAACTGGATACGCTGAGAAATTGGGAGCCAGTGAAGGGATTTGCAAAGAGGGGAAGCAGGAGTGTAGCGAGGAGAGAGATTAATTAGACGGGCAGCAGAGTTAAGGATGGACTGGAGGGGTGCGAGAGTGTTAGAAGGTAGGCCACAGAGGAGTATGTTGCAGTAGTCGAGGCGGGAGATGATTAGGGCATGCACGAGCATTTTGGTAGAGTGTGGGTTGAGGAAAGGACGGATTCTGGAAATATTTTTGAGCTGGAGGCGACAGGAGGTGGCGAGAGCTTGGATGTGCGGTTTGAAGGACAGGGCAGAGTCAAGGGTTACTCCGAGGCAGCGGATTTTGGGGACAGGGGAAAGTGTGATTTCATTTATTTTGATAGATAGATCAGGTAGGCAAGATATGCGAGAGTGAGGAAAGATAATTAGTTCAGATTTGTCCACATTGAGCTTGAGGAAGCGAGAGGAGAAGAAGGAGGATATGGCTGATAGACACTTTGGGATTCTGGAGAGCAGGGAGGTGACATCTGGACCAGAGAGGTAGATCTGAGTGTCATCGGCATATAAATGGTACTGGAAGCCATAGGACTTTATGAGTTGTCCCAGGCCGAGTGTATAGATTGAGAAGAGTAAGGGTCCTAGGACAGAGCCTTGAGGGACACCAACAGAGAGGGGGCGAGATGAAGAGGTGGTATGGGAGTAGGAAATGCTAAATGTGCGGTTGGCAAGGTATGAGGAGATCCAAGATAGGGCGAGGTCTTTGACCCCAAAGGAAGAGAGGATCTGTAGTAGGAGGCAGTGGTCAACTGTGTCAAAGGCAGAGGACAGGTCTAGGAGGAGGAGAATAGAGAACTGTCTGTTAGCTTTGGCTGTAAGTAAGTCGTTAGTAATTTTGGTCAGGGCAGTCTCAGTGGAATGGTGGGGACGGAAGCCAGATTGTAGGTTGTCGAAGAGAGAGTTAGATGCAAAGTGAGAGGAAAGTTCAGCATGGACGTGCTGCTCAAGGAGTTTGGATGCAAATGGGAGCAAAGATATGGGGCGATAGCTGGACAAGGCGCTTGGGTCAAGGGATGGCTTTTTGAGGATAGGTGTGATTGTGGCATGTTTGAAGGCAGAGGGGAAGGTACCAGAAGTTAGTGAAAGGTTAAAGAGATGGGTTAGGGATGGGATTAGTGTGGTGGTGAGGTTGGGGAGGAGGTGGGATGGGATGGGGTCAAGTGCACAAGTGGTGAGGTGTGATTTGGAGAGAAGATGAGCAAGCTCCCCTTCAGAGATTTTGGAGAGTGAAGTTATGGGGTTTGGGCATTGATCTCTCATACAAAGGGGTAGTGGTGGTTGGACAACAAAGACTTGCCTTGTTTGGTCTATCTTATTTTTGAAGTGCGTGGCAAAGTCCTCGGCAACGATTAGGGAAGTTGGAGGGGGCAGTGGTGGGCGGAGGAGGGAGTTAAAAGTGTTGAACAACTGTTTGGGGTTGTGGGATAAGGAAGATACGAGGGTTGTGAAATAGGCCTGTTTAGCAGAGGTGAGAGCTGATTTGAATGCCAGTGTTGCTTGTTTGAGTGCAGTGAAATCATCTTGTGAATGCGTTTTCTTCCAACGCCGTTCTGCAATTCTGGACATCTCCTTGCAATGGGAGGAGATGCAAAACCTGCATTCATATAGAGACCAACGACAAGATCCAAATCCGCAACACACAGCAGGACTATTAGGCTATGTTCACACGGTGCGGTTTTTGCTGCGGATCCGCAGCGGTTTTGAGGCTGCGGATCCGCAGCCGTTTTCCATGCAGGGTACAGTACAATGTTACCCTATGGAAAACAAAAACCACTGTGCCCACTATCCTTTTTTCGGCATGAAAATCCGCGCTGATTTTCTGCGGAAAAAAAGAAGTACCATGTCTATTCTTTCTGCGCATTCCGCTCCTGTTTTCAACATGCACCAATAGGAAAGTGCTGTTGAAAACCCGCAGAGGAATCCGCAGAAGAAACTGCAGGAAAATCAGCAGTGCTGTTTTGCACTGCGGGTTTTCCAAAACAGGAGCTGAAAAAAACCACAGCAAAAAAAGGATTGTGTGAACAAGCTCTAAGGGTATGTGTCCACGTTCAGGATTGCATCAGGATTTGGTCAGGATTTTTCATCAGTATTTGTAAGCCAAAACCAGGAGTGGAACAATTAGAGGAAAAGTATAATAGAAACATATGCACCACTTCTGCATTTATCACCCACTCCTGGTTTTGGCTTACAAATACTGATGAAAAATCCTGACCAAATCCTGATGCAATCCTAAACGTGGACACATACCCTAAGGCTATGTCTCCACGTTCAGGATGGCCGGCGGGAACGCCGCAGCGGCGAAGCCGCTCGGCACTAAGCCCCGCCCCCTTTCTGGGACGCGATCATGCCGGATGTGTTAACTCTTCACATCCGGGATGATCGCTCTGTCCCATAGGGCCCTGTGATATGCCTTGCGGGGACGCTGCGTCCCCACAAGGTGTACGGGCATGCTGCGATCTGAAAAGACGCGCAGCATGTCCGGAGTCGCAGAGCCGCCGCGTGCGCGTTTCCACGCATAGTGGAGACGGGATTTCATAAAATCCCCTCCACTATGCTGGAACATCTGGACGCTGCTTTTTTGACGCTGCAGCTCTGCGCAGCGTCAAAAAAGCAGCGTTTCCTGACCGTGGAAACATACCCTTACAGACAAAAAATGCCATTTACCTGTGGCCAAACATTTCTGTGGTCCAGGACACAACATAGACAATGTGAAAGTTGTCATTTTGAAAGGCAACTTCAAATCACAGAAACATCGCAGGGTCTGGGAATACAAATTCATTAACATCTTTGAGTCTGTTCACACAGGACTCAATTTGTCAGGAGAATTTATGGCTCACTACCAAATCTGAACAATTTCCTCTAAAACCAATGAAGGCACCACCAGTCCTTTGATCCAACATGCATATGGGGTCCATAAAACTTTCACACCACTTGTCTAATCTTACCTAATTAAGGATTCTCTCTGTAGGCTGTGTGCACACGTAGCAGATTTTTCGTGTTTTTTTCGCGGTTTTCTCGCTATAAAAACGCTATAAAACCGCGAAAAAATGCTCACATTAAGCATCCTATGTAACAGAATGCAATCCACATTTTTTGTGCACATGCTGCATTGTTTCCTGAGCGGAATCGCATTCCAGAAAAAAACGCAGCATGTTCATTAAAATTGCGGAATCTCGGCGATTCTGCACACATAGGAGTCCATTGATCTGCTTACTTCCCGCACGGGGCTGTGCCCACCATGCGGGAAGTAAGCAGATCATGTGCGGTTGATACCCAGGGTGGAGCAGAGTCTCCTCTCCTCCACGGACTGGGCACCATGTATTTGGTAAAAAATAAAAGAATTAAAATAAAAAATAGCGATGTACTCACCTTCGATGGCCCCAGGAGTGTCCCCGCCTCGCCGCTGCATGCTGCCGCTTCGGTTCCTATAGCTGCTGTGCGGTGAAGGACCTGCGATGACGTCGCGGTCTTGTGATTGGTCGCTAGACCGCTCATGTGACCGCTCACGACCAATCACAAGCCGCGACGTCATCGCAGGCCCTTCACCGCACACCAGCTATAGGAACGGACGCCGCTGAGGTCTGCAGGTGAGTATAACCATTTTTTTATTTTTTTTATTTTTTTTTAACATTCTACCTTTTACTATTGATGCTGCATAGGCTGCATCTATAGTAAAAAGTTGGTCACACTTGTCAAACACTATGTTTGACAAGTGTGACCAACCTGTCAGTCAGTTTTCCAAGCGAAGCTACAGATCGCTTGGAAAACTTTAGCATTCTGCAAGCTAATTATGCATGCGATATACCCGCGGCAGGAGGCGCAGAATTGCCGCGGAAATTTCCGTGGCAATTCTGCAACGTGTGCACTCAGCCTTAAGCTCAGTGTTAGTTTATTTAAATGTCCAAGTATCACACCTTGCTTGTCCTCATTACTGTATATAATTGGGTTTCTTCAGATATTTTGCTATCCGAGCCTGATGAAGAGACGCAAGCCTTCTCGAAAGCTTGCTTTGTAACATCATTCACTATATTTTGTTAGTCATTTAAAGGTATCACACCCACAAGATTCCTATTTTGTCTCTCCCACTGAGAGCACTCTATTGTATGTGCTTACACTGAGGACTGATAAATGTGCACTGTGCTTTACTGCCATCTACTGGCTGATGTGTGCATGACAGGTATTCAATCCTCCCACAACAAGCTACCATATAAATGGGCTGGGAGGGTCCGCTCTGCTCAGCGCTGACCATACCTCCCAACCGTCCCGGATCCCGCGGGACTGTCCTGATTTTGACAGCCAGCCCCGGGATCCCGGGCGGAACACTAATGTCCCGTGCCTAGGGCAGGGACAATGCCGGGGGCGGCACCTGAGTAGCTTAGGTTTGTGGCTGTTTTTTTTTTCTTATACATGCTGGGTCTCCTCCCGACCGATCCCGCCCCCCCCCCCCCGCCCCCGCCCCCTGTGTGTGCGGCGCTGCCACGCTGAGGAAGAGAGCCAGCAGCGATCAAGATGAGAGGTCAGCGACTCACTTCCTCCTGTGTGTGCACGGAGCTCCGGCGTCTCCTGCTCTTAGCTGCTATCCCGGCAGAGAAGGAGAGACGGGGGAGGTGCCGGGACAGTGCAGAGCTGTGAGCAGCCGGAGAAACTGAAGAGCTGCACATGGACATCAGCCGCCCCTGCACCACAGAGGAGATTGTGTGTGTGTGTGATGTGTGTGTGTGTGTGAGATGTGTGATGCTGCATTTGTGTGTGTGTCATGTGTGTATGAGGTATCTGGTGTGTGTGATGGCTGGGTGTGTGTGTGTGATGGCTGGGTGTGTGTGTGTGATGGCTGGGTGTGTGTGTGTGATGGCTGAGTGTGTGTGTGTGATGGCTGGGTGTGTGTGTGTGTGTGATGGCTGGGTGTGTGTGTGTGTGATGGCTGGGTGTGTGTGTGTGTGTGTGATGGCTGCGTGTGTGTGTGTGTGATGGCTGCATGTGTGTGATGGCTGCGTGTGTGTGTGTGTGTGATGGCTGCGTGTGTGTGTGTGTGATGGCTGGGTGTGTGATGGCTGGGTGTGTGTGATGGCTGGGTGTGTGTGTGTGATGGCTGGGTGTGTGTGATGGCTGTGTGTGTGTGTGTGATGGCTGGGTGTGTGTGTGTGATGGCTGTGTGTGTGTGTGTGATGGCTGGGTGTGTGTGTGTGATGGCTGAGTGTGTGTGTGTGATGGCTGGGTGTGTGTGTGTGTGATGGCTGGGTGTGTGTGTGTGTGTGATGGCTGGGTGTGTGTGTGTGTGATGGCTGGGTGTGTGTGTGTGTGATGGCTGGGTGTGTGTGTGTGTGTGATGGCTGGGTGTGTGTGATGGCTGCGTGTGTGTGTGTGATGGCTGCATGTGTGTGATGGCTGCGTGTGTGTGTGTGTGATGGCTGCGTGTGTGTGTGTGATGGCTGCGTGTGTGTGTGTGTGATGGCTGCATGTGTGTGTGATGGCTGCGTGTGTGTCTGTGATGGCTGCGTGTGTGTGTGTGATGGCTGCGTGTGTGTGTGATGGCTGCGTGTGTGTGATGACTGCGTGTGTGTGTGATGACTGCGTGTGTGTGTGATGACTGCGTGTGTGTGTGATGGCTGTGTGTGTGTGTGATGGCTGCATGTGTGATGCATTTGTGTCAAAGCTGCATGTGTTTGTGAGCTGCGTTTGTGATGCTGCGTGTGTATGTGTGATACTGTGTGTGTGAGCTGCGTGCCTGTATGTCATTATACAGTATGGAGAACTGTGGCCATAATACAGTATGGAGCATCATGTGGGGTCATTATACAGTATGGAGCATCATGTGCAGTCATTATACAGTATGGAGCATCATGTGTGGTCATTATACAATATGGAGCATCATGTGCAGTCATTATACAGTATGGAGCATCATGTGCAGCCAGTATACAGTATGGAGCATCATGTGCGGTCATTATACAATATGGAGCATCATGTGCGGTCATTATACAGTATGGAGCATCATGTGCGGTCATTATACAGTATGGAGCATCATGTGCAGTCATTATACAGTATGGAGCATCATGTGCGGTCATTATACAGTATGGAGCATCATGTGCGGTCAGTATACAGTATGGAGCATCATGTGCGGTCATTATACAGTATGGAGCATCATGTGCGGTCATTATACAATATGGAGCATCATGTGTGGCCATTATACAGTATGGAGCATCATGTGTGTTCATTATACAGTATGGAGCGTCATGTGCAGCCAGTATACAGTATGGAGCATCATGTGCGGTCATTATACAATATGGAGCATCATGTGCAGTCATTATACAGTATGGAGCATCATGTGCAGCCAGTATACAGTATGGAGCATCATGTGCGGTCATTATACAATATGGAGCATCATGTGCAGTCATTATACAGTATGGAGCATCATGTGCGTTCATTATACAGTATGGAGCATCATGTGCGGCCATTATACAGTATGGAGCATCATGTGCGGTCATTATACAGTATGGAGCATCATGTGCGGTCATTATACAGTATGGAGCATCATGTGCGGCCATTATACAGTATGGAGCATCATGTGCGGTCATTATACAGTATGGAGCATCATGTGCGGCCATTATACAGTATGGAGCATCATGTGCGGCCATTATACAGTATGGAGCATCATGTGCGGTCATTATACAGTATGGAGCACTGTGTGGGCATATTTTTTTGTTTATAACTATTGTATATGAAACAGTGTGATCGGCAGTGCTAAATGGGTGTGCTTGGGACGTGGATATGGGTGTGACTAATTATGAATGGGTGTGGTCAGAGGCGTGGCCTAAAATTTGCTTCGCGCGCCGCAAACTTTGTCCCTCTTTCCCATCTTCAAAAGTTGGGAGGTATGGCGCTGACACTTCTTGTAAGCTGGTACAAATCAGTTCAGTCCAGTTTAGTCTAGTCAAGGGAGAGGAAGGAAGTACTACTGCTCCCGGATTTATTCAAGTACATACTCTGGGGACATGATCCTCCAAAAAGGAGTAAAGCGTCATACAGTTGTAAAGTGTGGCAGATCGGTAGACGTGATGGAGCTGTGGCCCAGTTTTGCTCTGGCACTTTACAGAAATGGGGTGTGTCCCAGTCCCAGTGTGCTGTAGGGTGTGGAATGCATCACACTCCCTTACAGGCCACAGGCCTCCAGGCTTCCATCTTTAGGAGCCATTGCACACAATGCATGGTACACCAAGTTCTTTGTAAGGCTACATTCACATGTAGCTTTTTTGCTGATTTATATTCTGCAGCTAAAACCTGATTTCTTAGCAGTATGAAAGCTGCAGGCAAAAAGCAGGTTTGGCTGACTTTTTTATGCTTTACTTGCTGCATTTTGTTAGGGTTCCAGAGTTTAGATTTGCTTCCCCCATGCAGGCATAAATAATGCAAGGTGTTAGGCCACCAATGCAAGACATATATGAAACCATAAAACATTTTTGGAAAAAAAGTGAAAAATAATCAAATTATTTAGTGGAAAAAGATTTTTATGTCTGAAAAAATAGTGACTATTCTGAACAAAAAAGTTCATGAAAAAATACACAATTACAAATGTAACAACAGTGGGGAGAGTTGAACTGGTCTGGAATAGTTTACCTAAAGGTACCTTCACACGAAGCGACGCTGCAGCGATAGCGACAACGATGCCGATCGCTGCAGCGTCGCTGTTTGATCGCTGGAGAGCTGTCACACAGACTGCTCTCCAGCGACCAACGATGCCGAGGTCCCCAGGTAACCAGGGTAAACATCGGGTTGCTAAGCGCAGGGCCGCGCTTAGTAACCCGATGTTTACCCTGGTTACCAGCGTAAAATGTAAAAAAAACAAACAGTACATACTCACCTGCGCGTCCCCCAGCGTCTGCTTCCTGATACTGACTGAGCTCCGGCCCTAACTGCACAGCGCTGTGCTTTCACTTTCACTTTAGGCCGGCGCTCAGTTAAGTGTCAGGAAGCAGACGGCGGGGGACGCATGTAAGTATGTACTGTTTGTTTTTTTTACTTTTACGCTGGTAACCAGGGTAAACATCGGGTTACTAAGCGCGGCCCTGCGCTTAGTAACCCGATGTTTACCCTGGTTACCAGTGTAAAACATCGCTGGTATCGTTGCTTTTGCTTTCAAACACAACGATACACGGCGATCGGACGACCAAATAAAGTTCTGGACTTTATTCAGCGACCAGCGACATCACAGCAGGATCCTGATCGCTGCTGCGTGTCAAACTAAACGATATCGCTAGCGAGGACGCTGCAACGTCACGGATCGCTAGCGATATCGTTACAAAGTCGTTTCGTGTGAAGGTACCTTAAGACATTGGCAGTGCATTTTGTAGGGCGGGCACTGTTTACTTTCTCACATTGGTCAGGGACCTTGAGTTGGTCAGGTATTGTTCAATTTTACACATTGCTCAGACAATTGTTTACTTTAACACGTGACTAATTTAATTACACTGTATTAATCCTAATTGCCATCTCAGGTGAGGACACCAAGACATTTCGATTTAAACTTCAGGAAAATCACAAAAATAAATGGGTTTCACATCCTGCTGAGCTGCTTTTCACTAAAAACGCAGCAAAAACTGATGGTAATGTTTTTTTGCTGAGTTTTTGCTGCTTTTTTGCACTTGGTCATTGTTTTCTATGGGTAAAAAAACAGTTTTCCAGGTCAGTCAGGAAAGAAACCCAATGTGTTTGCATGAGATTTCTGTAAAACGCAGCTTTTACTTTGCATAAAGAATGCAGCAAACATGCAACGTGTGAACACAACCTAACAGTCAAACTTTTACTGAACAGTCCAAGTTCATCAGGTGGGTACATGTGGGATAGGGTGCAGCAATTCACATTTTCTTGCACTGTCCACCTCAGAAGTGCACACGCAAGGGCCATCACATTCCATCTAGGCTGGTCCCTGTCCATCTTCCCCTGTGCTTCAGGACACAATGTGTCCGGCAGCCTTTTGCCAGACCTTAGGCTCCGGACTTTGCAGGAGCGACCGCTCGGGATCCCAGTAATGCCTCCTACTGCTTGGAACAAGCAAAATATGCTGCCCCTAGCAGCCCACCTCACCTGAACTTGGCCTTCACTAGGCACTTCACTAACTGACACTAACCAGGAAGTGCCCCCTTCTTATCCGCACTAGTGCCCACCCACTGGGCTAGTCCTATCCATTTCCTGTCTACATGCTAAACCTATTATCCTTATCCTATGCTGTCCTAAGCTTATCCTTATGCTATATTCACATTATGTACGGTATTCGTATAGCACGTCTGTTGTCTTCAGGGGCAGGAACAGGGTAAGACACTCCATATCCTTACACAGTTGTAAGAGGAAGCAGTAAAATCCCTGAAGAGCCCTTGCAGGATGTAATGATAGTGAGGAAAGACTACCATCTTCTGGCCAGTCACAATCAAGAGGAACCAATTTGTAGCGGACGAATTGCAAGGGAACAGCTTTGTGTGCCGGACCTGGTCAGGTGACTGACAGGACTTTTTTTGATTTAATTCTTTATTTTACACAGGAGTTACACAGCTGCTGCTGAATACAACTCTCATCATTGTCGCCTGGTTCTGCTGATCTCAGGGAGACCAGGCGACAATGATGACAGATGCCTTCAGCAGCAGGCGTCTCTGAACAGCAGGAATTGTACTTGTTCCCAGGTGCCGGTACATGTCACGATGATGACACACGGATGTGATCATGTCTGTGGGTTTTTCACACGGACACACGGTCCATGTGAAAAACCTGTCTTGCTCGCACCACCATGGAATACAATTGATGTGTGTCCATATTTGCGATCCTTAAAAAACGGACCAAATATGGACACAAGAAACGGACGTATGAAGGAGGACTAAACCAGCAGATTACACAGAAATATGGGCTGGTCGCAGATCCCCTGAATGTCTATGAGGCTGTTGAGTTCAGGACAGGAGATCTATGAGTTGGGTCTAGAAATCATGGTTTGTAAAGGAAGGATAAGCACGGACAGTGTAAATAGTCATTATATATATATATATATATATATATATATATATATATATATATATATATACACTCACTGGCCACTTTATTAGGTACACCTGTCCAACTTCTTGTTAACACTTAATTTCTAATCAGCCAATCACATGGCGGCAACTCAGTGCATTTAGGCATGTAGACATGGTCAAGACAATCTCCTGCAGTTCAAACCGAGCATCAGTATGGGGAAGAAAGGTGATTTGAGTGCCTTTGAACGTGGCATGGTTGTTGGTGCCAGAAGGGCTGGTCTGAGTATTTCAGAAACTGCTGATCTACTGGGATTTTCACGCACAACCATCTCTAGGGTTTACAGAGAATGGTCCGAAAAAGAAAAAAAATCCAGTGAGCGGCAGTTCTGTGGGCGGAAATGCCTTGTTGATGCCAGAGGTCAGAGGAGAATGGGCAGACTGGTTCGAGCTGATAGAAAGGCAACAGTGACTCAAATCGCCACCCGTTACAACCAAGGTAGGCCTAAGAGCATCTCTGAACGCACAGTGCGTCGAACTTTGAGGCAGATGGGCTACAGCAGCAGAAGACCACACCGGGTACCACTCCGGGTACCACTCCTTTCAGCTAAGAACAGGAAACTGAGGCTACAATTTGTACAAGCTCATCGAAATTGGACAGTAGAAGATTGGAAAAACGTTGCTTGGTCTGATGAGTCTCGATTTCTGCTGCGACATTCGGATGGTAGGGTCAGAATTTGGCGTAAACAACATGAAAGCATGGATCCATCCTGCCTTGTATGGAGCATCTTTGGGATGTGCAGCCGACAAATCTGCGGCAACTGTGTGATGCCATCATGTCAATATGGACCAAAATCTCTGAGGAATGCTTCCAGCACCTTGTTGAATCTATGCCACGAAGAATTGAGGCAGTTCTGAAGGCAAAAGGGGGTCCAACCCGTTACTAGCATGGTGTACCTAATAAAGTGGCCAGTGAGTGTATATATATATAAACAGCTATCTATATATATAATTGTCTAAGGGTTTTTCCGTCTGTCTGTCTGTCTGTCTGTCTGTCTTTCTGTCTGTCTGTCTGTCTGTCTGTCTTTCTGTCTGTCTGTCTGTCCTGGAAATCCCGCCTCTCTGATTGGTCGAGGCCGCCAGGCCCCGACCAATCAGAGACGGGCACAGCATGGCGACGATGATGTCATAATGGAAATCCCGCATCTCTGATTGGTCGAGGCCGCCAGGCCTCGACCAATCAGCGATGGGCACAGTATCGACGTAGATGTCATAATGGTTGCCATGGCGACGATGATGTCATAAAGGTTGCCTCGACCAATCAGCGACGGGCACAGTCTGCCACGAATTCTGGAATCATCATTGTCCATATACTACGGGGACATGCATATTCTAGAATACCCGATGCGTTAGAATCGGGCCACAATCTAGTAAGTATATAAATGCCCCACACATAGTAGCCCAAGTTTTATATATAATGTGAAAACTTTTTGATCCTGAGCAGTAATTGACCTAATTTTTTCTTTTCAGATAGATGGCACAAGAAGGATTTTCATTCCACCTTTGTGTTCCCTCGCATAGCATAGACTATATATGAGTGTGCTATGTGTATACTTATGTGTGTGTTATATACTGATGTGTGTGTGACATGCCATTAGTGTATTGAACTTGCTGTGAGTGTTATATAGTGATTTGTGTGTGTCATGTCCACATTTATAAAAACCAGCAGCGCAGATGAGAGTTCATAGGTATAAACTTGACGGCAATTGCCTAACGAACAAGTAAAATGCTGCACATTCATTGGCTGATTGTATTGTTTATACCAGAACAAAATTCATTGTACTCAGCAGCACATAGAATAGAATCACAGAATGGAAGGGACCTCCATAGTCATCGTGTCCAATGAAGGATTCACTAAACCATCTCAGACAGATGTCTGTCCAGCCTCTGTGTGAAGACTTCCATTGAAGGAGAACTCACCACCTCTCTTGGTAGCCTGTTCCACTGATTGATCACCCCCATCACCCAGTGTAAACTGCAGATGTGCTGCTGATAACAAGATGTGCATGGGGACAGAATAGTCTATTAGCAATCTGTCCCCATCATTCTTTGGCAGCCTGTGTAATGTAGCTGCAGCGCCCCAGAGTCCTGGTCATTGCAGTACTGTCGCTCCGCCACTAAGGGGGGCTATGGTACGTCTGATGGCACTGAAGGAGTTCACCTGATCAGGTATCACAGACACTAATACACTTCACAGTCTGGCCTCCAGGGGGAGCTAAGGGCGCTATGTATTAGGCCACTCCTCACAGTCTGGTAAAACTGGGGGTTAGATAGGAAGTTAGAAAAGAAGCTGACTGGGAATCGAACAGGCAACATCCTGTGGCAGAGGGTGTTGCGGGGAGAGACTCAGGGGGGTCCTTGTCAGGAGTGGGATCCTGGCAGAGACCTAGCGAACTAGAGAGAACGTAACAGAGCTGCGCCTGCCCCACGTGCGGCAGCATCCTAAGAAAGGATAAGAAGCGAGGTGCATTGAGAAGAGTGAGAAACGAGATCAACGCAACAAGGAGAAATACCAGTAGGAGTCGTGCTGTAAGACCGAGGCAACATCCTACTGAGGCGCGCAGCCGGTGGCCGGAACGCCGAGGAAGTACAGTTCTCCAGGCCATACTTCAAACCAACGGCAGGACAGTCAGTTATAGGCGGGCTGTCTCACCAAAATCACCTAAGAAGACATAGGGGGCAACCTTTGGAGAGGGGCGACACTAGGGTCCCGGAAGAGCTCCGAGCCTACCCGTCATACGGGTGCGTCCTAGCCATAGCATCTGGGGGACGAAGAATAACATCATAATCGAGTTGTGAGGGAACTTAAGAAACAGACACAACAGTTGTGAGGACTATCCCGTAAGCACAGCAGGGGAGGACCACAACACACAAGCGCTAGAAGGTAGGCACAGATTTCCACCTGCAAAGGGAACTCTGGAGGTGCCATCGGACCGGCCGGACTTGCGCAGCCCGGTTAACCGTATTCCGGACTGAGGATCCTGAAACCTTCAGTAAAGAGGTAAAGAGACTGCAACCTGGTGTCCTCGTTATTTATTGCGACCTACGCTGCACCACAACATCACCACCATCCACACCTTTTATTGGACGCCCCTCAGCAGGGTCACGGACCGGGTCTAGCCACCGTGATAACCCCAGAGCAGAGACTCAGAGGCCTGGTACCGGGTACCCCTCGGCCCTGCGGAAGTGGGGGCTCTCCATAGCCATACTCATTTATTGGTTTAACCAAGACACTAGGAGAGATCAGCGCAAATAGGGTCTTATCTGAGAAATACAGTAAGTTTTGCACTCAGATTAAACTCACCTGTTCAATTTATTAAAAATGCGTATAATGTAGAAAATCAGCCTCAGCGGATCCACGGGTCAGCAAGCAACCATCAGATATCAGATGCCTCTTTTTGACCCTCTCTACTCTGTACAGTGCCTCTGACCCTCCGGTCCGCTGCTGCAGACCCAGGAACTGCATTGGAGTTGTACCTGGCAACTGCCAGCGGCCAAGCCTATCTTCACCATCAGAGGCTCAATCGAATACCTGGAAGTCAATTAGTTAAATCCTTCCTAGATAAACCCAGTTTGTGACGCAGTGGGTCCACACCCACCAGCGTTACATTATGTTCGGTCTATGGACCCCACTGGCAAGTTAGGATCCAGGGATCTCAAGACAACAGCACAAGATTTGTACCAGGAAGTCCGCACTCAGCATGAGTATCACGGCCAGCTGATGGCATCCCAAATGCAGGATCTGTCCATCACTATGTCCACCCTGCCTTCTGCTGCAACCATGTCTTGCCAAACCTCCTCCAAACAGTCAACTTCTCCAAGAGATCCGCCTTGTACTCCAGTCTCTGTTGGAACTGCTAAGCTACAGATTCTACTTCTGTCCCACTATGATGGAAACCTTAAGGAGAGTTGTGGCTTCATTAATCAGTATGAGATCCATATCACACTCCACACTCACCTCTTTCCTTTGGACCAGACTAAGGTACCATTTATGGTCTCTCTGCTGTCTGGACAAGCCCTGGCCTGGGCACGTCCCATTTGGGAGCACAGAGGTCTGGAGACTCGCGAGGTTGAGAGGATTCTGGAGATGTTCTGTGCGGTTTTTGAGGTTCCAGGCCGTACCTCATCTGCTGCCTGGTCCCTATTGAGTCTAAGGCAGAGCACAATTACCAGTATGCATTTCATACCTTGGCGGCAAAGCTGGCTTGGAATGAAGACGCTCTGGTGGTTATCTTCTGTCAGGGTCTGTCTGTTCGGATTAAGGATAACTTGGCTGGCAAGGATTTACCATCCTTACTGGACACCATTATATATCTGGCCACCAGGATAAATTTCCGCTTCCATGAGCTAGCTCAGGAACAAATTTCAGCTTCTCCTCGTGCCAGAGGACCACCCAGACTAGCTACAAACTTCCAGGTCCCTTT
The DNA here is from genome assembly GCF_051348905.1 of Ranitomeya variabilis. NCBI lineage: Eukaryota > Metazoa > Chordata > Amphibia > Anura > Dendrobatidae > Ranitomeya > Ranitomeya variabilis. The sequence continues at coordinate 24,158,499 of NC_135234.1, read as the reverse complement.
GCTACCTCAAGTGACACCACCAGCTTCTGAACCGATGCACCTCTACACTGAATACTACACTTTCTGTACAGGAACGACAGTGGAGGTACAGGGAGAACATTTGTATGTATTATGGAGGCAAGGGACATTTTGTTGGCCAGTGCTCGGTGACACTGGGAAACTCCAGCACCTAGGATTGCCAGGGAGTTAGCCCTAGGTGAGAGTAAATGCTCTCCAAAACTCTTGTCTGAAGTTACTTGGCAGGAGAGGTCCCTCTTGTCTGCAGCCCATCTGGATTCCTGCTCTGCAGGAAGTGCAGCGCCCCAGAGTCCTGGTCGTTGCAGTACTGTGGTCCCGCCGCTATGGGGAGCCATGGTACGTCTGATGGCACCGAAGGAGTTCATCTGACCAGGTATCACAGACACCAATACATTTCACAGCCGGGCCACCAGGGGGAGCTAAGGGTGCTATTCATTAGGCCACTCCTCACATACTGGTGCCGAGGTCCTTGGAACCGGCAGCGGAGCTGAGCCTACCTATCCCGACCTCGGAGCCAGCGGAGGAGGAGTCGTGGAAGGCGGAGCCGCCTCCGGAGACCGCATTGGAGGAGCCGCCGTCCGGGCCGCAGCCGATTCCAGCGTCCTCGTCAATGGACTGGATCGACATCGGTGGAACTACATCAGGCGCAGGTATGGACGGCGCCCCTGCCCGGTCCCGCTCTCGCGACCGATCCTCCCCACAACAGTAACCACTTATTCACAGTTGAGCGGGTGGTCCTCACCCCCAACATGATGGGGAAGTTGATACCGCCGCTACCGACCAAGAGGGGAGAGCCCATAGATGTGGGCCCAGACGGGGTGATGCTCCGGTGGGACACCCCCTGGGTTGAGCCGGATGGGACCCCGGGGGATGGTCTCACCATTGCAATACTCACCTGGGAACAGTACAATCAATGCTTGATCCAGCACTGGAAGAGTCGAGACGAGGTTGAACAACATGATACGCAACGCAGAAAGTCTGTGCATGGCAGGAAAGACGTGGTAAAGCGGGGGACTGTGTTGGCCTTCCACCCGAAGAGGGGATGGGGTTCCATACAGGAGCCGGGGCTACCCACTGACGTCTTTTTTACAAGTTACAACGTGAAAACTCCCTGCTGCGACCGGAATGGCGATCCACTACGAAGGGGGGACCAGGTGACGTACACCCGTCACAGGAGCGCACAAGGATGGTGTGCTCGGGATGTCCGGCGGTGTGAGCCTGAGGGAACGTCACCTGCCCCGATCATGACTGATCCAGATTCGCCAGATCTTGTGACCATCACCACCGTACGCCTAGTAGCGGCTACTGAACTTGCAAGCAGGGTTAGCCTTCAAATCCAGACACCGGGTGATCTGACGGCCCCTGCGGGACCTGCCACCGGCACAGGTGCCGCAGCAGTCGGAGGTCAGGGGCCAAGACCGCCAGAGCAAGAGTAAACCTCGAAACCTGAAAATGTAAATAGTTCCTTCTTTAACTGTTCGTCCCTGTTTTGCTGCTAAAACCCGTCCAGGGTTAACTTTTAAATGGATCCCTTTGTTGACCCGGGATCCATATTGTTTTGTTTGTTTTTCTACTTTTTGTTTCCTGTTATCAAGAACTGCCGCAATCATGAACAGTGCATGATACAAACTTCTTGTATATAGTTCGCACCTTCTTAAGGGTGTTTCCTACTGGTTTTACTTGAAAAGAGACTCTTTGTGAAGATACCGCACCGGAGCCTTTGCTGAGTATGGACTGGTAGCCTGAGAAGATATGCTACCTCATGGAGACTTGATCCCCTCTTAAAGGGGATGTTCATCTGTGTACTTATGAGTAATACTGCCTTAAAACAGTAAAGTGATGATGATGCTTTGAAAGAAAATGATACTGTTTACATGTAGAAGTTATATGTATTGAACTGGTTAACTGTAAAAGAAATGTCGATAATGTTCAGTAGAAGAAAGTATGAAAGCTGGAAGAAGGATGCAGTAGGCCCGTTGGGGTAGACAGAGTGTCCTGCATAGTTGTTGGCAAGAAAGTAAAGAGAGAAATTAATGCTTTAAGAAAATGTTGATAATGTTGATAGAAAATGGGGATAGAAGGTAAACCCTGAGTCCTCCGTAGAAAGCTAGTTTATTGTAAAGAAAGAGTTAATAATGTGTTACCAAGGACAGAAAGTGAACCCGTAGGGGTTAGGTAGCGAGTCCTCCTAGGAGCCATATGAAGATGGCTCAGTAGTCCTAAACTGAAAGAATGTTATGTTCTATACTGTGTATAGTAGTGGAAAAGACAGAAGGCTCGGGCTGAAAGGAGCGGTCCTGTGGGAAAGGAGAGGCAGTAGGTCTGGTGCCGTTAGGACAGGCGGTCCTGCAGATTTAAAGAAGGAGAATGTGAAGTTAAAAATTGCCTTATAATGTGATTATAAGAGGGTCTTTAGCGGATGCTGAGTGTACGTCCTTAAAGGCGACGTTAAATTATTGTTCAAAGAATTGCACTAAGTAGAATACCCGGTTGGGTAACAGAAGTTATTTATAGCCTGTTGCTGTAATATTTAACCATGTTTTGTAATGTTCAAGTGTCCTCACCTCCCATAAAGGGAAGCCTGTTCAAGTATACTTATTGTTATTTGCACTCAACAAAAATTGTATGTCTTTTTGCTAACCTGTATTGTTGTTTCTTCCCAGTCCCGGAGTACTGGATTTAACCGGGGGGGAGTGCAGCGCCCAAGAGTCCTGGTCGTTGCAGTACTGTGGTCCCGCCGCTATGGGGAGCCATGGTACGTCTGATGGCACCGAAGGAGTTCATCTGACCAGGTATCACAGACACCAATACATTTCACAGCCGGGCCACCAGGGGGAGCTAAGGGTGCTATTCATTAGGCCACTCCTCACATACTGGTAAAACTGGGGGTCAGGCAGGAAGTTAGTAAGAAAGCTGACTGGATAGGAACCAGGCAACACCCTGTGGCAGAGGGTGTTGCAGGAGATGATTCGGTAGGGCCTCTGTCAGGTTTGGGACCCTGATGGAGACCTAGCTACAAGAAAGAACGTCACGGGACCGTGCCTGCACAGAATAGCGGCGGTGCCCTAAGAAAGGAATAGAAGAGAGATATATTGTGCTGAGTGAGAAACGAGATCGAAGCAAATAGGATAATACCAGTAGGAGTCGTGCTGTAAGACCGAGGCAACATCCTACTGAGGCGTGTAGCCGGTGGCCGGAACGCTGAGGAAGTATATAGACATCTAGCTTCAAGCAATACTTCAAACCTACGGCAGGACAGTCAGTCTCAGGCGGGCTGTCTCACATAAAACCACCTATGTAGTCTTGGGGGGCAACTTGTGGAGAGGGGCGACTCTAGGGTCCCGGAAGAGCTCCGAGCCTACCCGTCATACGGGTGCCGTCCTGACCAGAACATCGGAAGGGACGGAGGATTAGCAGAACATCATCTAATCGAGTTGTGAGGGAACTTAAGAAACAGACACAACAGTTGTGGGGTACTTTCCGTAAGCACAGCAGGGAAGGACTACAACACATAGCGCTAGAAGGAAGGCACTGATTTCCACCTGTAACGAGAACTCTGGAGGTGCCATTGGACCGGCCGGACTTGCGCAGCCTGGTTATCTGGATTCCGGACTGAGGACCCAGAGATCTTCAGTAAAGAGGTAAAGAGACTGCAACCTGGTGTCCTCGTTATTTACCGCGACCTGCACCCCACAACTGCACCACTATCACCACTCATTGCACCGGACGTCCACCACTGACCGGCAGGGCCACGGACCGGGTCTAGCCACCGTGACAACCCCAGAGCAGAGACTCAGAGGCCCGGTACCGGGTACCCCTCGGCCCAGCGGTGGTGTGGGGGGCGCTCCAGAAATATTATTCATCTGGATCTGGTCTCTCACCTTCAGCTCCCTATACAACAGCTAGACCATCCTCTGTCTGTCATCTCCACAGACTGACAACTCCTGGCAGACCCTGCCAGTTTCATCATGCTGTCAGTCACATTACAGATAAACATAAAACAAATATAGGGCAACATCAGTGTAGAGGTGCCAAAGAGACCAATCCCTATATGGATGTCTGCAAGGTACACCTATAGAACTCTCTTGACCATAATAATATCATCAAAAGAAATAGGTAAAGAGTAAAAGGTCCAAATGCATTGGCTACATTTATTGATATTGTGTGGCCTTCCCCGACCTCAGGCCACCTGACTATGCCTTTGCTTTACCCTCTTTACCTCATACTGTTCCTCTGACCCTTCAGCCAGTTGCTGCGGAACCGGGGACTGCCTTAGAGTAGTACCTGGCGATTACCAGCAGCCACGCCTGTCTCACCATCAGAGACTCTAACGAATAGCTTAGTTACACCCCTTCTAGGTAAGCCCGGCTTGTGATACAGTGAGTCCACACCCACCAGAAGGGTTGGACTGGAAGAATTGACTTTAGAGGCCCATCCTATAGTTATGTGCAAATACCTGTTACCTGCATATTTCACTATATAGTTATCATGTTAAAATGGCCACCGACATAGCAGAGGCCGGCAGCTGACGTTAGGCAGCATTACTGTCATGAGTTGCCTGCGAGAGGCGCACACAAGTCAGCCCGTCTGCCTCTGCTAGGTCGGCAGCCTATTGCGACGGTGAAAGGGCCATACATTTCAACTGAATCTGCGTCTGAGAACACACATTCATTTGACACCAGTGGGTCCCCTATGCGTCCTGCTCGGAGGCCCACCATAGCTCGAAGCTCACTGACCCTGCCCAGCAGCGTTACACTGTGATTTCTTAAGTCCATGTTGAAAATTCCTCATGTACTAGTGATTGTTAAAAGGCTAACATTGATGAACATGCTATCCATGTGTAGTCTGTTGCACACATGGACAGACCCGTGTCTCAACTTAAAGAGGAGGTGTATGGTAAGCACACATACCATTGTTGCTGGAGAAGATTGTGACAGGAGAAGAAATAAATCTTTTTCTTGGCTAAGGTCTAAGGTTGAAGAAAATAAAGGAGATTTTAGTATTGGAAACTGAGAGGTACTCTTGATTTGGCTTCGGCCTGATCCAGGTCAGTCTATGATTCGTCAACTTGGCATGACGTCATCTATTCGGTATGCACCGCACTGATGACGTCTCACCAGTCTGGCTAATTATAAGCCCATGAGGCACGTAGTTGATTCCAAGGATATGTTATGTATTTATTAGATCGTTCGTGATCACTAATACACGCTTGGCATAAACAATAACTTGGTATGGCACCCAGCAGTTCAGAAGGGATTGTCTGCTAGCATAATATACGGTACATCAATATAATAATTGGACATTTTATTTTCGTAAATAAAATGTCCAGTTATTATATTGATGTATATTATGTTATCAAACAATACCTTTTGAACTGCTTGGTGTAGATTTGATTATATGTTTCTTTTGTATTCGTTTAGATAACCGTGATCAAGGCCATTAGCGGCCAAAACGTTGGTTTTTTTTTGCCATAACAAGTTATTGCTTATGCCAAGTGTGTGTTAGTGATCATGATCAAATAAATAAATAGCATATCCTTGGAATTAACTACTTGCCTCAAGGTTTTTCTTATACTATTATATCCCGTTTTCTGGCGGGCCCCTTTTTTGGTCAGCGACCCCCTTGCTGCTGCTATAATTATAAGTCCAGTCTGGCATCTGGGAGGGTAAGGAAATGCGCACAGCAGCTCCTGAGCATGGCCAGAAAGCACTGACCTGCACCATGGACCAATGTCGTGTGAAGCGATCTGCTCATCTCTATATGAATCCGAAACAATGGTGGAATTGCATATTGTTCCAGAACATTTTATGGTAAAGTTAATATTATCATTCAAATCTACAATTCAATGGAACAATAAAAATGTTATGGCTCTTGGATAAAAAAATCAAAGTGCAAAAACAGAAAATTGCCAAGTCCTCTAAAGAGGTTTTCTGGTTTCAAAAATCCAGTTTATTTTTTATTTTTTATTTTGCTTTCCTCGCCGAAACCGAGTCCAGTGCTGAGTTTCTGCTGCTTCTCCCAGTGTCTGTTATTGCCGGCAGCACTGTGACATCACCTTGACAGTAAAAACAACTTACCAAAAATCCTAGGTTACTCACCATATATAATAAGTTCTACTGTGCTTAATATAAATTAGTATAATTAATATAAATTAGTATAATTAAAGGGAACCTGTCACCCCCCCCAGTCGTTTGAAACTAAAAGAGCCAACTTGTGCAGCAGTAATGCTGCATTCTGACAAGGTGGCTCTTTTAGTTCTTGGTGCTGTAACTACAGAAATAATCTGTTTTGTAATTTGTCCTAAATACCTTGTCTTCAGTCAAGGAGGCAAGCCTTTCCCCCATGCTGCAGACGCCACACAGCTGTCACTCAAGTCTTCTTGGCGCCAAGCTCCGCCTCCTCAGCGCTGTTTTGAAAATAGCCGGCGCCTGCGCTCTTTTCTCCTGCCTTGGGCAGGCGCAGTGAGCGCTTCCCGTCTGTCCTCATATGCAGTCCAGCTGACTGCGCCTGTGGGGACGCCCTGCCTGGGAATCCCAGCCCCGTAGTATGAATAAATCAGTAGACACTGCGGGGCGGGGATTCACAGGCAGGGTGGCCGCACAGGCGTAGTTAGCTAGACTGCATATGAGGACAGACGGGCAGCGCTCGCTGCACCTGCCCAAGGCAGGAGAAAAGAGTGCAGGCGCCAGCTGATTTCAAAATAGCGGTGAGGAGGCGGCGCCCGGCGCCAAGAAGACCTGAGTGACGGCTGTGTGGCTTCTGCAGCAGGGGGGAAAGGCCGGCCTCCAGGACTGAAGAAAGGTATTTGGGACAATTTACAAAACGGATTATTTCTGCAGTTACAGCACCAATAACTAAAAGAGCCACCTTGTCAGAATGCAGCATTACTGCTGCACAAGGTGGCTCTTTTAGTTTCAAACGCCCGGGGGGGGGGGGGGGGGGGTGACAGGTTCCCTTTAAACTAATATAAATGAGTTCTCCTCCAGAAGTTGGCACTTCAGTTGGTGGCAACAGAGAGCAAGCTCCCATTCTTCTAATGTGCGGACCTTTTTCCAAGGATCATGACCTATCAGTCTCCCTTCAACAGCTGGTGGTCTCCACAAGAAGAAACAAAACCCCCCTTTTCACTGGCCTATGAGCAGGGCCTGCTCCAGGTTTTATAAGGTTTCAAACATAATAAGCATCAAATATTGCTCCATACACAATGAGCCCCATATATTGCTATATACAGAATAATGATCCCCAAATATTGCTCCATACACAATGAGCCCCACATAGTGCTCCATACAGTATAATGAGCCCCATATATTGCTCCATACATAATGTACTCCATATAATGCTCTATACAGTATATAATAGGCCTCATATATTGCTCCATACAGAATGGGCCCCATATACTGCTCCATACATAATGAGCCCCATATATTGCTCCATACATAATGAGCCCCATATACTGCTCCATACATAATGAGCCCCATATATTGCTCCATACATAATGGGTCCCATTTGATGCTGCAGTATATGATGGACCCCATATATTGCTCCATATTTAATGGGCTCCATATCATGCTTCATATATAATGGGCCCATATGATGTTCCAGTATAGGATTGTCCCCATATAATGCTTCAAACATAAAAAAAAATGAAATACTCACCTCTCCGGCTGCTGCTCTGCTCTGGACTCCTCAACGTCACCGTCTTCTGTCTCTCTGCACTGTGACTGTTTAGGCAGATGGCGTACAGACGTGATATCATCGCGCCCTCTGACCTGAATCGTCACAATCAGAAGACGCTGAAGATGCCGCAGTGCAGGAACAGCGAGAGGTAAGTATTTCAAGTATTGGAGTCCTGAGCAAGCAGCGGTGGGACCCACTTGCGGTGTTGGCAACAGTCCCCCATAGCGCGCCAGTGGAGATCTCTGCCTGCTCAGGTCGCCGGCACTTGCCCGGGTGCTGACTTTGACCCTGCTTATGAGCTAATATAATTTACAGTTCACATGATCACAATGAAAACCTATGGGACTCACCAAAAATATTAAGTTCTACCGTACGGCCTATTATCTCCTGATTCTTAAACTTGGCTTTACAATTATAATATCCGGTGTCGTTAATTTGTACAGAGTCAAATTTCAGAACATAAATAGCGCTGTCTTCTCTCTGGTCCTCCAGCTTAGAGTAGATCCCATCTCTGTTTCTCAAGGGATCACACTGTTGTTCCACTACTTTACACCAAGTAACATTGGGTAATTCCAGGTCACAGAGCCGCACCAGGCAATTCAGGACAAGAGACTGCCCTGGTAAAGTGCCAGAGTTTTGGTTTCCTTCCATGGTTATTCCGGGTGTACACAATGATTTGTCTCCTATGGAAAATAACAAAATTAGTATTTGGCCGGGTTCAGAATGCCGTATTTCACTGTACACATATGGATCAGAATGAGTGGACTGTCCGCAGTTCTTCTGACCCAAACTCACAGCCCCATAGACACAAATCAGGCTTTTGTGTTTGCCTTCTTCTGTTTTAAATTAACAGCCTCTAAACAGGGGTATCCGAACAGCAGCCAAATTCTGATTGGATTTTTTCTTTTATGTAATAATCTCTACTACATCTACATGTACCTGTGTTTACTTTGATATGAATTTAGGGGCTGAAAGACTACATTTAACCCCTTACCGACATATGATGTACTGATACGTCATTTTACGGCTCCCTGACTTTGTTGTTGGCTCACACTAATCAGCCATCATGTGCCTCAGATTTGATGAGCCATCGTGTGCCTCTAATAGACACTGGTGGAGCGACACTAGGCCTGCGTATGTTAACTTATTAAATACCGCTGTCAATATGTTACCACATACCGGCAGTGGGGCGAGCCATTCCACACTCCCATTGGCACACTCGTGACATGATCGTGGGGTACTGATTAGCTGTCATTACAGCCGGGGGTCTGCAGAAGACCACTGTACCTGTTGTCACGATCCTCCAGTGAAAGCCAGCATGTAGCTATGTATAGCACAAGCGATCTGATGATCGCAGCTTCAAGTGCCCTAAATGCCTATTAAATACAGCAAAAAGTATAAAAGATAAATAGAAAAAACACAAAAAAATTCAAATCACCCCCTTTTTGCCCCATTAAAAATAAAACAATTAAAAAATTTAAAATACACATATTTGGTATCGTTTTGTTCATAATAGTCTGATCTATCAAAATAGAAAGTATATTAATGCGATTGATAAGTAGCGTAACAAGAAAAAAAATCGACCCTCCAGAATTACGTTTTTTTGGCCACCACAAGAGGGTGGAGGTGGGGAAGATCAGGACAGGGAAGTACTTAGATGGGTAAATGTTACAAGAAGGGGTAGAGGGAAAAGAGCCAGGGAGCTCAGTCCTGATCTGGCACAACTAGTAAATATGCCTGTTTGGCTGACATTAGGAATATAAGCCAAGGACTGGGATCATTGCAGCAAAACGTTGCTCATAGCAACCATGAAAACGGCTGCTGTAAGAATGAGGGACATATGAGTGCAGTAAAAGCAAACTGGATGTTGGTTTTAGGTGACTCTATAATTAGGCAGACAGAGTCATCTGCCGCTGAGACCGTGAATGCCAAACAGTGTGTTGTCTGCTGGGAGCTCAGGTTTGCCATATTGCGGATTGGATAGACAGATTGCTCGGAGGTGCTGGGAAAACCCCAGCGGTCATAGTACACATCGGTACCAATGACAAAGTTAGAGGGAGGTGGAAGGTCCTTAAAAACGATTACAGGGAACTAGGAGAGAAGGTGAAGGTCAGGACCTCCAAGGTGGTGTTTTCAGAAATGCTGCTGGTGCCACGAGTGTCAATAGAAAGACAGTGGGAGCTTAGGGAGATAAATAAGTGGCTTAGATATTGGTGCAGGAAGGAAGGGTTTGGGTTCATTGAGGACTGGGCCAATTTCTCTGTTGGCTACAGGCTCTACGGTAGGGACAGGCTGCACCACAATGGGGAGGGTGCAGCTGTGCTTGGGGAAAAAATGGTCAGACTGATGGAGGAGCTTTTAAACTAGGATCTGGTGGGAGGGAGGGTAGACATGCTTAAAAGGAGGATAGATAGAGTAGATAGAGAGAGTGAGACAGTTGGGGTCATTGAGGATATAGAGGGGCTGGGAGATGCAAGGAACATAGGAAGATGAGAAGGAGTAATAAATGTGCAAATAGTATTAAATGTCTACTGGCAAATGTAAAGCCCCCGTCTCACTAAGCGAGATCGCTAGCGAGATCGCTGCTGAGTCACAAGTTTTGTGACGCAACAGCGACCTCAGTAGCGATCTCGCTATGTGTGACACGTAGCAGCGACCAGGCCCCTGCTGTGAGATCGCTGGTCATGTCGGAATGGCCTGGACCTTTTTTTGATCGTTGAGGTCCCGCTGGGTAGCACACATCGCTGTGTTTGACACCTTACCAACGACCTCGTTGACGACTCAGACACTGAATCGTCATAACAGCTCCCATGTGACATCGTTGTACAGGTCGCTACAGGTCGCTGGTGAGATGTCAAACAGTGAGATCGCAGCAGCGATCGTTGGGAAGATCTCACTGTTTGACATCTCACCAGCGACCCCATAGCGACGCAGCAACGATCCCTGACAGGTCGTATCGTTGTCAGGATCGCTTTAGCGTCGCTAAGTGAGACGGGGCCTTAAGAAGTCTTGCAAACAAAATGAATGAACTGGAGACTCTTATGTCAGCCACAGAATACAATGTGGTGGGCATTACGGAGGTTATAGAGGAATGGCGTTCACTCAGCGGGTTAGGTAGGTGCTGGCTGAACGTGGAGGTGATCCAGTCAAAGTCATAAATTTAAGAAAACAGCCGCACTCAGATATGGGATTTTTGAATGTATAACAAGAGCAAAAGTTTATTCAAGTCACCATAGTATTTAAGGCAATATAGTGAAGGTCTCCGTAGTAATTTTTTTAAAGGTAGGTAACGTTTCGACCCCGAGATGGGTCTTTATCAAACCTCACTTAAGGAGATGAAGATGGTGACATGTCACCACTTGGCACTGCTACAGCCTTCCCTGCAGTCCCAGGGACATACCCCTTCCGTGCCATACCGGACCCCAATTTATATTCTGTTTAGCCCCTACTGGGAAACTTTCCAGATATTCTCTTCACTGCAGCTCCGTGCTTCTATCTTCATCTCCTTAAGTGAGGTCAGGGCTGCCACTAGAAATTTCAGGGCCCCATACTGGCAAAATTTCCGGGGCCCCCTTGAGACTCCGCCCAGGCTCCACCCCAGCCCCGCCTCCACGCCCCACCCCTCAAACTGTCCACAGTCCCACCGCTCTCTCTTGGAAAATCTCCACTTCTCACCTATCACACATTGACAGTTCCCATCACCAGATCACACATATAGCCGGCAGCTTTTGTTTTGGCCAAAAGATTTTTTAAGCCACCAAAATGACAAGGTAGACACTTTTGGCCGGGCCCTACTCTACTGTAACCTATTAAATATTTGTTAAAATACGCAATACAATTTAGGTACATTTTTATTTATTTTTCAATTTTTAAAATGACCTATAATACCACATACAAGGAGCAAATACCACAGCACCATGACCAGACACCATATTATCACCACAGTGACCTACAATACTATCTACAAGGCACAAATACCGCCACACCATGACCAGATGACATATTACCACCACAGTGATCGAATAATATCAAATACAAGGAACAAATACCACAACATCATGACCAGACCACATATTACCACCACATAGTGACTGAATACTACAATACTGATCAATAATAAAAAAAAGAACACAATACTATCACCATCAGTGCCATTATACACAGGAGATCTGTACTTAGTATGCAGTGTCTGTGTACAGGTAATCCAGTGATCACCAGTGACATTATACACAGGAGCTCTGTATATAGTGTATAGGTAATCCAGTGATCACCGGTGACATTATACACAGGACCTCTGTATATAGTATACAGTGCATAGTGTCAGTGTATAGGTAACACACTGACTCACCAGTGACGTCTCTAGGTGAAGTCCTTCATCCCGCACAGACCGCCATCACTTCATCCAGCCAGGACTCGTCTCTGCAGGAAATAACACAATTATCTCGAGTTCCACTTGCAGAACACATTACTTAATTTTCCCAACTTCTACATTACACCACATGAAGAAGGCAACATAGTATCACTCTACACAGTAATAGGACCGCCCCTCCATTTAAAACAGTGTACTCAAAAAATAAAATAAATACATCACTGCAGTAATAATATCCCTTAATTAGCCCTTATGGTAATAATATTCGCCATCCTAGCCCCCGTGTGTCTCATTCCTGGCGTCAGCCATATGTTCTCCCATCCTGCCCTAATGAGTATCCATCCTGCCCCATATGATCTCCCCATCCTGCCCCATCTGTCTTCATCGTATCCATCCTGCCCCATGATCCTGCCCCATCCTGTTGTGGATTCTGTTTGTGGGCTCCCTCTGGTGGTTACTGCTGGTACTGGGTGACTTTGGTGGGTTGCGGCCTTTGGTTTCCACCTGTCCATCAGAGGCTGGGTGTTTCCTATTTTACCTGGCCTTTCTGTCATTCCCTTGCCGGCTATCAATGTATTCAGATGTGCTCTGTTTGGTTCCTGCCTACCTGCTCCCAGATCTTTCAGGATAAGCTAAGTGCTGATTTTTCAGTGGTTTGGTTTTTTGTCCAGCTTGCTTATTATGTCTCTATGCTAGCTGGTAGCTCTAGTGGACTGAGGTTCTCCCCATGTGCCATGAGTTGGCACATGGGTTCTTGTAATCTCAGGATGGTTTTTTTGATTAGGGTTTTTTGCTGACCGCTCAGTCCCCTTTTGTATCGTTCTGCTTTCTAGTTTACAGCGGGCCTCAATTTGCTAAATCTATATATATCATCTCTATGTGTGTGCCTTCCTCTCATTTCACCGTCAATACATGTGAGGGGGCAACTATATCTTTTGGGGTTCATTCCTCTGGAGGCAAGTGAGGTCTTTATTTTCTCTGCAGTACTAGTTAGCTCTTAGGCTGGTGCGTGGCGTCTAGAACCAACGTAGGCACGCTCCCTGGCTATCTCTAGTTGCGTTTGTCAGGCGTAGGGCAGCGGTCAGCCCAGGTTCCATCACCCTAGAGCTCGTCCGTTATTTATTTGTACTTTGCTTGTCCTGTGCTATCCCTAGCCATTGGGGATTCATGACAGTATAGCCGGCCCACAAAGTGTTAATTGTTTGGGCTGAAGCAGGAGAAAAAGAAGTGTTTAAGGGAAATTTTTTTTTTTTTTTTTTTTCCCTTCAGAGTTTTGCTGCCTAGCCCTTAATTGCTGTCTAGCTGCTTCTTACCTCCTCTTAACCCTTGAATGGCTCTGATCTTAGCTGTTTAACATGGATGTCCAGAGTTTGGCTTCCAGCCTGAGTAATCTCGCGGCAAAAGTTCAAAACATACAGGATTTTGTTGTTCACACTCCCATGTCTGAACCTAGAATTCCTATTCCAGAGTTCATCTCTGGAGATAGATCTACCTTCCTGAATTTCAGGAACAATTGTAAATTGTTTCTTTCTTTAAAATCTCGCTCCTCTGGAGACCCTGCTCAACAGGTCAGGATTGTAATATCTTTCCTGCGGGGCGACCCTCAGAATTGGGCATTTGCATTGGCACCAGGGGATCCTGCATTGCTCAGTGTGGATGCGTTTTTTCTGGCATTGGGATTGCTCTATGAGGAACCCAACCTGGAGATTCAGGCTGAAAAGGCTTTATTAGCCCTCTCTCAGGGGCATGATGAAGCGGAAATATATTGTCAAAAATTTCGGAAATGGTCGGTGCTTACTCAGTGGAATGAGTGCGCCCTGGCTGCAAACTTCAGAAATGGTCTTTCTGAGGCCATTAAGGATATTATGGTGGGGTTCCCTACGCCTACAGGTCTGAATGAGTCTATGGCTATGGCCATTCAGATTGATCGGCGTTTGCGGGAGCGCAAACCCGTGCACCAGTGTGTGCCTTCCTCTCATTTCACCGTCAATACATGTGAGGGGGCAACTATATCTTTTGGGGTTCATTCCTCTGGAGGCAAGTGAGGTCTTTATTTTCTCTGCAGTACTAGTTAGCTCTTAGGCTGGTGCGTGGCGTCTAGAACCAACGTAGGCACGCTCCCTGGCTATCTCTAGTTGCGTTTGTCAGGCGTAGGGCAGCGGTCAGCCCAGGTTCCATCACCCTAGAGCTTGTCCGTTATTTATTTGTACTTTGCTTGTCCTGTGCTATCCCTAGCCATTGGGGATTCATGACACCATCCGTCTCCAATCCTGCCTCCAGTGTCTCCAATCATGCCCGTATCACCATTCTGCCCCGTCTCCAATCATGCCCCCAGTGTCTCCAGTCATGCCCCCGTGTGTCCAGCGTTCTGCCCCAGTGTGTCCAGCGTTCTGCCCCAGTGTGTCCAGCCGTTCTGCCCCAGTGTGTCCAGCTGTTCTGCCCCAGTGTGTCCAGCCGTTCTGCCCCAGTGTGTCCAGCCGTTCTGCCCCAATGTGTCCAGCCGTTCTGCCCCAGTGTGTCCAGCCGTTCTGCCCCAGTGTGTCCAGCCGTTCTGCCCCAGTGTGTCCAGCCGTTCTGCCCCAGTGTGTCCAGCCGTCCTGCCCCAGTGTGTCCAGCCGTTCTGCCCCAGTGTGTCCAGCGATCTGCCCCAGTCTTCTGCCCCAGTGTGTCCAGCGTTCTGCCCCAGTCTTCTGCCCTAGTGTGTCCAGCGTTCTGCCCCAGTCTTCTGCCCCAGTGTGTCCAGCGTTCTGCCCCAGTCTTCTGCCCCAGTGTGTCCAGCTTTCTGCCCCAGTCTTCTGCCCCAGTGTGTCCAGCGTTCTGCCCCAGTCTTCTGCCCCAGTGTGTCCAGCGTTCTGCCCCAGTCTTCTGCCCCAGTGTGTCCAGCGTTCTGCCCCAGTCTTCTGCCCCAGTGTGTCCAGCGTTCTGCCCCAGTCTTCTGCCCCAGTGTGTCCAGCGTTCTGCCCCAGTCTTCTGCCCCAGTGTGTCCAGCGTTCTGCCCCAGTCTTCTGCCCCAGTGTGTCCAGCGTTCTGCCCCAGTCTTCTGCCCCAGTGTGTCCAGCCGTTCTGCCCCAGTGTGTCCAGCCGTTCTGCCCCAGTCTTCTGCCCCAGTGTGTCCAGCCGTTCTGCCCCAGTGTGTCCAGCCGTTCTGCCCCAGTGTGTCCAGCCATTCTGCCCCAGTGTGTCCAGCTGTTCTGCCCCAGTGTGTCCAGCCGTTCTGCCCCAGTCTTCTGCCCCAGTGTGTCCAGCCGTTCTGCCCCAGTGTGTCCAGCCATTCTGCCCCAGTGTGTCCAGCTTCCTGCCCTGGGCCCCCCGGATCGCCGCTCAAAATAAAAAAACAAAAAAACAAACAAGTTCCGCTTACCTGCCGCGCTCCTGCTCTCTCCACGCAGCTGAAGCGTGCACTCGCCGGCGACTGACAATGACGTCAGACGCCGGCGACATGCACGCTGCGGCTGACATCAGCTGCCAGCCTCAGATTGGCTGGTGGCTGTTAACTATTGACGTGCGGGCGCGGGCCCGCACGTCAATAACGTTAAACAGCTGCAGCGCCGGCCGCCGCTAAGGGCCCGGTTCAACCTGCGGGCCCCCTCTGCCCACCGGGCCCCATATGCCAGTCACGGCTGTAATGCCCTGATGGCGGCCCTGAGTGAGGTTTGATAAAGACCCACCTTGGGGTCGAAACATTACCTCCCTTTAAAAAAACTTACTACGGAGACCTTCACTATACTGCCTTAAATACTGTGGGGACTTGAATAAACTTTTGCTCTTGTTATGCATTCAAAAATCCCATATCTGAGTGCGGCTGTTTTCTTAAATTTGTGGGCATTACGGAGACATGGATGGATGACAAACAAAGATGGTTACTCTACATTTAGAAAGGACTGGAATGACAGAAAAGGTGGAGGGGTGTGTGGTTTTATTAAATCTTACTTAAGACCTGTGCTCAATGATGACATTGGGGAGAGCTGCGACAATGTAGTCACTATAGGTAAATGTATATGGGGCGGCTATAATGGAAAGCTGCTAATTGGAGTTTGCTTCAAGCCTCCTAATATAGCTGAACAGGTAGAGGAGTTAATGCTGCACCAAATTAAAAAGGCAGCAAATAATAATAGGGTCCTTGTTATGGGTTGTGCTAAAAGCTACAAGTTCCTATCCACAATTCAGGACAATTACCTCTCTCAACTGATAGATGAACTGGCCAGGGAAGGTAATCTGCTGGATCTGGATCTGTCAAATAAACCAGATACAATTTCAGATCTACAGGTCAGAGAGCATTTGGGATGCAGTGGCCATAACATGGTAAGTTTCAAAGTAATTTCCAATCAAAGATTCAAAAGGGGAAATGCAAAAACCTGGAACTTTATGAAAGTTGGTTTCAACAAATTAATCATATAGACGGGGGCCATCTCATGGTGACTGAGGACACCGACCATAAATGGGGCATGTTTAAGGATATACTACTAGAATTCTGTAGAAAACATATACCCTCTAGTAATAACATGTCTAGGAATAAAAAGAAACCATTATGGATAAATAAGACGCTACAAAGTTTAATAAGACAAAAACAAAGGACATTCAAAATCCTGTATGCTGAGAAAACAGAAATAGCATTTCAGGAGTATAAAGATCTAAGTAAAAAAAGAAATCAAGCTGGCAAAGTTATCCACAGAGAAACAAATTGCCAGTGACATTAAAATAAATCCCCAACATTTTTAAAAATACATCATTGCCTAAAAGAAAAAAAAGATCGTATATGCCCCTTAAAGGATGATAATAACAAGATAATAGAGGACAAAGTAAAGGCTGAGATATTTAACAGGCACGTCTCATCCATGTTCACCAATGAACTAACTGTTTCAGGGATCATTCTGTAAGGTGTGTACTGGGATTATGTAATACTCTACTCCTTTCTCTTGTGTTGACACGGTTATAATTAATGTGAAGTACAGTATATGTTCATTTTTTCCCCTACTGTGAATCATTAACCATGCTGCTATGAACCTAATGTAATGTACATATTTGCTCTTGGGTGTATGTTACATAGGGAAAGTGTAGTACTCATTTCTGGCCACTAGATGGGGCATTATAATAGAAGTAATATAGTACAGTGAAACCAGTTAGAGAATAGTTAAATGTTGGAGGGGTCAGATGCAGCTAAGGCAGGGAGGACTTCCTGATTTAGGTCAGAAGGGCCCTGGTGCCCAGACAGTCCCCACGGGCTTAAGTGCCCAGGGCAGGAGCAGTGACCATGCAACATTCACTAAAAGAGAAGCCCAGCCATCCACAGCATCGGGCCTGAACAGCAGTGGCTAGTAGAGCTGCAGGAAAGGCGAATCAAGACAGAAGCAGTGATCGGATAAGGACACAGGTAGCTCCAGGATGTGGCAGCTTATAGCTTGGGCAGACGCACTCAGTCCCATGCGAAACGGCAGAGGGAACTCTCAGAATCAGTGAGCTTGGAACAGGAGTATGCTGGGTCACCACGAAGTACAGCACAGAAGGGCAGGTTGCTCGCCAAGTGGCAATTGTCTTCTGGGATGGAAATTCTATGGTCTGGTGCGAAACAGACTAAGGAAGGACTAACCATAGCAAAGCTGAATTGGGAGGACTCTGAGGAACCGGGTGTGTGCTATGTGACAGGAAGGAAAGTGCAGGGTAAGAAGAAGAGATGTGTAATGCGAATCCTGTTCTAAATGCTATGAAGAATATGGATGGGCTGAGTCAAGAAAATAGTAAAGTTGTTTATTTGAAAGTTGGAATGGACTGTGTCTCGATCTTCACAACACCATCTGAAGGAAGCCTGTTGTGAAATTGGATTCTGGGCTCCCCCGGTGGCCACTTGTGGAATTTAACTTGTGTGCATCATCCCCTCTGTTCACCTGCTCCTATCAGGATGTGGGAGTCGCTATATAACCTTGCTCCTCTGTCAGTTTCATGCCGGTCAACAATGTAATCAGTAGCCTTTCTGTGCATGTTCCTGCTACTAGACAACTCCCAGCTAAGTTGGACTTTTGTCCTTGTGTGTTTTTGCATTTTGTTCCTGTTCACAGCTGCTGTTTCGTTACTGTGTCTGGAAAGCTCTTGTGAGCGGAAATTGCCACTCTGGTGTTATGAGTTAATGCTAGAGTCTTAAAGTAATTTCTGGATGGTGTTTTGATAGGGTTTTCTGCTGACCATGAAAGTGCCCTTTCTGTCTTCATGCTATCTAGTAAGCGGACCTCGATTTTGCTAAACCTATTTTCATACTACGTTTGTCATTTCATCTTAAATCACCGCCAATATATGTGGGGGCCTCTGTCTGCCTTTTGGGAAAATTTCTCCAGAGGTGAGCCAGGACTGTCTTTTCCTCTGCTAGGATTAGGTAGTTCTCCGGCTGGCGCTGGGCATCTAGGGATAAAAAAACGTAGGCATGCTACCCGGCCACTTCTAGTTGTGCGGCAGGTTTAGTTCATGGTCAGTATAGTTTCCATCTTCCAAGAGCTAGTTCTCATATATGCTGGGCAATGTTCTCTCGCCATTGAGAACCATGACAGTTTGACCGGCCAAAAAAAGGGTTAAATTACTGGCTGAGAAAGGAGAGAAAAAAGAAGTCTGCTACAATTTTTTTTTTTTTTTTTTTTTTTCCTCTAGTTCTGAGTGTGCTCTTAATTGAATCACTTGCTAGTCTGCCTATACTGCAGCCTTCCTCTCTTCCTCTCCTTCTAATCCTTGAATGGCTCTGTGTTCACCTGTTTCAAATGGATCTTCAGAGTGTAGCTACAGGTTTGAATAATCTCGCCACAAAGGTACAAAATTTGCAAGATTTTGTTGTTCATGCACCTATGTCTGAGCCTAGAATTCCTTTGCCTGAATTCTTCTCGGGGAATAGATCTCACTTTCAAAATTTTAAAAATAATTGCAAATTGTTTTTGTCCCTGAAGTCTCGCTCTGCCGGAGACCCTGCACAGCAGGTCAGGATTGTAATTTCCTTGCTCCGAGGCGACCCTCAAGACTGGGCTTTTGCATTGGCACCAGGGGATCCTGCGTTGCTCAATGTGGATGCGTTTTTTCTGGCCTTGGGGTTGCTTTATGAGGAACCTCATTTAGAGCTTCAGGCGGAAAAGGCCTTGATGTCCTTGTCTCAGGGGCAAGATGAAGCTGAAATATACTGCCAAAAATTCCGCAAATGGTCTGTGCTTACTCAGTGGAATGAGTGCGCCCTGGCGGCGATTTTCAGAGAAGGTCTCTCTGATGCCATTAAGGATGTTATGGTGGGGTTCCCTGTGCCTGCGAGTCTGAATGAGTCCATGACGATGGCTATTCAGATCGATAGGCGTCTGCGGGAGCGCAAACCTGTGCACCATTTGGCGGTGTCTACTGAGAAAACGCCAGAAAATATGCAATGTGATAGAATTCTGTCCAGAAGCGAGCGGCAGAATTTTAGACGAAAAAATGGGTTGTGCTTCTATTGTGGTGATTCAACTCATGTTATATCAGCATGCTTTAAGCGTACTAAGAAGCCTGACAAGTCTGTTTCAATTAGCACTTTACAGTCTAAGTTTATTCTATCTGTGACCCTGATTTGTTCTTTGTCATCTATTACCGCGGACGCCTATGTCGACTCTGGCGCTGCTTTGAGTCTTATGGATTGGTCCTTTGCCAAACGCTGTGGGTATGATTTGGAGCCATTGGAGGCTCCGATACCTCTGAAAGGGATTGACTCCACCCCATTGGCTAGTAATAAACCACAATACTGGACACAAGTGACTATGCGTGTTAATCCGGATCACCAGGAGGTTATTCGCTTTCTGGTGCTGTATAATCTACATGATGTTTTGGTGCTGGGATTGCCATGGCTGCAATCTCATAACCCAGTCCTCGACTGGAGAGCTATGTCTGTGTTAAGCTGGGGATGTAAAGGAACTCATGGGGACGTACCTTTGGTTTCCATTTCATCATCTATTCCCTCTGAGATTCCTGAATTCTTGTCTGACTTTCGTGACGTTTTTGAAGAACCCAAGGTTGGTTCACTACCTCCGCACCGGGAGTGCGATTGTGCCATAGACTTGATCCCGGGTAGTAAATACCCTAAGGGTCGTTTATTTAATCTGTCTGTGCCTGAACACGCTGCTATGCGAGAATATATAAAGGAGTCCTTGGAAAAGGGACATATTCGTCCTTCGTCATCTCCCTTAGGAGCCGGTTTTTTCTTTGTGTCTAAGAAAGACGGCTCTTTGAGGCCGTGTATTGATTATCGACTTTTGAATAAAATCACGGTTAAATATCAATATCCGTTACCACTGCTTACTGATTTGTTTGCTCGTATAAAGGGGGCCAAGTGGTTCTCTAAGATTGATCTCCGTGGGGCGTATAATTTGGTGCGAATCAAGCAGGGGGATGAGTGGAAAACCGCATTTAATACGCCCGAGGGCCATTTTGAGTATTTGGTGATGCCTTTTGGTCTTTCAAATGCCCCTTCAGTCTTCCAGTCCTTTATGCATGACATTTTCCGCGATTATTTGGATAAATTTATGATTGTGTATCTGGATGATATTCTGATTTTTTCGGATGACTGGGACTCTCATGTCCAGCAGGTCAGGAGGGTTTTTCAGGTTTTGCGGTCTAATTCCTTGTGTGTGAAGGGTTCTAAGTGTGTTTTTGGGGTTCAGAAGATTTCCTTCTTGGGATACATTTTTTCCCCCTCTTCCATCGAGATGGATCCTGTCAAGGTTCAGGCTATTGGTGATCGGACGCAACCCTCTTCTCTTAAGAGTCTTCAGAAATTTTTGGGCTTTGCTAACTTTTATCGTCGATTTATTGCTGGTTTTTCTGATGTTGTAAAACCATTGACTGATTTGACTAAGAAGGGTGCTGATGTTGCTGATTGGTCCCCTGATGCTGTGGAGGCCTTTCGGGAGCTCAAGCGCCGTTTTTCTTCCGCCCCAGTGTTGCGTCAGCCTGATGTTGCTCTTCCTTTTCAGGTTGAGGTCGACGCTTCTGAAATCGGAGCTGGGGCGGTGTTGTCGCAGAGAAGTTCCGACTGCTCCGTGATGAGACCTTGTGCTTTTTTTTCCCGTAAATTTTCGCCCGCCGAGCGGAATTATGATATTGGGAATCGGGAGCTTTTGGCCATGAAGTGGGCTTTTGAGGAGTGGCGTCACTGGCTTGAGGGGGCCAGACATCAGGTGGTGGTATTGACTGACCACAAAAATTTAATTTACCTTGAGTCTGCCAGGCGCCTGAATCCTAGACAAGCGCGCTGGTCGTTGTTTTTCTCTCGGTTTAATTTTGTGGTGTCTTACCTACCGGGTTCTAAGAATGTTAAGGCGGATGCCCTTTCTAGGAGTTTTGAGCCTGACTCCCCTGGTAATTCTGAGCCCACAGGTATCCTTAAAGATGGAGTGATATTGTCTGCCGTTTCTCCAGACCTGCGGCGGGCCTTGCAGGAGTTTCAGGCGGATAGACCTGATCGTTGCCCACCTGGTAGACTGTTTGTTCCTGATGATTGGACCAGTAGAGTCATCTCTGAGGTTCATTCTTCTGCGTTGGCAGGTCATCCTGGAATCTTTGGTACCAGGGATTTGGTGGCAAGGTCCTTCTGGTGGCCTTCCCTGTCACGAGATGTGCGAGGCTTTGTGCAGTCTTGTGACGTTTGTGCTCGGGCCAAGCCTTGTTGTTCTCGGGCTAGTGGATTGTTGTTACCCTTGCCTATCCCGAAGAGGCCTTGGACGCACATCTCGATGGATTTTATTTCGGATCTGCCTGTTTCTCAGAAGATGTCTGTCATCTGGGTGGTGTGTGACCGTTTCTCTAAGATGGTCCATCTGGTTCCCTTGCCTAAGTTGCCTTCTTCTTCCGAGTTGGTTCCTCTGTTTTTTCAAAATGTTGTTCGTTTGCATGGTATTCCGGAGAATATCGTTTCTGACAGAGGGACCCAATTCGTGTCTAGATTTTGGCGGGCATTCTGTGCTAGGATGGGCATAGATTTGTCTTTTTCGTCTGCTTTCCATCCTCAGACTAATGGCCAGACCGAGCGGACTAATCAGACCTTGGAGACATATTTGAGGTGTTTTGTGTCTGCGGATCAGGATGATTGGGTTGCTTTTTTGCCTTTGGCGGAGTTCGCCCTCAATAATCGGGCCAGCTCTGCCACCTTGGTGTCCCCGTTTTTCTGTAATTCGGGGTTTCATCCTCGATTTTCCTCCGGTCAAGTGGAATCTTCGGATTGTCCTGGAGTGGATGCTGTGGTGGAGAGGTTGCATCAGATTTGGGGGCAGGTGGTGGACAATTTGAAGTTGTCCCAGGAGAAGACTCAGCTTTTTGCCAACCGCCGTCGTCGTGTTGGTCCTCGGCTTTGTGTTGGGGACTTGGTGTGGTTGTCTTCTCGTTTTGTCCCTATGAGGGTTTCTTCTCCTAAGTTTAAGCCTCGGTTCATCGGCCCGTACAAGATATTGGAGATTCTTAACCCTGTGTCCTTCCGTTTGGACCTCCCTGCATCCTTTTCGATTCATAATGTTTTTCATCGGTCATTGTTGCGCAGGTATGAGGTACCAGCTGTGCCTTCCGTTGAGCCTCCTGCTCCGGTGTTGGTTGAGGGTGAGTTGGAGTACGTTGTGGAAAAGATCTTGGACTCTCGTGTTTCCAGACGGAAACTCCAGTATCTGGTCAAATGGAAGGGATACGGTCAGGAGGATAATTCTTGGGTCACTGCCTCTGATGTTCATGCCTCCGATCTTGTCCGTGCCTTTCATAGGGCTCATCCTGATCGCCCTGGTGGTTCTGGTGAGGGTTCGGTGCCCCCTCCTTGAGGGGGGGGTACTGTTGTGAAATTGGATTCTGGGCTCCCCCGGTGGCCACTTGTGGAATTTAACTTGTGTGCATCATCCTCTCTGTTCACCTGCTCCTATCAGGATGTGGGAGTCGCTATATAACCTTGCTCCTCTGTCAGTTTCATGCCGGTCATCAATGTAATCAGTAGCCTTTCTGTGCATGTTCCTGCTACTAGACAACTCCCAGCTAAGTTGGACTTTTGTCCTTGTGTGTTTTTGCATTTTGTTCCTGTTCACAGCTGCTGTTTCGTTACTGTGTCTGGAAAGCTCTTGTGAGCGGAAATTGCCACTCTGGTGTTATGAGTTAATGCTAGAGTCTTAAAGTAATTTCTGGATGGTGTTTTGATAGGGTTTTCTGCTGACCATGAAAGTGCCCTTTCTGTCTTCATGCTATCTAGTAAGCGGACCTCGATTTTGCTAAACCTATTTTCATACTACGTTTGTCATTTCATCTAAAATCACCGCCAATATATGTGGGGGCCTCTGTCTGCCTTTTGGGAAAATTTCTCTAGAGGTGAGCCAGGACTGTCTTTTCCTCTGCTAGGATTAGGTAGTTCTCCGGCTGGCGCTGGGCATCTAGGGATAAAAAAACGTAGGCATGCTACCCGGCCACTTCTAGTTGTGCGGCAGGTTTAGTTCATGGTCAGTATAGTTTCCATCTTCCAAGAGCTAGCTCTCATATATGCTGGGCTATGTTCTCTCGCCATTGAGAATCATGACAGTTATCTACGGTATATAGAGGTGTTATCAGTCATTGTACAGGAGGAGGAGGTGAGCTGTGACATCACCTATTGTGAATGGTGGATCCTGTGTTATCTACTGTATATAGATGTGTCATCAGTCATTGTACAAGAGGAGGAGGTGAGCTGTGATATCAGCTATTGTGAATGTTGGATCCTACGTTATCTATTGTATATAGAGGTGTTATCAGTCATTCTACAGGAGTAGGTGAGCTGTGACATCACCTATTGTGATTGGTGGATCCTGTGTTGCCTACTGTATATAGAGGTGTTATCAGTCATTGTACAGGAGGAGGAGGTGAGCTGTGTCATCGCCTATTGTAAATGTTGGATCCCGTGCTATCTACTGTATATAGAGGTGTTATTAGTCATTGTACAGGAGGAGGAGGAGAGCTGTGATATCACCTATTCTGAATGGATCCTGTATTATCTACTGTATATAGAGGTGTTATTATTCATTGTACAAGAGGAGGAGGAGGTGAGCTGTGATATCATCTATTGTGAATAGTGGATCCTGTGTTATCTACTGTATATAGAGGTGTTATCAGTCATTGTACAGGAGGAGGAGGTGAGCTGTGACATCACCTATTGTGAATGGTGGATCCTGTGTTATCTACTGTGTATAAAGGTGTTATCAGTCATTGTACAGGAGGAGGAGGTGAGCTGTAACATCACCTATTGTGAATGGTGGATCCTGTGTTATCTACTGTATATAGAGGTGTTATCAGTCATTGTGCAGGAGGAGGAGTTGAGCTGTGACATCCCCTATTGTGAATGGTGTATCCTATGATGTCTACTGTATATAGAGGTGTTATCAGTCATTGTACAGGAGGAGGAGGAGGCGAGCTGTGACATCGCCTATTGTGAATGGTGGATCCTGTGTTATCTACTGTGTATAGAGGTGTTATCACTCATTTTACAGGAGGAGGAGGTGAGCTGTGACATCACCTATTGTGAATGGTGGATCCTGTGTTATCTACTGTGTATAGAGGTGATATCAGTCATTGTACAGGAGAAGGAGGTGAGCTGTGACATCACCTATTGTGAATGGTTGATCCTTTGTTATGTACTGTATATAGAGGTGTTATCAGTCATTGTACAGGAGGAGGAGGTGAGCTGTGACATCACCTATTGTGATTGGTGGATCCTGTGTTATCTACTGTATATAGAGGTGATATCAGTCATTGTACAGGAGGAGGAGGTGAGCTGTGACATCACCTAATGTGAATGATTGATCCTTTGTTATGTACTGTATATAGAGGTGTTATCAGTCATTGTACAGGAGGAGTAGGTGAGCTGTGACATCACCTATTGTGAATGGTGGATCCTGTGTTATCTATTGTATATAGAGTTGATATCAGTCATTGTACAGGAGGAGGACGTGAGCTGTGATATCATCTATTGTGATTGTTGTATCCTACATTATCTCTTGTATATAGAGGTGTTATCAGTCATTGTACAGGAGGAGAAGGTGAGCTGTGACATCACCTATTGTGAATGGTGGATCCTGTGTTGTCTACTGTATATAGATATGTTATCAGTCATTGTACAGGAGGAGGAGGAGGTGAGCTGTGACATCACCTATTGTGAATTGTGGATCCTATGCTATCTACTGTATATAGAGGTGTTATCAGTCGTTGTACAGGAGGAGGAGGTGAGCAGTGACATCGCCTATTGTGAATGGTGGATCCTGTGTTATCTACTCTATATAGAGGTGTTATCAGTCATTGTACAGGAGGAGGAGGTGAGCTGTGACATCACCTATTGTGAATGGTGGATCCTGTGTTATCTACTGTATATGGAGGTGTTATCAGTCATTGTACAGGAGGAGGAGGTGAGCTGTGACATCACCTATTGTGAATGGTTGATCCTTTGTTATGTACTGCATATAGAGGTGTTAGCAGTCATTGTACAGAGGGAGGAGGTGAGCTGTGACATTACCTATTGTTAATGGTGGATTCTGAGTTATGAGCGAGGTGTTATCAGTCATTGTTTTCCCACCTGTAGTGATAATGATACTGTTAAAAACAGGAAGCAAATATTAAAATGACTCCCAATGGTCGATCTTTCTACCTTCAGCCCCACAGGAAATTGAAGCCAGTGACCACAGAAAGGCAGAACTATCCAGAGAAGTGAGGACAGTGACGATCTGCATATGTCTGTAATTTCATGTACGCAGCCTGACATCGCACACGAAAGATCAAGGAGATCGATTTACATACAGAGGTGTCGTGACTCGCTAAGCATTAAAATAAGCTGTGGAGGGGCTGTTCCACACCCAGGACCAGAGGGTATGTATGAGTTATACATACCCCCTACAAGTGGGTGTAGACTCGCTCTGTTTATGGAGTGAGACAGCGCACTCTAGTCAGCCACACCCACTGGCCAGCGAGGCAGCGCACTCTTGTCAGCCACACCCACTGGCCAGCGAGGCAGTGCACTCTAGTCAGCCACACCCACTGGCCAGCGAGGCAGTGCACTCTAGTCAGCCACACCCATTGGCCAGTGAGGCAGTGCACTCTAGTCAGACACGCCCACTGGCCGTCCACGTCACTAGATGGGCCGCGGCCTTGGCTCAATACAAGTGTATGGAACAAGGCCACACCCACTGGCCGGGGATATGTATAACTCATACATACCATCTGGTCTTGTGTCTGACACCAGCGAACAGTGCGTTCACTGGGGGATTCTTAAGTCTGCAGTCACACAGAGCGACTGCAGTCTTATCAGTTTTGACGGGACAACCCCTTTAGGACCAGATTTCTACATACCAGCCTTGAAGAAGAGCGCGCCGGAGTAAGAAGCACAAATTAATTCAGAATGAAGCGCCACTTAATGAACTTGCATCTTTCAGCCGCTGTGAGTCCAGGTCTGGAGAACATTTCTGTTATAACTTACATCACATTTTTAACATAAATTCTGATGGTTTGATGGTTTTGTCAGTTGAACTAAGACATCGCCCCTCTCACCAACTTTTATAAAACCAGTAAAGGCATAAAAATGGCAAAAGTTGATATTTTTGGCATTTTTGTGACATTTCTAGCAGTTTTTCACCTGAAAACTACCCAAAAACTGTTTGACGAACACGGGCAAAAAAGGTCTAATTTACTAGAAGAATAAAATAAGGACTTTATCAATAATAAGGAGAAAAATTGACAGCAATAAATGTTCCTACGTATGAGACACAAGTTTTACCACCTCCCATCCGTACATAGTACATAGAGGACACTTACCGGAGGAATCAGCTCCTGGATACAAGAGAACCAGAACCATCAGAGAACGGACTGATCGCAGAGGCTCCATCTCTGAAATCTGCGGTGGGAGGAAAGAGAAAAGCAGCAAGTACGGTAACTGAACTTCCTGTCGAGCAACCTTAATATAAAGTACAGCAGCCCACAAATATCAGGTATCCGGCTCTCGGTTACATTTAAGGGATGATGCTAAAAGTATTTCAGAAACTTTTTGACATTTTCCTGTAGTAACTTTAGTAAGTGGGCCATGCACCCGATATAGAGCCCGGCAGGACAGGATAGCCTTAATGGTCGGTGCTGTGGGTATCAGCTGCCGGATTGTGACAGTAATACCCCACCTAGAGGGTTTATTCATAAGGCAAATCTCCACTTCGTAAAGTGTGACAAGGACCATATTCTCATGCAATTTTCATAGGATGTGAAACTGTCGCTAAAAATACTTGTGTGTACAGGTGGACAGAAAACTCAACTTTAATGACCAGTGTCAGGCAGCTGCTGCCAAGGCTAATTAAATAATGGGATGCAGAGATGCTCATAAACATATTGAGGACATACTTAAAACTGGACATAGGTGAAAAAGAGCTGGTGCAGACACAAAACAGGTTGTCAAACTTGGTGTTATTGAGTTTTTGGGGAAAAAACAGTGTAAGTGTCACCTAACCGATATATATATATATATATATATATATATATATATATATATATATATATATATATATATATATATATATATATATATATATACACTCACTGGCCACTTTATTAGGTACACCTGTCCAACTTCTTGTTAACACTTAATTTCTAATCAGCCAATCACATGGCGGCAACTCAGTGCATTTAGGCATGTAGACATGGTCAAGACAATCTCCTGCAGTTCAAACCGAGCATCAGTATGGGGAAGAAAGGTGATTTGAGTGCCTTTGAACGTGGCATGGTTGTTGGTGCCAGAAGGGCTGGTCTGAGTATTTCAGAAACTGCTGATCTACTGGGATTTTCACGTACAACCATCTCTAGGGTTTACAGAGAATGGTCCGAAAAAGAAAAAAAATCCAGTGAGCGGCAGTTCTGTGGGCGGAAATGCCTTGTTGATGCCAGAGGTCAGAGGAGAATGGGCAGACTGGTTCGAGCTGATAGAAAGGCAACAGTGACTCAAATCGCCACCCGTTACAACCAAGGTAGGCCTAAGAGCATCTCTGAACGCACAGTGCGTCGAACTTTGAGGCAGATGGGCTACAGCAGCAGAAGACCACACCGGGTACCACTCCTTTCAGCTAAGAACAGGAAACTGAGGCTACAATTTGCACAAGCTCATCGAAATTGGACAGTAGAAGATTGGAAAAACGTTGCTTGGTCTGATGAGTCTCGATTTCTGCTGCGACATTCGGATGGTAGGGTCAGAATTTGGCGTAAACAACATGAAAGCATGGATCCATCCTGCCTTGTATGGAGCATCTTTGGGATGTGCAGCCGACAAATCTGCGGCAACTGTGTGATGCCATCATGTCAATATGGACCAAAATCTCTGAGGAATGCTTCCAGCACCTTGTTGAATCTATGCCACGAAGAATTGAGGCAGTTCTGAAGGCAAAAGGGGTCCAACCCATTACTAGCATGGTGTACCTAATAAAGTGGCCAGTGAGTGTATATATATATATATATATATATATATATATATATATATATATACTAGCTGAAGAGCCCGGCGTTGCCTGGGCATAGTAAATATCTGTGGTTAGTTATAGCACCTCACTTCTCTTATTTTCCCATCAGGCCTCTCATTTAGCACCTCACTTATGTAATTTTTCCCCTCACATCTCTAATTTCCCCCCTCACTCCTCTCATTCCCCCTAACACTTGTCATTTCGACCTCACATCTGTCATTTTCCAATCACTCCATAATTTTCCCTCACACCTCTCATTTTGCACTCACACCTTTTCATTTTCCCTCACACCTCTCATTTTCACCTCAGTATATACATGTTTGTCATCTCCCTTATATAGTATACACCTGTATGTCATCTCCTGTATATAGTATATACCTGTATGTCATCTCCCCTGTATATAGTGTGAAGAGCGGAACAAAAATGGTTACCTCAATGAACCAAAAAGAATTTGTGATCAATATTGACATGTCCATTCAAGGACATTTTAGCCATAGTGTGAAATCCTATTTTTTGTTTGTGAAACTGCCACTTAGGCGAAACTGTACTGCTTTGTTTGTTGTGAAACTATCACATAGCCGAAACTGTTTTCTTTTGTCTTCTCTTTTCTTTCTTTGTTTAAACAAGCAAAACTTGTATAACCACTGAAACTACTTGTACAACTATATAAAGAGGGGATAGCACCTTGAAGGCAGGCGTGCTTCAAAGGCTTCCCAGTGATATACTATACGAGACGTGTCTTGTGTATTATTTCTGGTGATTCCCCACTTACAAAGGCTTCTCCGACTGAGTGTGGTCCCGACATTTCCTGGCGCCTGAACAGGGACCCGAGGTCTGTGTACTCCTTCAAGAACACCGGCAGAATACGAACG
The DNA here is from genome assembly GCF_051348905.1 of Ranitomeya variabilis. Classification (NCBI taxonomy): domain Eukaryota; kingdom Metazoa; phylum Chordata; class Amphibia; order Anura; family Dendrobatidae; genus Ranitomeya; species Ranitomeya variabilis. The sequence goes on along the minus strand of NC_135234.1, from coordinate 24,129,100 downwards.
AAAAGAGAATCTGGGATAATGGACGGCAGATGAATAAAAACCTGGCCAGGTAAGAGACACTGTTAGATCTCTTATATCTGCCCTGCACTGTCCGTAAGATTTTCTGTGTCGTGTCCTTTAGCGGGTAGTTCTAGTAGAGGAGGATACCTATAGCTCGGGTTCTTGAACTACTTAGGAATTGACCACCTCACGGAGTACGGCATTGAATGAGAGTGAATGTGAATAGAAGGTGTGTGGAAGTTGGGAATAGCCCTATAAGCCGCCCAGGGTGTTGAAACAGAAGAAGTGACTGTCCCACTGGGCAACGTGGTTGCGTCCTTTCGGGGAGACCTCCGCGCCTATGTTCAATCTCTGATCCTGTCTTTGACGAAAACCTGGTGACGGATAAGTGTATGATAGTATGAGCCCAGGACAGATAAATTAGCCTGGGACAAGATACGTTGTATTTTGATCCTCTGTCTGGTTGCATTTGTGTTGTTTGCTATAGGTGTAGGAATCAGGATTTTCTTACATCAGCACGGTACGCAGAAGCCGTTAAACATCCTAGCTCCTTAGGAAGAAGGTAACGAGGTATTCTCATACCCAAGCGCCACCTAGGGCAAGAAAAGCTCAGGATAAGAAAATGGGGAATAAGCAAACAAAGTCGGAACCAGAAGAATTAGATATCTATACTATCATAAAGGAGAGAAGTGGTGAAGATGCCACTAAGGGGCTGAGAAAGATTTTTAGTAAGTTTGGAGTTACTAAGGCAGAAGCCTTTAGTAGGAAAAAATGGGAAGGAATTCAGGAAAAAAAAAAAAAAAAAAAGGCATAATCAGAGACAAGAAATGGATAGATCAGATCCAAGCGTTGATTGATGTCTCTAGGGTAGCAGAAAAAGAGGGATGGACATATAATCAACAGAATAAAAAGTGGTGTATTAGACCCGCAGGCTATGGAGAAAAACAAAATGTGGAATATAAGAACACCCCACCCCCATACCTTAACCCACATGCCCCATCTTTTCTCCAAACACCACCTCAAAGTTTAGCCGGACCAGGAGGATGGGTATGTCCGCACTGTGGACAACAAAATCCAGACTGGAGAAATGATTGCCTAGCCTGTGGTACACCTAGACATGGCGCTGTACTTGCCCCTGTTAGGGTAGTACCAAGACCCTTTAGGGAACCTGGTGCTGACGGAGTAATGGGAACTAGATATCACCAAACTCGACAATATTTCCCTTGGTCCCCCGCTGAAGGCATGTCTCTCTTGCATAACGCACCAGATCCCACCCAGTGTCCAGTTAGATTTGCACAATATATACAGCAAATTATGCAGACTCACGCTGGAGTTTGGGCAGATGGAGAAGAATTATGTAGAATGAAAATGACTCCTGGACTCTTCCAGGAGCTATTAGCAAATCTACAGGTACATAGGCCCCAGGCAGGAGATGGTGCCTTACAAACGATAGAATCAGGTACGCAATTTATAGATCACTTAATGGTCTTCATGAGGGAAAAACAGAGGCAGAGAGGAACAACGGGAGTGGTGGCTCAGAAATCTGGACAATCAGTAGACGAATATTATCTAAGTGTAGAAAATAATTTCAGAGATGAAGGCATGGATCTAACCGCTTCAGGAATGATGAGGTTAGTTACAAAAACCTTTATAGATGGATTGTCTCCAAAAGTGAAGGAAAAGCTTAAGGCCGCAACCCCTGATTGGAGAACCTTGGAAGACCCACACCTGGCTAGACAGAAAGCTGTAGGGATAGAAATGGACTTAAGAGAAAATTCTAAGCCAGTAAGAATTGCACAGGCTAATACTGGCTCTGCTAATCAAAAGTTTACTTGTCATTACTGTAAGAAGCCAGGACATTTCCAAAGGGAATGTAGGAAGAGGAAAGCAGATATAGATTCAGGAACCTTTGTACCCAAAAATAGGATAAATAACCCAGCGCCTGATCAAACAGACAGCTCAGAATGACTGAAGGTTATGCAGGTCTCTCTTCCTTCTAGAAGACCAATAATACAAGTTGAGGTTGAGGGTAAAAATGTACCTTTTCTGATAGATACGGGAGCAACATCCTCCATTTTAAATCAAGACTTTTTACCATATCCTGACAATATATCCTCAAAGGTAACATATGCAGAAGGGTATTGTTTCACACTGTAGACAGTGGATCATACATGCAAGTCAACTCATGCAGTCTTTATATGACTGTATTGCCAACACACCATATTCACTCAGTGAAGAGGCTAAACAGTCATTTTCCTCTTTGAAAACAGCACTGGTATCAGCTCCGGCTCTGGGACTCCCAGACTACACTAAACCTTTTCAATTGATGGCAGCTGAGATATCCTCACATGCTACAGGGGTGCTCACACAAAAACATGGAAACAAACAGAGACCTGTGGCATACATATCAGCTCATCTGGACCCTGTAGCTAGAGCCGCACCTTCTTGTGTAAGAGTAGTAGCCGCAATTTCACTGTTATTAGATAAAGCTTCTGAGATTGTTCTTGATCACCCACTTCTAGTTCAGACCACTCATGATGTACATGGCATTCTTAACCAGGTCCAACCTAAACATATTTCAATGGCCAGACACCTCCGTCTCCAATGTTCCCTACTACTGCCGCCCAACATTTCCTTTGCCAGGATTCAGACTCTTAATCTCGCGTCTTTGCTCCCTTTAGAGTCTGAGGGGGGTACCATCCATACTGAGGAAACTGCACTCTCCAACTCCTTTGACCCATCAGAGTCAATGCATGATTGTGTACAATTAATGGAACAAGAGACTCAGGGCTTATGTAATGTACGTGACAAGCCACTCTGTAATGCTACATTTGAACTTTTCATAGATGGCAGTAGATATGCAGATATGATTCTAGTGTAGATGGTTAGCACTCGACTATGTAGAAAAAAGGTGCCAGTGAAAAGGAACCAAGGGTTCTGTAAAGTCCAGAATAAATATAGAATCACTGCACTCAATGGAAACGTGTGCTTTCAAGTGAATAAATTTTTATTTACGGTGGTGGGTGAAGCGACAATTTTTGACGTTTCGGCCGGACTTCGGCCTTTATCACATAGTCGCTGGAAAAAATAAAATAATATATACAATCAGAATATTTCATATACAAATATACAGAATATTTACAAAATATAAGGGGGCGAACATATCCAAGCTTATGTGGGCGTAAAAAAAGGTTAGATGCATTTATGCTAGCGACATCAAAGAACAAAGGATACTGGGTATTAGTGGTATAGAAGTTAGTATAGAACAAAAATTCGAGGGATAGTAAAGGATAAATAGACAAGGAGCATACCCTTTATGGTCACCGAAAGATTAATGGCACCGTTTTTGGGATATCTCAAATTGATCATGTACATCCTAAAGATAAGGGGAAGAGTTGTTTAAGAAGATAATCCAGACATCATTGGCAAAGTGTAGCATTAGGAACAGAAACAATAATACAATCTGAAATGGTGCCCCTCTCAGTGATGTGATGTGATGTGGCCAAGGGTAAGAAAAAGAGGGGAAAAAATGTTTTTTTACCAATTAAATGGACGGTCCAGGAGAAGTTTGCGGCACGTCACGGGAGCGCTTTCCTGACTGTGACCACTGAGCTATAGTGGGTAAAGTGGTCAGGGTGAGGATATAGTATATGTTGGCACTAGGGTTTAAGTGAGCGGTAAATGTACAAAGCAGTACTTACACAGATTGGTGGCGCAGTAGTTATGCAGGCGCAACAGCGTGTTAGTGCAGTATATGCGTACTGCGGGGAACAGGAGCAGCAAGCCAGGGGAGCGTAGTTATGCCCGTGACAACTGTGCTATGGTAGGGAGAATGGTCAGGGTGAGTATATGGCATGTAATCTAGCATGAGTCCCGCTGGGCGGTAACATGGTACTTACTGGAATTGGTGGCGCAGTGGTCCTGCGGAGCGAAGGCGCGGTGGTGCAGTGTGTGTATACTGCACCGGAGGAGGAGCCCTCTTCTAGTCGCGCCGTCCGGTCATGTGACCGGAAGTGAGTGTGGAGCCATTGCGCCTGCGCAAGTGAATAGTATGGTGTCAACGGACCTCTGCGCTTGTGTGTATCGTGTATGGCCGCTCCTTGTCATGATGTATAATGTCATGACAGTTTGTGGTCAGGAAGGGGGAATGAATCGCGATCTAGCGCACGCGCCAGCTGGGCTGTACTAGCCGGGACTGTCTGCGCCTGCGTGGGTGACGGAGTCGCATCAGTTCTAAATAGGAAAAAAGAAAAAGGAAAACGAAGGAAAAAAGAAAGAGGCACAAGTAGCTAGAAGTGAGGGTCGAGTCACCTTGTTCATATACAGACAATGTTAGTAATGTAAATGTGGTAACAATAAACCTCACATTCGGCGGTCCATATAAATAGATTGTTGTTAGTGTATATAAGGTAGCTTATATATGGCATAATCAGCGGTCAGTATAATGGGAATGGTACCCTTGACAATTGGATCAATAGAAATGCACAAATAAAAATTGCAATAATCGACATTTGTAGGAGTCCAAACAAAATGGGAGGTAAAGAAAGCAAGTCAAATGAGAAAATAAAGAAATAAAAAAATGCAAGGGGAAAAGAAACCATAAAGCAAAATCAGGGGGGGGGGGGAAGGGGAAGGAAAGAAAGAGGGGGCAAAAAGAAGAGGGATGCAGGTTATTCTTACCGCCCCAGAAGAAGGATGAAGAAACTGAGACAAACGATTTTTCAATGAGTCTAGGGAAAGAGATATATCAGATTAGCCAATCTATTTCTCGATTTAATCCTCTGGGGTGTAGGGTGTCTAAGGTGTATATCCAATAAGTTTCTCTTTGTTTTAATAAACGGATGTGGTTTCCACCTCTTTTTGGTCTTGGCACTTTCTCAATGATCTGGTATCTTAATTGAGATACATTATGTCTTGCTTCTTTAAAATGTGCTGGTAGAGGTAGCCATGTCTTACCACATCGGATGGTGGACTTATGTGCAGAGATACGGTCGCGTATGGCCTGAGTGGTCTCTCCCACATATAGCAATCCACATGGGCATTTTACGATGTATACAACAAAGTTTGTTTCGCATGTGAAGAAATCTTTGATAGGGTATGATTTACCTGTTCGAGGGTGTACGACTTCACTGCCTTTAATGATGTTTGAACAGCTCATACAGTTTAGGCACGGGAAAGTGCCAGTCCTGCGGAGTCCTGTGAGGGTACGTGTTGATGTTTTGTTGTTGTGTCCTATGTCTGCTCTGACTACCCTATCTTTGATGTTTTGAGGTCTTCTAAGACACATTAAAGGTGGATTTCTGAATACGGTAATATTGGGATATGCTTTTGTAAGGAGAGGCCAGTGTTTTTGGATCAAGTTGTGAACTTTGTTCATGGATGGGTGATGGTCATGGACAAACGGTAACCTGGGTGGTTTCGTGGTGGGAGTATTGATTTCAGTCTCGTCTAGGGCCCTGGACATTTCAGTGGCTAGTAGTGTGGATGGATAATTCCTAGACTTGAATTTATCTGACATTTCCTCCAATCTGGATTTTCTAATGGCACTATCGGACACAATTCTCGTAACCCTTTTGAATTGTGACCGTGGAAGACTGTCCCTTGTGGATTTGGGATGGCAACTGTCATAACGAAGAAGATTATTGCAGTCAGTGGGCTTGGTGTAGATGTCGGTGGTCAATTTGCCATGGGGGTCCTTCTGAACCCGTGTGTCTAAAAAGGTAATAGTCTCTAAGTCATGAGAGAGTGTGAATTTGAGTTCCTCCCTGATGCTATTGAGGGTATTGAAGAAGGTGAATAGGCTATTCAGGTCTCCAAGCCAGATACAAAAAATGTCATCAATATAGCGGAGCCATGTGATGGCATGTTGCTGGAATAATGGATTGGAGTAGATGTGGTCACGTTCAAATCTGTCCATGTATAAATTGGCATAAGCGGGGGCAACATTCGAGCCCATGGCGGTCCCGCACGTCTGGACAAAAAAATCGTCTTCAAATCGGAAGAAATTTTCTCTTAATACTATGTTGAGAAGGTCAATACATAGTTCTCGTGGCCTTGTGTCAGTGTTTGCTTCCTCTAGTGTTTGTGAAACTGCTTGTATACCCTTTTCGTGAGCAATAGATGTGTACAGACTGTTCACATCAAGAGTACAGAGGATGCTGGTGGATGGGACTGTGTCAAGAGTACGGATCTTATTCAAAAAATCGCCTGTATCCAAAATGAAGGATTTGGTTTTGTGAGTGTATGGTGTTAGTATTTTTTCAAGAAATATTGATAGGGGGTTCAAGATAGAGTCCGTTGAGGCAACAATAGGGCGACCAGGTGGGTTGTGTAAGTCTTTGTGAATCTTGGGTAAAGTATACAGCACTGGGGTAACTGGGTGTTGGTTGATTAGGAAAGTTTTTGTTTTGCTGTCGATTGTCTTGTTTTCTAGATGTTTATTAAGGATATTGTCAATTTTTCTACGTATGGTAAATGTAGGGTCGGATTGAATTTTTCTATACGTTTTGGTATCGGCTAATTGTCTCCTAATTTCACCCACATATTGGCTTTTATTCATGACCACTAGGGCCCCTCCCTTGTCTGCTGCCTTAATAATGATATTCGTATTGTCCTGTAAGGATTTCAATGTTTGTTTTTCTAGTGCTGATAAGTTATGGCGGATAGGGAGTAGGCCCAACCGTTGAGTATGAATGGTTTGTTTGATATCTCTATCTACCAGGTCCACAAATGTCTCAACGGCATGATTGGATCTGGGGGGAATGAAGTTGCTTGGATTCCTTAGGCCCAAGGAGCTAATTGAGATGGATGGACTCGATTCACTATCAGGGATAGAACCTAAGGAGTTGGGTACCTGTGGTAAGATGTTTTCAAAGTGTACTTTTAATCTGATGTTGCGGTAGAATTGCTGGAGATCTTTCTCCAATTGGAAGGCATTCCATTTAGGTGTTGGACAGAAGGAGAGACCCAGATTAAGGACTTTAAGCTCTAGGGGAGAAAGTGAATAGTCAGAGATGTTAATAACTATGTTTGGACTCCTACCTGAGAGCGAAGGACCATCTGCCGATTCTCGTCTCCTCCTCCTCGACCGCCTCGTTGGTGCGTGCTTTGGCCTAAAAAAGCCGTTCTGGAGGGGGGAGCTCTGCCAGTGTCGCTCCCGGATCCTGGAGATGAACCTCCGGCAGGAGAGGAGCCCCCTGAAGCTGTGTATCCTCCCTGTCGATAGCGAGGTCTCTGATGGTAGCGTCTCTGAGCTGTATCCTCCCATCTATACACTCTATTGTTGAGGTAATCCTCGGTGTCGCGTTGAAATTTGGATCTCTTCCTGTCTTCCAAAGTCTTCTGATGTGTTACGAGTGCTGAATCGATCTTACTTTTCAGGGAATTGAAGTCTGTAGTGCTCAAGGTTGAAGTGAGCTGTGTTTCAATTGTGGAAATTTTCTCCTCAGTCTCTTTAATGGCTTCTTGAAGATATTCGATTGTGAGTAGAATAATATCGAAGGAGCACTTGTTCAAGATTTTCTGAAAAGTAGCACAATATTTGTTATTCTCAGAAAACAAAGTCGGTCGTAAGTTACATCTTAATCCCCGAGGTATCTTGCCCTGTCTGTGGTACTCTCCCAGTGTCGCACAATGTAAATCGTATGCTATCAGTCTCTTTCTCTCCTTTTCCCAGTCTTTCGTCTTGATGTCCTTGCTAGGGATATGGAGAAAATCTGTGCCAGATCTAATTCTGGATAGGATTGTTGAGCCTAGTGCATCATCGTACATGTAGGTTTCAGACGACATGGATGTTCAGGTCGGTGCTAATAACCAAGAAAACAGTCCGATTCTAGTGTAGATGGTTAGCACTCGACTATGTAGAAAAAAGGTGCCAGTGAAAAGGAACCAAGGGTTCTGTAAAGTCCAGAATAAATATAGAATCACTGCACTCAATGGAAACGTGTGCTTTCAAGTGAATAAATTTTTATTTACGGTGGTGGGTGAAGCGACAATTTTTGACGTTTCGGCCGGACTTCGGCCTTTATCACATAGTCGCTGGAAAAAATAAAATAATATATACAATCAGAATATTTCATATACAAATATACAGAATATTTACAAAATATAAGGGGGCGAACATATCCAAGCTTATGTGGGCGTAAAAAAAGGTTAGATGCATTTATGCTAGCGACATCAAAGAACAAAGGATACTGGGTATTAGTGGTATAGAAGTTAGTATAGAACAAAAATTCGAGGGATAGTAAAGGATAAATAGACAAGGAGCATACCCTTTATGGTCACCGAAAGATTAATGGCACCGTTTTTGGGATATCTCAAATTGATCATGTACATCCTAAAGATAAGGGGAAGAGTTGTTTAAGAAGATAATCCAGACATCATTGGCAAAGTGTAGCATTAGGAACAGAAATACCCTCAATAGCATCAGGGAGGAACTCAAATTCACACTCTCTCATGACTTAGAGACTATTACCTTTTTAGACACACGGGTTCAGAAGGACCCCCATGGCAAATTGACCACCGACATCTACACCAAGCCCACTGACTGCAATAATCTTCTTCGTTATGACAGTTGCCATCCCAAATCCACAAGGGACAGTCTTCCACGGTCACAATTCAAAAGGGTTACGAGAATTGTGTCCGATAGTGCCATTAGAAAATCCAGATTGGAGGAAATGTCAGATAAATTCAAGTCTAGGAATTATCCATCCACACTACTAGCCACTGAAATGTCCAGGGCCCTAGACGAGACTGAAATCAATACTCCCACCACGAAACCACCCAGGTTACCGTTTGTCCATGACCATCACCCATCCATGAACAAAGTTCACAACTTGATCCAAAAACACTGGCCTCTCCTTACAAAAGCATATCCCAATATTACCGTATTCAGAAATCCACCTTTAATGTGTCTTAGAAGACCTCAAAACATCAAAGATAGGGTAGTCAGAGCAGACATAGGACACAACAACAAAACATCAACACGTACCCTCACAGGACTCCGCAGGACTGGCACTTTCCCGTGCCTAAACTGTATGAGCTGTTCAAACATCATTAAAGGCAGTGAAGTCGTACACCCTCGAACAGGTAAATCATACCCTATCAAAGATTTCTTCACATGCGAAACAAACTTTGTTGTATACATCGTAAAATGCCCATGTGGATTGCTATATGTGGGAGAGACCACTCAGGCCATACGCGACCGTATCTCTGCACATAAGTCCACCATCCGATGTGGTAAGACATGGCTACCTCTACCAGCACATTTTAAAGAAGCAAGACATAATGTATCTCAATTAAGATACCAGATCATTGAGAAAGTGCCAAGACCAAAAAGAGGTGGAAACCACATCCGTTTATTAAAACAAAGAGAAACTTATTGGATATACACCTTAGACACCCTACACCCCAGAGGATTAAATCGAGAAATAGATTGGCTAATCTGATATATCTCTTTCCCTAGACTCATTGAAAAATCGTTTGTCTCAGTTTCTTCATCCTTCTTCTGGGGCGGTAAGAATAACCTGCATCCCTCTTCTTTTTGCCCCCTCTTTCTTTCCTTCCCCTTCCCCCCCCCCCCCTGATTTTGCTTTATGGTTTCTTTTCCCCTTGCATTTTTTTATTTCTTTATTTTCTCATTTGACTTGCTTTCTTTACCTCCCATTTTGTTTGGACTCCTACAAATGTCGATTATTGCAATTTTTATTTGTGCATTTCTATTGATCCAATTGTCAAGGGTACCATTCCCATTATACTGACCGCTGATTATGCCATATATAAGCTACCTTATATACACTAACAACAATCTATTTATATGGACCGCCGAATGTGAGGTTTATTGTTACCACATTTACATTACTAACATTGTCTGTATATGAACAAGGTGACTCGACCCTCACTTCTAGCTACTTGTGCCTCTTTCTTTTTTCCTTCGTTTTCCTTTTTCTTTTTTCCTATTTAGAACTGATGCGACTCCGTCACCCACGCAGGCGCAGACAGTCCCGGCTAGTACAGCCCAGCTGGCGCGTGCGCTAGATCGCGATTCATTCCCCCTTCCTGACCACAAACTGTCATGACATTATACATCATGACAAGGAGCGGCCATACACGATACACACAAGCGCAGAGGTCCGTTGACACCATACTATTCACTTGCGCAGGCGCAATGGCTCCACACTCACTTCCGGTCACATGACCGGACGGCGCGACTAGAAGAGGGCTCCTCCTCCGGTGCAGTATACACACACTGCACCACCGCGCCTTCGCTCCGCAGGACCACTGCGCCACCAATTCCAGTAAGTACCATGTTACCGCCCAGCGGGACTCATGCTAGATTACATGCCATATACTCACCCTGACCATTCTCCCTACCATAGCACAGTTGTCACGGGCATAACTACGCTCCCCTGGCTTGCTGCTCCTGTTCCCCGCAGTACGCATATACTGCACTAACACGCTGTTGCGCCTGCATAACTACTGCGCCACCAATCTGTGTAAGTACTGCTTTGTACATTTACCGCTCACTTAAACCCTAGTGCCAACATATACTATATCCTCACCCTGACCACTTTACCCACTATAGCTCAGTGGTCACAGTCAGGAAAGCGCTCCCGTGACGTGCCGCAAACTTCTCCTGGACCGTCCATTTAATTGGTAAAAAAACATTTTTTCCCCTCTTTTTCTTACCCTTGGCCACATCACATCACATCACTGAGAGGGGCACCATTTCAGATTGTATTAATGTTTCTGTTCCTAATGCTACACTTTGCCAATGATGTCTGGATTATCTTCTTAAACAACTCTTCCCCTTATCTTTAGGATGTACATGATCAATTTGAGATATCCCAAAAACGGTGCCATTAATCTTTCGGTGACCATAAAGGGTATGCTCCTTGTCTATTTATCCTTTACTATCCCTCGAATTTTTGTTCTATACTAACTTCTATACCACTAATACCCAGTATCCTTTGTTCTTTGATGTCGCTAGCATAAATGCATCTAACCTTTTTTTACGCCCACATAAGCTTGGATATGTTCGCCCCCTTATATTTTGTAAATATTCTGTATATTTGTATATGAAATATTCTGATTGTATATATTATTTTATTTTTTCCAGCGACTATGTGATAAAGGCCGAAGTCCGGCCGAAACGTCAAAAATTGTCGCTTCACCCACCACCGTAAATAAAAATTTATTCACTTGAAAGCACACGTTTCCATTGAGTGCAGTGATTCTATATTTATTCTGGATATGCAGATATGAATGGACAATTTCATACAGGTTATGCGGTAGTAACTCAGCATGAAGTGCTGAAAGCAGAACCTCTCCCTGCTAATCAGTCTGCACAAGAAGCAGAACTTACGGCATTAGTTGAAGCTCTAAAAATAGCCAAAGATCAGACAGCAAACATATACACTGATTCTAGATATGCACATGGCATTATTTTCGATTTTGGCGTAATATGGAGAGCCAGAGGTTATATGACTGCTTCAGGCCAACCTGTTAAACATGCCTCCCTCATTAGACAGATTCTGGAGGCAGCACAAGAAACTAAAGAAATAGCGGTGATAAAGGTAGCTGCACATGTGAGACTCGACACCGAGGAAGCCAGGGGTAACGATAAAGCCGACAAAGCAGCAAAACAGGCAGCACGTAAACCCTTACATCATGCCCACACACTAGATAGCTCTGAAGATGATGAGGAGAGATTGAAGGAAGCTCAGAAACAGGTAGATGACGAAGAAAGAGGGCAGTGGCAGAAAAAAGGGGCAGAAGATCAGCAAGGATTATGGAAAAAAGGAACTTTGTTATGTTTACCCAGAGCCTGGTACCCCACAGTGGCGAGTGACCTCCACCTACCTACGCATGTATCGGCAAACGGTATGACGCTCAAGGTAAAAGAAAGGTGGTTGGCTCCAGGCTTTGGTAATTTCGCTCGGAACATGTGTGCTGCATGCGCTATATGCCTGGCACACAATCCAGGTCAGACCATTAAAACCCCAACCAAGCATCATGTAAGACCACTGTATCCCTTTCAAAGACTCCAGATCGACAACATCCAGCTTCCTAGGTACAATGGATACGAATATGTGCTTGTGTGTGTGGACATGTTCTCAGGGTGGCCAGAGGCTTATCCAGTTCGTAAAGCCTCAGCAAAAACTACTGCCATTAAAATAGCACATGAACTGATACCCCGTTACGGCATGCCTGAGGTGATCGAGTCAGATAGGGGTACCCATTTTACTGGAGAAATATTCCAGAATGTTATGAAAATGTTGGGAGTAGAAAACCAGTTTCACACTCCGTATCACCCACAGAGTTCAGGTAAAGTGGAAAGATTAAATGGAACAATAAAATTAAAAATCCAGAAGGCCATGGCAGAAACAGGAAAGCCTTGGACCGAGTGTCTACCACTTGCCCTGTATTCCATCCGAAACGCCCCAAGGGGGAAGGCTAAGCTGTCACCACATGAGATTCTTTTTGGTAGAGCAGCAAATTTGGGTTGTTATTTTCCACAACAACTGATGTTGAATACTGAGACTTTAACTGCTTATGTACAAGAATTACAAAAACGTTTAACTAAAGTGCATTCGCAAGTTTTTGCTTCCCTTCCAGATCCAGAAAATCTCGAAGGAGGCCACAAGTTGGAACCTGGTGATCAAATCTACGTGAAAAGACACACCAGAAAGACTCTGGAACCGAGATTTGACGGACCTTTCCAAGTCCTGTTAACAACTCCAACAGCAGTCAAGCTTGAAGGAAAGGCATCATGGATACATGCAAGCCATTGCAAAAAAGCAGTATAAGACTCATGATATTGATGTTAACACAGATGTGGGATAAATTAGTTAGAGCCACGGATTATCTAGATGATCAGATTTGGGATATATTGGATATACTAAACACTAGTATAGCTGTACAGAATCAGCTTATAATAGTCACTAACCAACATACCCTGGTATTGGATTACCTAACTGCCTCACAAGGGGGTATGTGTCAAATCATCGGACCCACCTGCTGTCATTATATAGACCCGAATAGTACTATGAGTATGAGATTTAAATTAGAAGACGTACAACGACTCAGGGATCAGTATGACAAAGACAATGACCAAAATAAGGATAGCTGGTGGTCAGATACCTTTTCTTTTCTTAACCCGGCCAATTGGTTCAGGGGGATCGGTGGGTGGGTTACCGGGATTATGCAAAGCCTAATACATACAGTTATAGTTATTGTAATTATATATGTATTATTCAAGGTTGTATTCAAGGGTATCTCGGTATGCACAAATAAATTTTGTGTAATGGATGCGAGAATATAAAGTTTTTTTAATATCACAAAAAGAATGACTAAAATAATCGTCTATATGACAAGGTTTTGAATGGAATATGTCAAAGGGGGGATTGTGAAGAGCGGAACAAAAATGGTTACCTCAATGAACCACAAAAAAGAATTTGTGATAAATATTGACCTGTCCATTCAAGGACATTTTAGCCATAGTGTGAAATCCTATTTTTTGTTTGTGAAACTGCCACTTGTACTGCTTTGTTTGTTGTGAAACTATCACATAGCCGAAACTGTTTTCTTTTGTCTTCTCTTTTCTCTCTTTGTTTAAACAAGCAAAACTTGTATAACCACTGAAACTACTTGTACAACTATATAAAGAGGGGATAGCACCTTGAAGGCAGGCGTGCTTCAAAGGCTTCCCAGTGATATACTATACGAGACGTGTCTTGTGTATTATTTCTGGTGATTCCCCACTTACAAAGGCTGCTCCGACTGAGTGTGGTCCCGACAATAGTATATACCTGTATGTCATCTCCCCTGTAAATAGTATATACCTGCGGTATGTCACCTCCTCCTGTATATTGTATATACCTGTATGTCATCTCTTCTGTATATAGTATATACCTGTATGTCATCTGCTCCTATATATAGTATATACCTATATGTCATCTCCTGTATATAGTATATGCCTGTATGTTATCTCCCCTGTATATAGTATATACTTGCTGTATGTCATCTCCTCCTGTATATACTTATGTGTCATCTCCTCTTTTATATAGTATATACCTGTATGTCATCTCCTCCTGTATATAGCATATACCTGTGTCATCTCCTCCTGTATGTAGTACATACCTGTATGTCATCTCCTCCTGTATATGTGGCGAGGTTGGTGTATGTGTGGTGAAATGTGCGCTGAGGGTGGTATATGTGTTCGAGCACGTGGTAGTGTGTGGCGCATTTTGTGTGTGTGTGTTCATATCCCCGTGGTGGTGTGGTGATTATCCCATGTCGGGGCCCCACCTTAGCAACTGTACGGTATATACTCTTTGTCACCATCGCTCTCATTCTTTAAGTCCCCCTTGTTCACATCTGGCAGCTGTTAATTTGCCTCCAACACTTTTCCGTTCACTTTTTCCCCATTATGTAGATAGGGGCAAAATTGTTTGGTGAATTGGAAAGCACGGGGTTAAAATTTCACCTCACAACATAGCCTATGATGCTCTCGGGGTCCAGACGTGTGACTGTGCAAAATTTTGTGGCTGTAGCTGTGACGGTGGAGATGCCAATCCCGGACATACACACATACATACATTCAGCTTTATATATTAGATATATGTATATACATATATATATATATATATACATAGAACAGTACATAGATATATTTCTAACCACCTGTTTACAACTAAGCCTGCAATGATGACAAGGGGCATCCTGTATGTCTAAAAGACAGAAGGGTTAACCTTCATCATAAACAGGGATTTTTGCCATGTGAGCAGTAAGACTATGGGTTCTTTCCTGTGTGAGCAGTGAGATTATGGATTCTCTACTGTGCAAACAGTGTAGATTCTTCAGTGTATGAATAGTGATACTATGGATTCATTACTGTACAAGGAAGGAGCCCAGTGCTCCGAAACGCGCGTCGGGCTGGATTCTGGACCTCTCACTGCATCACCACCAGGTAGTTTACATGCTTACATGGGTGTTTCTGGCCATGATGTGTTTGATACTGTTATCGATGAATAAGGGGATACTGATCCTAGTTTGTATATGGCCATGGGCCCTTTACATTAATGGTAGTACAAGTGTTGCAGTGATGTGGACATGAGTCCTTTGGTTTATTGTACCGCCATATGGTGCTTCATCTGTTTCCCTCTGTTATCCAGTTACCTGTTCTTTATTGTATCATTTCATTTTAATGAATATTTAATAAACTTTCACTTTTTATGGGATTTTTGGACTGCATTTTGTGAGGTTCTCTCATTACTGTACAAGCAGTGAGACAATGGGTTATTTGTTGAATACGCAGTGAAACTAGAGATTCTCTACCGTGGCGTTGTTTATTTGATTCCTTACCATATAGTAACATATGATAAGCAAGCACATTACCCATGCTCACTTTCCTCGGAAACGAGGTGAGGTACACTTTGAAATATATATAAACATACCGATCCTGTGATCCTGTAGCTATGTAAGTTACATATAGATCAAAAAAGTGTTCTATGAAATATGATAAAAAAATGTCTTTTATTCAAAGCATATAAAAAGTACATACAAAATCCTTAAAAACAGAGTGCCTCAAACCATACAACATATATACATAAGGAGATTAAGCTGGAGCAGTGAGGTACACCAAAAAAATATATATATATAAATATATTAATATCATTCAGATTCTCAAACACAACCTTGTACGTCAATGTAGCTACAAAAAGGCGTAATCTACAGTTATAAAATACACGTTCATCTATTGAATAACAATAAAAGCCGTATGATGCCACATGCCAGAGCTGCAATCGTGCCTGCAATGAATCGAGCCTAGTGTGACCCCCAGGAAAAGCATTCAGCCAAACGTACGTCGGGGTCGGGAGTTTAAGCGTGCCATGGGGCATCTCATGTGTGGAGACAGTGTGGACACAGGTAATATATACTAGGCACAGGGAACTTGCTTTATATTATGGTACAAAATATGTTTCATTACAGGCACGATTGCAGCTCTGGCATGTGCCATCATGACTTTTATTGTTATTCAATAGCTGCACGTGTATTTTATAACTGTAGATTACGCCTCTTTGTAAATACATTGCAGTACCAGGTTATGTTTGAGAATCTGAGCGATATTAATATATTAATTAATTTATTTATTTTTTGGTGTACCTTACTGCTCCAGCTTAATCTCCTTATGTATATGTGTTCTATGGTTTGAGGCACTCTGTTTTTAAAGATTTTGTATGTAGGTTTTTATATGGTTTTTATCGTATTTGATAGAACACTTTTGTGATCGATACGTAACTTACTTAGCTACGGGATCAGTATGTTTACATATAGTAACATAGTTAGTAAGGGCAAAAAAAACCATGTGTCCATCCAGCTCAGCCTATGTTCCGTCAGAATAAATCCCCAGATCTATGTCCTTCTAAAGATCCGAATAACTGTAAGATACAAAATTGTTACGCTCCAGGAAGACATCCAGGCCTTGAGACCTTGGATTCTTTACTGTATGAGCAGTGAGACTGTGGAATCTTTATTGTGGTACTGTGGATTCATTACTGTACAAGCAATAAGACAAATAGTTCTATACTTTACAAGTAGATAGATTATGAATTATTTACTGTACAAGAAATTAAACATTAGATTCTTTGCTGTACATGCAGGATGATTGGATTCCTTGCACCTTGAGACTATGGATTTCTTACTTTATGAGCAGTGAGACTGTAGATTCATTACTGTACAAGAAGTGGGGCTGGATTCTTTAATTGTACAAATATTGGAAACTATGGATTCATTACTGTACAAGCAGTCAGACAATGGCTTCTTTTCGAGCAGTGAGGCTATGGATTATATACAGCACAAACAATGATACAATAGATTCTTTACTGTGTGCTCAATGTCACTGGATTCTTTACTGTACGAGCCTTCAAACTATAGATCCCTTAATGTACAAGAAGTGAGACTGTCAAATGTCTTACAAAAATTGCTGGTTTCACTACTGTACAAGCAGGTGTTATCACTCATATTCTCCGAAAAAAGGCCAAGAAAGCAAAAATTCTGCCGGGGAATGTAAACTTTTGAGCACAACTGTATGTTAATAAATGGAAAGAATGAATTGTGAAAATATAATTTTCATACTACAAAAATGTTCTCTCCACCTATCTTATGTAAATATGCAGTTGGTTGAAAATGTGTTTGCCCCCTTTCTGATTTCCTATTCTTTTGCATGTTTGTCGCACTTAATCAGTGGCAGTAATCAGGTCTGTGTATGGATAGAGAATTTGAACTCAGCTTCCCAAAGATGTGATAAACCGCAGTTAATTCATGTTTTAAGGGGGTGGGGTGGCAATCACTTTTTTACACAGGGCCCTGTAGGTTTGGATTTCTTTTTATCTTAATAATAAAGGCCTTCATTTATAAACTGCATTTTGTGATTATTTGTGTTATCTTTGTCTGATATTTACATTTGTTTGGTGATCTGAAACATTTCAGTGTGACAAACATGCAAATGAAATCAGGAAGGGGGCAAACACTTTTTCTCACAGCTGTATATTTGTGAATTATTCTGTTAGAGGAATTGATGAGACCCAGCAGAGATCTTCTTGCTTATTGGGGGTGTTGTTGTTATTGGGGTTCTTTGGGTAGAACTCTCAGGTCATTAGCCTGTAATTCTTTTTATTTCTCTGGGCAATGAAAATCTAGAACAATTCATAAATAGTTCATCAGGAATTTAAAGAAGGACTAAAAGGTGAAAATCCGCAGCTGCCAGATCAGAAATCTGTAATAAAATGATCAAACGTGCAAAAGAGTGTGAGAAAAACTTTACTGAAGGAAAATACAAAATTTACAACAAAAAGACAATAACATTGAAGAAGTTAAAGAAAAGGTCAAATCCATTTCTGATAATCCAATCAATAGAAACATCATCAATCCGTGTTTCTTATTATCGGTCTTCATTCTTTTGCTCTCCAGGAATATTCTGTCAGTTAAAAAACATAAAAATATGAATCATTCAACGCAATAATAACAGAGTTCTTATAGAATCAGGAGCACAAGAAAGAAATGTTGATTATTTTAGTACAACAGATATTAATTGATCGAAGGTTCTATGTGTTGTTGAATAGAACAAAAAGCAGTAAAATAAACCTGTGTGATACATAATTACAACATATCGGATCTATGAGCACAAGATTAACATTGGGGGATGCCGAGACTGCAGTCACATCAGGACCTGGAGCCTGACGTCTCACCGACCCTCTGCCTTATCTAAGGACACCAGTATTATAGATGGTCCATAGTCTTATTATTACTTTTGCAATCATTTCCAGGATCTTTATTTCTGTCTGGAGGCGTTTACTATAGTACACGTAAAGAAAGTGAATAAATGCAATAATAGCTCCCTCCAGAGGCTGAAGAGAGCACTGCATCCAATCTATGGAACAATCATTAGAGATGATCAAATCTTTTGAAATCCAAATTCACCACCTTCACCAAATTTTGCCAAGAATTTCGATCTATTGCAAATTGAAAGTACTCCGATGTCTCCTATTCACTGAAATTATGTGTATGACAGTCTGGTTTTCTCTCTTCTAATCTATAAAAGTGTATTATTCTCTTTTCCTCATACACTTACAGCCACATATTATCTGTAAAGTTTACTCACTCTTTTATAACTTTCTATCCATCTTTCTAATCTGTGATCTGAGATGTCCGCTCACTACCCAGATTCACCACAACATGACTACTGCATTCCCTGCCTTGGCTTTTATTCAGGCTATGATATACCTTCCAGATTAGAAAACAAGGGAGCAGAAAACAGCTCTGTAGGGTCTTAACAATTAAATATTAAAAAAAAAGGTTTTGCTAACCTGATCTGACAACATTGTGATGGAATGGAAATCCATCTGCTGCAGGTTGAATGAGTCCTCGGACCGAAGAAATCACCGGAAAGGAAAATTGTGGATGATCCGAGCTGCTGGTAATCGAAATGGTACATCCAGGTCCACACAAGAGGGTTTGCATTGTTTTATTTGGTCAATCCGTTTCAAAATACTGCACTCTTCTTCAGCAGGAGAAAAAACATTTTTTTTCTTGTCCTGATGAAGAAGTGTATAGTACTTTGAAATTCGTTGACCAAATAAAAAATCGCTAACCCACTTGTGTGGACCTGGATGTACCATTACGATTACAGCGTGGATCATCCACAATTTTCCCTTTCCTGTGATACCTTCCAGACTGGCTTTTTTATACCATGTGATGTGATAGCTGCAAAGGATTATGGTGATTTCATCTTTTGCAATTGTTAAAATGGTGGTGGTCATCTTAGGCGAATCACGTGGCGGGAAGTACATATCGTTCTAATTTAGTGAATTGTTAAAAATTGTACTTAAATTTGATTCACATCGAAATGATTCTCCCATTTCTGATGAATATCATTGACTTGTGATAATTAGTGTTGAGCGATACCGTCCGATACTTGAAAGTATCGGTATCGGAAAGTATCGGCCGATACCGGCAAAGTATCGGATCCAATCCGATACCCGATACCAATACAAGTCAATGGGACTCAAGTATCGGACGGTATCCCTGATGGTTCCCAGGGTCTGAAGGAGAGGAAACTCTCCTTCAGGCCCTGGGATCCATATTAATGTGTAAAAGAAAGAATTAAAATAAAAAATATTGCTATACTCACCTCTCCGACGCAGCCTGGACCTCACCGAGGGAACCGGCAGCGTTCTTTGCTTAAAATTCGCTCGTTTACTTCCTTCCGTGAAGTCCCGGCTTGTGATTGGTCGCGTGCCGCCCATGTGGCCGCGACGCGACCAATCACAGCAAGCCGTGACGTAATTTCAGGTCCTTCAGGATTTTAAAATTACATTCTGGCTTGTGATTGGTCGCGTCGCGGTCACATGGGCGACGCGACCAATCACAAGCCGTGACGTCACGGGAGGCAGGAAACGCACGCATTTTAAAATACCACAAAAGTATCGGATCTCGGTATCGGAATTC
The DNA here is from genome assembly GCF_051348905.1 of Ranitomeya variabilis. Taxonomy (NCBI): domain Eukaryota; kingdom Metazoa; phylum Chordata; class Amphibia; order Anura; family Dendrobatidae; genus Ranitomeya; species Ranitomeya variabilis. The sequence goes on along the minus strand of NC_135234.1, from coordinate 24,109,093 downwards.
CGATACCCGCAAGTATCGGCCGATACCGATACTTGCGGTATCGGAATGCTCAACACTAGTGATATTATATAAAGATTAATACATTTCTTGTCATACTGTAACCCTACGTAAATTGAGACCTACAGGATGTATCACCCTCATATTAGTATAATGTAAGTACCTGGCAATTGATCTTTAGGTATAGAAGAAATTCTATAAAGAGTACAGTGAAGATTACCGTGACAATCAATCTCAGAATGATATCAAATCGAAGTTTATATCCTAGAAATCAAGATAAAAGGTTATATAAATAATGAGGTACTGCCGGTGGCCGGTATCTGAAATGGCATCTGAGAAGCTATTTGATTGGAAACTGGAAGGTTTTGTGCAGCAAGGAGATTCTAAAGGCCCACTACGGTATGAGAAGAGTCAGAAGAATTTGTGAGAAGTGTTAGTTAGCTAAAAAAAATAGTGAATTAATACTAAACCTTGCCCGGCAGGGACACTGGGATTAGCTGCTGGAACAATATTATCCCAATATTTCGCACGCAGGCGTCATAAGCTCCTTACCCCCTACTCCACCATTACTGGATCAATATTGTTTGTGTCCCACACAGAAGACTAAATGTGGCAAGAAAACTCATCTTTGTGACTGGTTAAATAAATTAAGCCATGGACAACGATCTAAAACTATTTTCTTTTGGCACCCAGTCAGGAGCAAGGTCGCTGCTTCAGTATTGTCTCTCTCGGGACCCTGACACTCATAGCATTGTGGCACTGGACAATGCGCTGTGGCGTGGTTATAGAAAAGGGAAGATGAACGATAAATAAGATAGACGTATAGAGGTGGGAGACCACACAGTGAAGTGCAGAGGGAGCCTGCTGATGGCTGGAGTAAGAGGGTTAGCCTGAAGAATTGAAGATTTTGAAGAGCTATTATGTCAAACAGACTTCAGAAAATATGAAGATTGTGGACGAGATGGGTATGCAGCCAGGAGGACCAGCTACGGGTCTTTGTTGGTAGCAGGACCAAATTCTGAGACTGCCACTTGTAGTGAGAGAGATCAGCTCAGGGTTTGTTGAGTAGGCCTGAATACTCCCATTGTCAGGTATGCCGGTGTTGAGGAGAGCCATAAGATCAAATACTTAATTAACTTCAAGACCCATAACATGTACTGTTTAACCTTACATAAGTTTCCTCAGATCAAAGTGAGACCCTAAAGATGGCTGCCATTTCCTGTATCAGCATGCCATGTGCTGGTATCCAAGATGATCAATGAGACCCTAAAGATGGCTGCCATCTCCTGTATCAGCAGACCATGTGCTAGTATCCAAGATGACGCCCACCCTGATGACCTCATGGATCCACCCACAGTGACGCCCACCCTGATGACCTCATGGACCAACCCACCCTGATGACCTCATGGATCCGCCCATGGACTTGCTCACTGCCCAACCCACTAACCAATTAAATACATCTGATCACTCCCATTTTGGAGCTAACCGAGCCCCCTTACAGGAAATATATAAGCTTGTGTTTTAAGCCAAATAAAGTCCTTCTTGGAGCTGAGCCACAGATTGATCAAGGAGAGTTTATATCCAACTGTGTGGTGTATTTCTTTTGGTGCGCACCTGATCAATATCCATTAGGCCGGGAGTAGGCAACTAGAGAAGTGAACATTTTATTAATTGTTCAACCCAACATATTTGGCCGCCCAACCTGGGGCCAGCAGAGGAGAGCCCTGAAACCTGAGGACCGGCGAGTTGAATGGCAGGACGCGCTGAATACCCCAAACCTGGAGACTGATGACCTCCTTAACAGAACACGGTAAGTCTGCTGATTATGTATAATCTGTAGTCTTTACCTGTGTCCTTCGGGATATCCTGTGCAGATTACCTGACCGTGCCGGTTTTCTTGGTATCTGTAAGACGGCAGAAGGGTCTCTCCGCTGCTGGTCATTTAATTGCAAGAACCGTCACATATTTTAGTTGCCTACTGCCTGTTACATGTTGTGAAGAGGGGAGATGACTGGTAGTTAAGAGAAGCAAGTGTTAAACCAGGAAAAGCAAGTTTTAGAGAAGGAGAAGCAAGTTTTAGAGAAGGAGAAGCAAGTGTTAAAACAGGAAAAGCAAGTTTTAGAGAAGGAGAAGCAAGTGTTAGAACAGGAAAAGCAAGTTTTTAGAAAAGAAAAGCAAGCAAGTGTAAACAAAAAATTGTCTGTGGTACAGTACATGGTTGTTGCCTGTGATAAGATTTTCAGTTCTGTATAAGAGAGACTAGGACCTTGAGTGAATTGACTCAGCCTAGGGGGGGCCCGGTAAAACTTGGAGTGAGATGAGTCAGTTCGGCGCCTAATAAATTGTGTAGCGGCTCATTAAAACTTGGAGTGAGATGACTCAGTTCGAGCCAAATAAATAAATTTATAGTTTTTGCCTCGTGACATCGAGTGAATTGACTCTGCACGGAGACTGGTAAGTTAGGGAGCAATTTGATTAAGTAGGGAATAATTGGTTTGTAAAGTACGGAACACGGAAGTCAGACAGGGACCACATGACAATAAGGAATAGGAACTGAGTACTGCAGACTCAGTTCCCTTTAGAATCTCAGGTTTGAGTCATCTCCCCCGTCTTATTGTTTGTTTCGTGTTTGTTATCTTGATAGAGAGATATACTGTATATACTGTATATCTATAGAAAGATGGAGAAATTAATGCAGTTCTGCTGTATTGGCACTAAGCCAAATTCTGATGGCAAGTTAGACTTGTGCACATTAGTAGCGACTCGTGAAGGGAAGAGTCATGTTAAACAATGTAAAAAGCTTATGAAGTTGTGTGGAATGCCAGAAGGGGGAAGGTTGCAGCCCCTGGAGTGGAAGCTTGTCTTGAAAGAAAGAAAAGGTATCCTAGAAGATAATGGATTGTTGTCTACTGCTAGGGCGTGGGAAAGAGTCTCTGAAAGTTTGTATAAAGAAAATTGGGTAGAGGAGGAAAGGAATAAAAAGGGTAGAGTTTTGACTTATGTGTATTACAAAAATATATCCTGTGAGCGGCCACCACCGTATAATGGTGGCCCAGAGCCATGTGCTAAATGTAATAGCAGCCATTTTGTTGATGGCAAATGTGCTAATGGTAACGGCAGTCATTTTGTGGATGGCAAATGTGTTAATTCTAACAGCAGCCATTTTGTGGATGGCAAATGTAATTCTGGCAGCAGCCATTTTGTGGATGGCAAATGTGTTAATGCTAACGGCAGCCATTTTGTGGATGGCAAAAGTGTTGATGCTGGCAGCAGCCATTTTGTGGATGGCAAATGTGTTAATGCTGATGGCAGCCATTTTTGTGGATGGCAAATGTGTTAATGCTGGCAGCAGCCATTTTGTGGATGGCAAATGTGTTAATGCTGGCAGCAGCCATTTTGTGGATGGCAAAAGTGTTAATTCTAATGGCAGCCATTTTGTGGATGGCAAATGTGTTAATGCTGACAGCAGCCATTTTGTGGATGGCAAATGTGTTAATTCTGGCAGCAGCCATTTTGTGGATGGCAAATGTAATTCTGACAGCAGCCATTTTGTGGATGGCAAATGTAATTCTGACGGCAGCCATTTTGTAGATGGCAAATGTGCTGCTCCTGGTGGTGAACATCTCAGACTAAGGCTACACACCACATCACCAAATCCTTGTTACCCAGTAATGACCACTAACGGACAATACTATATTCCTTCGGAAGTGAACAGGCTTTACCCATGTTTCCTATCTCAGTGGTTTCCAATGAGGCACCGACCCTTTCCCCTATCACTCCTGTCGTGAATCCAGCAATACTCCCACCTGGGTTGTCCCGGCACCGACCCTTTCTACTGTCACTTCCACTGCCAATTTAGCTGCACACCCACGAGATGCTCCAAGCAACAGCCTCTCCTCCCAATGCTTCCACTACAACAGCACTCTCACACAGTCTACCTAACCCTGTACCCGGTACCTCACAGGCTGTCTTGCAGCCAAGCGCACACCTGTATGGGACGGTGGCGACTGTATCAAGGGGGGGCTAAATCTGGGAGGGGGATACCAATAGCACAGGAAGCACAAAGGGGAGGGAATGTTGGCAACCTATTTTTTTTTAAAAAGAACTTCCTGAGGGACCCTTGTTAATGGTGGGAAAGGGTGACATAACAACAATGGAGACAGACGCTATTGTTAATGCTACCAATTCTCGGTTAGAGCACAATGGAGGTGTAGCTAGAGCTATAGTGGAAGCAGGAAGGGCTACTATTCAAGCTGACAGTAATCATTGTTGAGTCACGTGGTCAGATAGCTGTTGGGGACATAGCGGTGACTAAAGCTGGCAATCTCCTATGTAGAATGATCATACACGCTGTGACCCCTACTGTTGACCCTATTCATCCAGACGTTAGTGCTCAACAACTTCGTACAGCAATAACTCGCATTAATGAGGACAGGACTGTTAAAGCTTTTAAGAGTGCCTGTGTCACCTGGATCCCACACCATGATACTGGAGCTGCCTAAATAGAGCACCTCATTCCAGGACTGTTACCTCCTCCTGCTCCTCATACACAAGGGATTACATCTGCACTCCCGGTGCCATCTCTACTCCCGCCTCAGGTGCCACCACCAACTGTGCCAATGCTTATGTCTGAGGAGCCCACCCTCTACATCAAGTTTACACCCCAGCAAGCTGCTATTCTGTTGAACTAAGTTCCAGATTAGGAAAAACAGCTGATGCTTTTCTACAGAAGCATGCTTCAAATCCAAAGTACTTAGCCAGCCAAGTGGCAAGATCTCATTTCCTTGCCAAATCTTAAAGCAGGTGATGCATATTGGCCTGTTATGGATATCGTGTTCAATGATGACTCACTTGCCAGTGACAAGACATGGGACTCTACTGTTGAGTTCTGCCAAGAACCTAAGACATGGGCCTCGGATCAGTTGGCTGACCTATCACTTATTGTCGCCAATGGATTCCAGATGCCTCCAAGCTGATGCAGCCATTGTACGATGACCTCAAGACGTCAGCGTTTCCACTATGTACCAAATCCGTGGAAGCTTTCTACGCTCTTAAACAGGCCACACAGTCTGCACCAGCTCTTGGAATCCCAAATTCTGATATCATCTGAGGACATCCAGTTCTCTTAATGGCTCCACACGACATAATTGCTATTCTTGCAACCTAAACATCTGTTGGTGCAGCGTCATATGAGACTCCAATGTTCTCTCTTGGTTCCGGATAATGTCACTCTTGTCCGCTACACCATCCTCAACCCGTCCACGCTGCTTCCTCTTTCCAGGGGGGATGTGGATGATGATGCTGATGCTCTCGGAGAAGATGCCTCTACACACCCAGAGGATCATGACTGTCTCGAACAAATGCAGGAAGAAGCAGCCTCCAAGAAAAACGTGTCTGAAGACCCACTCCCACATGCTGACCTGACGTTCTTCACTGATGGTTCCAGATTTGCAGATGAAACAGGAAGATTCCATAAGGGATATGCCGTAGTTACACATGACCAGGTCATCTCAGCTGGATCGCTACCACCGCACATGTCTGCACAAGAAGCGGAACTTAAAGCTTTGACGTTGGCTTGTCAGGAAGCGATGGAGAAGGTGGTCAACATCTACACGGATTCAAGATACGCTTTCGGAGTGGCTCATGACTTCGGCAGTATCTGGGCAGCCAGAGGATACCTAACGTCCAGTGGAACTCCTGTAAAACATGCTGCTATCATACAAGAACTTGTGGCCGCTCTACACTCACTGGCCACTTTATTAGGTACACCTGTCCAACTTCTTGTTAACACTTAATTTCTAATCAGCCAATCACATGGCGGCAACTCAGTGCATTTAGGCATGTAGACATGGTCAAGACAATCTCCTGCAGTTCAAACCGAGCATCAGTATGGGGAAGAAAGGTGATTTGAGTGCCTTTGAACGTGGCATGGTTGTTGGTGCCAGAAGGGCTGGTCTGAGTATTTCAGAAACTGCTGATCTACTAGGATTTTCACGCACAACCATCTCTAGGGTTTACAGAGAATGGTCCGAAAAAGAAAAAAAATCCAGTGAGCGGCAGTTCTGTGGGCGGAAATGCCTTGTTGATGCCAGAGGTCAGAGGAGAATGGGCAGACTGGTTCGAGCTGATAGAAAGGCAACAGTGACTCAAATCGCCACCCGTTACAACCAAGGTAGGCCTAAGAGCATCTCTGAACGCACAGTGCGTCGAACTTTGAGGCAGATGGGCTACAGCAGCAGAAGACCACACCGGGTACCACTCCTTTCAGCTAAGAACAGGAAACTGAGGCTACAATTTGTACAAGCTCATCGAAATTGGACAGTAGAAGATTGGAAAAACGTTGCTTGGTCTGATGAGTCTCGATTTCTGCTGCGACATTCGGATGGTAGGGTCAGAATTTGGCGTAAACAACATGAAAGCATGGATCCATCCTGCCTTGTATGGAGCATCTTTGGGATGTGCAGCCGACAAATCTGCGGCAACTGTGTGATGCCATCATGTCAATATGGACCAAAATCTCTGAGGAATGCTTCCAGCACCTTGTTGAATCTATGCCACGAAGAATTGAGGCAGTTCTGAAGGCAAAAGGGGGTCCAACCCGTTACTAGCATGGTGTACCTAATAAAGTGGCCGGTGAGTATAGATCTACCTTTGGAAGTTGCAGTGATCAAGATCAAAGCTCACGGGAGATTGGATTCTCCAGAAGCAAGGGGGAACTTCTTTGCTGACAAAACAGCAAAGACCTATGCTGTGGATCCATTTGGGAAAGAGAAAGCAGTGGTGTACATGTCACAAGACAATGAAGAAGGGACTAAAGGCTCTGTTATGAGGATCATCCATCTACATCAAAACAAGACATCAGATGATAAAGAGAAGTCATGGCAAGAAGGAGGAGCTAAAAAGGATGAAGATGGAGTCTGGAGGATGAACAAAAAGGTCTGTCTACCCTGTAATCTGTACCCCTCGGTGACAGAATGGGCACACAGGATCACCCACAGAGGCAAGAATCGGATGAATGACCTGATTTGGGAGTCTTATATGGCACCTGGGATCTCTACTGTCACCCAAAAATATTTCAAGTCCTGCCTTGTGTGTGCAGCATGCAATCCAGCACCACCTCAGAAAGTTACTCAGAAACATTTGGCTAAACCAATCTATCCCTTTCAGAGAATTCAGATAGATCACATTCAAATGACAAAAGTAGGGAAGTACGAGTATGTACTGGTAGTGACTGACATGTTCTCAGGATGGCCCGAAGCCTATCCAGTAACCAACATGACTGCCAGAGTGACTGTTAAGAGCCTGATGACTGAAGTAGTATGCGGATATGGGGTCCCAGAGGTAATTGAGAGTGACCAAAGACCTGCGTTCACTGCAGCACTGACGAAGGAACTATGGACATTGGTGGGAGCTGATTTGGGTTTACATACTCCATATCACCCACAGAGCAGTGGGAAAGTAGAAACACTGAATGGCACCTTCAAAAATAAAATATTTAAAGCCAGTCAGGAGGTCAGACTTGGACAGACATTTTGCCCGTTGCCTTATACTCAGTCAGAAACACTCCAAGGGGTCCCACTAAACTCACACCATACGAGATTCTTTTTGGGGGGCCTCCAAGGTTGGGTCAATATTTTCCACAACAGCTAGCCTTAGGAAGTGATACTCTTGTAAATTATGTAATTGCCCTTACGAAAGAACTGTCAGTAACACATGTACAAGTTTTATCATCCATTCCAGGTCCAGATTCCACTGAAGGTACCCATACTTTCCAACCTGGTGACTACGTGCTGGTAAAGAAGTTCATCAGAAAGACATCCCTGGAGTCGAGATTTGAGGGTGCCTACTAAGTGCTCCTGACTACTCCTACTTCGGTCAGGGTTGCTGAGCGCCTCCTGGATCCATCTCTCACATTATAAACTTGCTAGACAGTTAGGGACAGAGTAGGATCTGACCTGCTTGTCAAAGTCCAGCTACAAATGGAGGTTTTCCACAAGGGAAAACTTGTCTCAAACTGGTGAAAACTCCAATTCCCCCTCTCCCGGGCGAGACGGTCAGATCTAGGATGTGTACATCAGGGTTAGTCACGTGTATTTTATGTAACCATGGAGATGGGAGATTGGAGAGTAATAGATCCAGCAGGTAGGAAAGTCCCGAGGACACTGGTAACGCGCACACATTCTCTGGTGTCTATAGCATCTGAATTGTCATGAAGCCTCTGATGTCACAGTGACACTTAACACTGGTGGGTTAGGGAACCACGGTGGGATCAAGATAAAAAAAAAAGGGTTAATAAAGTATTTAGGGGGGACTGTTGAGGAGAGCCATAAGATCAAATACTTAATTAACCTCAAGACCCATAACATGTACTGTTTAACCTTACATAAGTTTCCTCAGATCAAAGTGAGACCCTATAGATGGCTGCCATTTCCTGTATCAGCATGCCATGTGATGGTATCCAAGATGATCAAGGAGAGCCTAAAGATGGCTGCCATTTCCTGTATCAGCAGACCATGTGCTAGTATCCAAGATGACGCCCACCCTGATGACCTCATGGATCCACCCACAGTGACGCCCACCCTGATGACCTCATGGACCAACCCACCCTGATGACCTCATGGATCCGCCCATGAACTTGCTCATTGCCCAACCCACTAACCAATGAAATACATCCGATCACTCCCATTTTAGGGCTAACCGAGCCCCCTTACAGGAAATATATAAGCTTGTGTTTTAAGCCAAATAAAGTCCTTCTAGGAGCTGAGCCACAGATTGATCAAGGAGAGTTTACATCCAACTGTGTGGTGTATTTCTTTTGGTGCGCTCCTGATCAATATCCATTAGGCCAGGAGTAGGCAACTAGAGAATTGAACATTTTATTAATTGTTCAACCCAACACCGGTAGTCTGTAGGCAGAAGTAACATGTCGGAGTGTTGGAGAGCTATGTGGTGTGACCCCTACAGCTACCAGTTTCCTAGAATTTCTTTACCTAAGTGGTAAAGTATTGATGCAGAATTAGGCCAGAATGGGGTGAGCTGACAGAAAGTATGCATGAACGAAAGTGCCAGGGAAGCCATGATGACCCACCGAGGCACAAAGTAATTCCCATACTGGTGATTGGTGCGATCCGTGAGTGTCATGCTGGCGGGAAATGCTGTGGCAGGTTGGTATATACTAGCATTAGAGACATACAGTATCCTAGCCGTATACAGGCAATGAGTACCCTGAGACACTCCATTCAACATTACTCACATTAGGGACACAACTCTCAAAAAAAACAACTTTTATGATGACTTCATTAACTGTCAATTTTGGCATAGATGTATACATAGGAACGTGCGTATGAAGCCATGGTCAAAATGTTAAATTTTTGTCTAATTAAAAAATGTAAAATAAAAAAATGGAGCATTGTCTAAATGTGCGGACATTTGTGACTTGTTGCTATTTTACACTCCTCTGTTTTTTGGAAGAAGGTGGTAAATGGCATGATTAGTGGTGCAAATCATGTTTAAGTCAGATTTATGAATTACAACTTTGGCGGCGGTGTAAAAAGTGTCAAAAAAAAAAGAAGCTTCTGGGGGTGGTGTAAAACATGTAAAATAGAGGAAGAGACAGAAGAATTAAATCTAAAGATACACCAAATTTATCAATCGACATGAGACATCTTGAATTATGGAAATTAAGCTACAAGAAAAAATGACTTAAGAAGTTTTGAAGCTGAGGTTCATAATATTCCACACACACATATACTTACCAAAGCTCAGTGCAATGTCTTCCTGCCATGGATTTACAAACGTTGGATGAGACACAACACAAGTCACCGACGTCCCATTTATTCCACTTTTCCTGAATGTGCTGACCACAGACCACGTCCCGTCCAGATCTTCTAGTTTTGTAGTCACTATATAATCTGAATTTGGGATCCAGGAGATTTCTGCAGGTGGATTCCCACCGATGGCTCCACACTCAGGAGATCCATCACTGTTTAGTTTTAAGAATGTAGACGGCTGAGCTGAAAATGAATGAAATTATTTTGTATGAAGCTATAACACACCATGGCTGTACATCACTTGTAAGCAGTGAGTTATTATATATAAAATTACAAGAGTAGTCTCACCAGATCTGTCACAATTTCATCCTTGTGAATAATTTTTGTTCATGAGTTGACGGCGCAGCTCACACATAAGGGGGCAGAGAGGGGTGCGGACAAAGAATAAGAAATTCCTCCATGACTAAATTATGATCCTATATCCACCCCTGCACAGAATCTTCTACATGAAAGATTTTATAAACTTATATGAACTAGAATATGATAAATGGGTATTGGAAGCCGACAATAATGTGTAGCCTTTTATTATGGTTTAAAGCCATTTATATTTCAGAAAAAAATTACAGTACTTAAAAGTAAAATACATATAAAAAACCCAGAAAATATAAATATTGTTTACAGAAAAGATAAAAGGGAATTTTGATGGTCCTGAACTACAATTAATATTATATGCAACATATTTGATCAGTGGCGTAATTTGAAGCTCATGGGCCCCAATTCAAAAGCTCAAATGGGGCCCCCAATTATGGTAAATCTTTAATAGTATTGGTCTTTTCATATAGGCCAAAGTGAGATTAAGTTCTGCGGCACTAAATGACAAGGTGGGATATGGCATGCTGAATCATGTTTAGGAACTGAAAGAAAATTATTTTGAAAGGTCTACTTATGCATGGAGCACAATAGAAGCAGTGCACAACACACTTGTATGACATGTGCCCTGCTGTCTTTGTCTGTGGACCTCACTAATGGCACAAGAAAAAAAAATCTGCTGGAAGGTCGATTTTACAGCTACACAGGACACTAGCTATCTAAACTATCTGACTTAGAAACAACTGCCTAGCTAACTAGCTAAAATATATCGGCACCCAGGACCAGCATCGGGAGTAGTCTCTCTGCTCTGTTATGCTGACCAAATGGTTCTAAAACAAGATGTCTGCTCTTTATATCGAGAGGTACATGTGATTTCAGCAAGTCATGGTGTTAGGACATTGTAGGTGTTTCCTGCGCCCTGATTGGCTAGCTGCAATGTGCACACATAAAATTATAAAACATTTTTTTACTAGCTCTCCCCACCCCTTCCTCCCATCAAACACGTGCCCCACGCTCATCATACAACACCACTATCCTAGCCAAAGTGCTAAAAATACTTTAGTGGCAATGCAAATATTTTACCGTACTTTTACCAAATGTTACCCATGTTTCCAGATTTTATAAAAATTTGCTCGTGTTTCCAATCACGAATCCGAACGTGTCATATTCGTGTCGGATTTTTGTTTGGTGATCGTTTTCCAAACATACTCGCTCATCTGTAATCCAGAGAAGCCAGCACCTGAGATGTCCAGTGGTCATCCTGGAAGGAGGGGAGTACTGTCAGGATTCAAAACCAGGGGCTCTTGGGCACCAGGTGTCATCTCTTCCCTCTGAGCTATTCAGTTTGGTGGACATTTGCTTCCTAACCCAGATACAAGTACCTGTATTGTTTCTGATTGTCTCCACCTTGGGTTCCTGATTGACTCCACCCTGATTGAACACCCTACTTAAACCTGGTATTGTACTTACTGCCTTGGAAGATTATTCAGCTACCAGCCACCAGAGTCACCAAGTGCGTAGGCAGTAAGTTGTAACGGCCCTGCCCTTGTTTGGTCATCTAGGTGTCAGTGGTGAAATGCACCCTGGCAGACATACATTTTTTCAGGGAATGGGTGATGTTCTCTGCAACATGCTGATGTAGTGCAGCTACGGTTTTCTTAAAGAAATAATGGCGACTGGGCAACTGGTACTGGGGGACTGCAACGGACATCAACACTCTGAAACCGTCTGTATCCAACAGGCAGAAAGGCAGCAATTCCATGGCCAACAGACTGGAGATGGTCACGCCTCCTGAGGAAGCGGCAGTACACAAACGCGAAACGCGCGTCGGGGTTCGGACCTGGTGCCTGACAGGACATTGTGTGACCCATGGGTAACTAACAATTTATCTACTTATTGTATCTTCACATGTTGCGTTTGGCTTATTTGTGATGTGTAGCGATTTTACTAGTACGGCCAGTGCCACTGTGTAAATGCTATATTTGTTGCTATTGCTATACATCAGCTATACAAACAGCTATGTGTTGTTAACCAATACCTTCTTTATGACGGCTGATTTACTTTTGTCCTGTCATGTTGCACCTGGGTCTATGGGTGTATCTTCGGATGTAGTCACTATTTTTATTCATTGTTTTGTACTATATATCACATGTATGGTTTTTAATTGAAAATTGATTTTTCAATAAATATATTTGGTTATTAATTTGGTAAGCTTTTTGACTCTTGAATCTCCAGAATGGTGTAGACTGGAGATGGTGAAGTTCAAGTGTGGAACCCCAGGAGTTCAGGTATCACAGTGATGCTGCCCTCCTCTCGGGGAGGGTAGTGCCATGCCTGGAGACAGGAGGGATCACCTTTGGCAGGTAATCTTGCATTCAATGCTACCCCAAGCCCTAGCGGGCGACTCACAAGCTCTTGGCTTTGCTATGTACAGGAGGAAACAAACTTTTATGTGACCACAACTGTGGGACCGAGGGTTGGCTGCTGTGCTGAGAAAGCGTGGAGTATGGAGTACAGGACAAACTGCTGGAATGTAAGTGAGGTGAAGGCTGAGATGTTATGGTGGATTGAGAAAGATGTGTCCATTACAGTAAATGGCTGCCCACTCTCCCCAGTCCCACAAGCTCGCTGCCTCGGGGTTATCCTTGACGCTGATCTCTCCTTCAAACCACATATCCAAGCCCTTTCCACTTCCTGCCGACTTCAACTCAAAAATATTGCACGAATCCGTTCATTCCTCAACCAAGAATCTGCAAAAACCCTAGTCCATGCCCTCATCATCTCTCGCCTTGACTACTGCAACCTCCTGCTCTGTGGCCTCCCCTCAAACACTCTCGCACCCCTCCAATCTATTCTAAACTCTGCTGCCCGACTAATCCACCTGTCCCCCCGCTATTCTCCGGCCTCTCCCCTCTGTCAATCCCTTCACTGGCTCCCCATTGCCCAGAGACTCCAGTACAAAACCCTAACCATGACGTACAAAGCCATCCACAACCTGTCTCCTCCTTACATCTGTGACCTCATCACCCGGTACTTTCCTACACGCAACCTCCGATCCTCACAAGATCTCCTTCTCTACTCCCCTCTTATCTCCTCTTCCCACAATCGTTTCCAAGATTTCTCTCGCGTATCACCCCTACTCTGGAACCCTCTACCACAACACATCAGACTCTCGCCCACCATCGAAACCTTCAAAAAGAATCTGAAGACCCACCTCTTCCGACAAGCCTACAACCTGCAGTAACCACCGATCGACCAAACCGCTGCATGACCAGCTCTACCCTCACCTACTGTATCCTCACCCATCCCTTGTAGATTGTGAGCCCTCGCGGGCAGGGTCCTCTCTCCTACTGTACCAGTTATGACTTGTATTGTTCAAGATTATTGTACTTGTTTTTATTATGTATACCCCTCCTCACATGTAAAGCGCCATGGAATAAATGGCGCTATAACAATAAATAATAATAATAATAATAATAATAATGTGTTGAGCTAGGTGACACAAAAGCAGCAGTCATGTCTACTTCTGTAACAGCTGATGGGCTCCCACTCAATCCCGACTTTAGGGGATAAGCAAGTGGATTTTCTGTGGCCGGAAACCTGTGTGAGAAAACTTGGAATGGTGAGGGAGAAAGATGAAGCGACAGATGAGGTTGATGGGACGGCCGGTGGTTGGTGAGGCCCGGTAGTCCGCATTTTAGCACAGTGAGATTACCGTACTAAGGCATGTTGATCGCGCATGTTCCGGTTCATGCATTTCAGTTTGTTTGCACTTTGTGTCAGAAAAGGCTCTATTTTGTTTTGCCATCCGGAGCGGTTTATGAAGTTAAATAAACTTGCCTGGACTATTGCATGGAAACCGCCTCCTGTGCCGACTTCAAGAGCGGCTAAGTGAGTACAAACCTCTCCAGCAGCCTTCCCCTCTTGTACCTCTCTGTTTCATAACAATAGGCACACAGCTGTCAGTCACTCTTCACTAAATAATCACTATTTATTTTCTTTGATAGTGTGCCTGAACAGCACTGTTTTACCTAAGGATTTTTAAGTGGAAATCTGGCCTTTTGATTTGCCACTGAAACACAGTTTTAGAACAATTTGGAGTAGCCACTTTTATGCTGGAAGATGAATTTCACACAGGACAGGATCCTATCTACCTAACTGACAAGTTCACTTTCAGCACTAGCACAGGAGCGACCTCTCTGCACTGTGACACTGAGCATATGACGCCAGTGAGTCGCCCGACTGGGCGGTGGGGTACTCAGTACCGGGTCCGGTCTTAAAGGGGATGTCACGGTGACTGGGCCCTGGGCGCCCAACTGAAGGGGAAAGGTCTTTTAAGGGGAATTGTGGATAAAGTCTATTGTTCGTGACGCCACCTGTGGTGTTCGGCCAGTAGGGACCGACGCTTAAAGGGGTCCTCTGGGGTGATGTTGTTGCAGCAAGATGGTAACGCTTCCCACAGGTGAAGCGGGGTCCCCAGGGCTTCCCAGATGTATGGCACCGATGGTGTAGTGGATGGTATGGCGAATAACGAGGACACAGGTTTTCAGTCTTTACCTGGTTTACTGTAGCTTCAGGCAACCGCAGTCCAGGGCACCGGACAACAGGTACAGGCAGGGTCCGGCCGGCTTAGAAGCGATTCTAGAGTCTCCTTCACCAGGTGGAGATCAAAGCCTTCCTCCAAGTGAGGTGGTGATGTGGTTCCTTATTGCCTGAGGCTTCACATAAGGTCCTCCCAGTTCTTCTCTGTCCCCCATGAAGGTTAGGACACAACCCGTATGACAGGTGAACTGGGCCTTTTAACAGGGTCTCTTGGATGACCCGGGCCTTTAATTATCACTGTGTCTCCTGGGTGTCATGAATCCCAAT
Organism: Ranitomeya variabilis; assembly: GCF_051348905.1. NCBI lineage: Eukaryota > Metazoa > Chordata > Amphibia > Anura > Dendrobatidae > Ranitomeya > Ranitomeya variabilis. Next base: position 24,094,088 of record NC_135234.1, on the reverse strand, counting down.
GGCTAGGGATAGCACAGGACAAGCAAGGTACAAATATATAACGGACGAGCTCTAGGGTGATGGAACCTGGGCTGACCGCTGCCCTACGCCTGACAAACGCAACTAGAGATAGCCAGGGAGCGTGCCTACGTTGGTTCTAGACGCCACGCACCAGCCTAAGAGCTAACTAGTACTGCAGAGAAAATAAAGACCTCACTTGCCTCCAGAGGAACGAACCCCAAATGGTACAGTTGCCCCCCACATGTATTGACGGTGAAATGAGAGGAAGGCACACACATAGAGATGATATATATAGGTTTAGCAAATAGAGGCCCGCTGTAAACTAGAAAGCAGAACGATACAAAAGGGGTCTGAGCGGTCAGCAAAAAACCCTAATCAAAAAACCATCCTGAGATTACAAGAACCCATGTGCCAACTCATGGCACATGGAGAGAACCTCAGTCCACTAGAGCTACCAGCTAGCATAGAGACATAATAAGCAAGCTGGACAAAAAACCAAACAACTGAAAATCAGCACTTAGCTTATCCTGAAAGATCTGGGAGCAGGTAGGCAGGAACAAAACAGAGCACATCTGAATACATTGATAGCCGGCAAGGAAATGACAGAAAGGCCAGGTAAAATAGGAAACACCCAGCCTCTGATGGACAGGTGGAAACCAAAGGCCGCAACCCACCAAAGTCACCCAGTACCAGCAGTAACCACCAGAGGGAGCCCACAAACAGAATCCACAACAGTACCCCCCCCTTGAGGAGGGGTCACCGAACCCTCACGAGAACCCCCACGAGAACCCCCAGGGCGATCAGGGTGAGCTCTATGGAAGGCGCGGACCAAATCAGTCGCATGAACATCGGAGGCGACCACCCAGGAATTATCCTCCTGACCATAACCCTTCCACTTAACCAAATACTGGAGTTTGCGTCTGGAAACACGAGAATCCAAGATCTTCTCAACAACATACTCCAATTCTCCCTCCACCAGCACCGGAGCAGGAGGCTCAACTGAAGGAACAACGGGCACCTCATACCTCCGCAACAACGACCGATGGAACACATTATGAATAGCAAACGATGCTGGGAGATCCAAACGAAAAGATACAGGGTTAAGAATCTCCGAGATCCTATAAGGACCGATGAACCGAGGCTTGAACTTAGGAGAAGAGACCTTCATAGGGACAAAACGAGAAGACAACCACACCAAATCCCCAACAAGAAGTCGGGGACCCACGCGGCGACGGCGATTAGCAAACTGCTGAGTCTTCTCCTGAGATAACTTCAAATTGTCCACCACCTGATTCCAAATTTGATGTAGCCTGTCCACCACCACGTCCACTCCAGGACAATCCGAAGACTCCACCTGACCAGAGGAAAAACGAGGATGAAACCCCGAATTACAAAAAAGAGGAGAGACCAACGTGGCAGAACTAGCCCGATTATTAAGAGCAAATTCGGCCAGTGGCAAAAAAGCAACCCAGTCATCTTGGTCAGCAGAAACAAAACACCTCAAATAAGTTTCCAAGGTCTGATTAGTTCGCTCCGTCTGGCCATTCGTCTGAGGATGGAATGCAGACGAGAAAGACAAATCAATGCCCATCTTGGCACAAAATGTCCGCCAAAATCTAGACACAAACTGGGATCCCCTGTCAGAAACGATATTCTCCGGAATCCCATGCAAACGAACCACGTTCTGAAAAAATAAAGGGACCAACTCAGAGGAGGAAGGCAACTTAGGCAAGGGCACCAAATGAACCATAGAAAAGCGGTCACACACAACCCAGATAACGGACATTTTCTGTGAAACCGGGAGATCAGAAATAAAATCCATGGAAATGTGCGTCCAAGGCCTCTTCGGGATGGGCAAGGATAACAACAACCCACTGGCCCGAGAACAGCAAGGCTTAGCTCGAGCACACACTTCACAAGACTGCACAAAGGTACGCACATCCCTAGACAAGGAAGGCCACCAAAAAGACCTGGCCACCAAGTCTCTAGTACCAAATATTCCAGGATGACCAGCCAACACAGAAGAATGGACCTCGGAGATGACTCTACTGGTCCAATCATCCGGAACAAACAGTCTTTCTGGTGGACAACGATCCGGTTTATCCACCTGAAACTCCTGCAATGCACGTCGCAAGTCTGGGGATACGGCGGACAATATTACCCCATCCCTAAGGATACCAGTAGGCCCAGAGTCTCCAGGAGAGTCAGGCACAAAACTCCTGGAAAGAGCATCTGCCTTCACATTCTTTGAACCTGGCAGGTATGAAACCACGAAATTGAAACGAGAAAAAAACAACGACCAACGAGCCTGTCTAGGATTCAAACGCCTGGCAGACTCAAGGTAAATGAGATTCTTGTGATCAGTCAAGACCACCACACGATGTTTAGCACCCTCAAGCCAATGACGCCACTCCTCAAATGCCCACTTCATGGCCAAAAGCTCCCGATTACCCACATCATAATTGCGCTCGGCGGGCGAGAATTTTCTAGAGAAGAATGCACATGGCTTCATCACCGAGCCATCAGAACTTCTCTGTGACAAAACCGCCCCCGCTCCAATCTCAGAAGCATCAACCTCAACCTGAAAAGGAAGTGAAACATCTGGTTGACACAACACAGGAGCAGAAGAAAACCGGCGCTTAAGTTCCTGAAAGGCCCCCACAGCCGCAGGAGACCAATTAGCAACATCAGCACCCTTTTTAGTCAAATCAGTCAAAGGTTTAACAATACTGGAAAAATTTGCAATGAACCGACGATAAAAATTAGCAAACCCCAAGAACTTCTGTAGGCTCTTAACAGATGTAGGTTGTGTCCAGTCACAAATTGCCTGAACCTTGACGGGATCCATCTCAATAGTAGAAGGAGAAAAAATGTACCCCAAAAAAGAAATCTTCTGGACTCCGAAGAGACACTTTGAGCCCTTCACAAACAGAGAATTGGCCCGCAGAACCTGAAACACCTTCCTGACCTGTAGAACATGAGACTCCCAGTCATCAGAAAACACCAAAATATCATCCAAATACACAATCATAAACTTATCCAGATATTCACGGAAAATATTGTGCATAAAGGACTGAAAGACTGACGGAGCATTGGAGAGTCCAAAAGGCATTACCAAATACTCAAAATGGCCCTCAGGCGTATTAAATGCGGTTTTCCACTCATCACCTTGTTTTATCCGCACCAGATTATACGCACCGCGAAGATCTATCTTAGTGAACCACCTAGCCCCCTTAATGCAAGCAAACAAGTCAGTCAATAATGGCAATGGATACTGATATTTGACTGTAATCTTATTCAGAAGGCGATAATCTATACAAGGCCTCAGGGAACCATCTTTTTTTGCCACGAAAAAAAAACCTGCTCCCAGAGGGGACGAAGATGGACGAATATGTCCCTTTTCCAAGGACTCCTTAATATAATTCCGCATAGCAGTATGCTCTGGCACTGACAGATTAAATAAACGACCCTTATGGAACTTACTGCCAGGAATCAATTCTATAGCACAGTCACAATCTCTATGAGGAGGGAGCGAATTGAGCTTAGGCTCCTCAAAAACATCCCTATAGTCAGACAAAAACTCAGGGATCTCAGAAGGAGTAGATGAAGCGATTGAAATCGGAGGTGCATGATCATGAACCCCCTGACATCCCCAGCTTAACACAGACATTGTTTTCCAGTCCAGGACAGGATTATGAGTCTGTAACCATGGCAGCCCCAGCACTAGTACATCATGTAAATTATACTGTACAAGGAAGCGAATCACCTCCTGATGAACGGGAGTCATGCGCATGGTCACTTGTGTCCAATACTGCGGTTTATTCATAGCCAATGGTGTAGAGTCAATTCCCTTCAGAGGAATAGGAACTTCCAGAGGCTCCAGACTAAAACCGCAGCGTTTAGCAAATGACCAATCCATAAGACTCAGGGCAGCGCCCGAATCCACATAGGCATCAACGGAAATGGAAGACAGTGAAAAAATCAGAGTCACAGACAAAATGAACTTAGGCTGCAGAGTACCAATGGCAAAAGATTTATCAAGCTTTTTTGTGCGTTTAGAGCATGCTGATATAACATGAGCTGAATCACCACAATAAAAACACAATCCATTTTTCCGCCTATAATTTTGCCGTTCACTTCTGGACTGAATTCTATCACATTGCATAGTCTCAGGTGCCTGTTCAGAAGACACCGCCAACTGGTGCACGGGTTTGCGCTCCCGCAAACGCCGATCAATCTGTATGGCCATAGCCATAGACTCATTCAGACCTGTAGGCGTAGGGAACCCCACCATAATATCCTTAATGGCCTCAGAAAGACCATTTCTGAAGTTTGCAGCCAGGGCGCACTCATTCCACTGAGTAAGCACCGACAATTTCCGAAATTTTTGACAATATATTTCCGCTTCATCATGCCCCTGAGAGAGGGCTAACAAAGCCTTTTCAGCCTGAATCTCCAGGTTGGGTTCCTCATAGAGCAATCCCAATGCCAGAAAAAACGCATCCACACTGAGCAATGCAGGATCCCCTGGTGCCAATGCAAATGCCCAATTCTGAGGGTCGCCCCGCAGGAAAGATATTACAATCCTGACCTGTTGAGCAGGGTCTCCAGAGGAGCGAGATTTTAAAGAAAGAAACAATTTACAATTGTTCCTGAAATTCAGGAAGGTAGATCTATCTCCAGAGAAGAACTCTGGAATAGGAATTCTAGGTTCAGACATGGGAGTGTGAACAACAAAATCCTGTATGTTTTGAACTTTTGCCGCGAGATTACTCAGGCTGGAAGCCAAACTCTGGACATCCATGTTAAACAGCTAAGATCAGAGCCATTCAAGGGTTAAGAGGAGGTAAGAAGCAGCTAGACAGCAATTAAGGGCTAGGCAGCAAAACTCTGAAGGGAAAAAAAAAAATAAAAATTTCCCTTAAACACTTCTTATTCTCCTGCTTCAGCCCAAACAATTAACACTTTGTGGGCCGGCTATACTGTCATGAATCCCAATGGCTAGGGATAGCACAGGACAAGCAAGGTACAAATATATAACGGACGAGCTCTAGGGTGATGGAACCTGGGCTGACCGCTGCCCTACGCCTGACAAACGCAACTAGAGATAGCCAGGGAGCGTGCCTACATTGGTTCTAGACGCCACGCACCAGCCTAAGAGCTAACTAGTACTGCAGAGAAAATAAAGACCTCACTTGCCTCCAGAGGAACGAACCCCAAAAGGTATAGTTGCCCCCCACATGTATTGACGGTGAAATGAGAGGAAGGCACACACATAGAGATGATATATATAGGTTTAGCAAATAGAGGCCCGCTGTAAACTAGAAAGCAGAACGATACAAAAGGGGTCTGAGCGGTCAGCAAAAAACCCTAATCAAAAAAACATCCTGAGATTACAAGAACCCATGTGCCAACTCATGGCACATGGGGAGAACCTCAGTCCACTAGAGCTACCAGCTAGCATAGAGACATAATAAGCAAGCTGGACAAAAAACCAAACAACTGAAAATCAGCACTTAGCTTATCCTGAAAGATCTGGGAGCAGGTAGGCAGGAACAAAACAGAGCACATCTGAATACATTGATAGCCGGCAAGGAAATGACAGAAAGGCCAGGTAAAATAGGAAACACCCAGCCTCTGATGGACAGGTGGAAACCAAAGGCCGCAACCCACCAAAGTCACCCAGTACCAGCAGTAACCACCAGAGGGAGCCCACAAACAGAATCCACAACACCTGGGTCTAAATGCAGACAGGTGATGTACAATCCAGCTGTCCTACCGGTTTCTGCTATTCCACTATAGAGTTCAGCACGGCCACGGTTTTCCAGCTACCGGAATCTGCACTAGCCAGGGAGGTAGCTGTTATGATCCTAGTGGTAGAGGATCTCAGAAGTTCCAGCTAAGTCCGCAAACACAAAAACCAGCTCATAGGGAGGTGGTAACTTGGCTGACCGCATACCTGATCCTAGCACAACAACTAAAAGCAGCCGGGGAACGTACCTACGTTGGTTCTAGACGTCTCGCACCAGCCGGAGAACTAACTAACCCTTTCAGAGAAAATAAGACCTCATTTGCCTCAAGAGAAAGGACCCCAAAGTTAATATACAAGCCCCCAACAAATAATAACGGTGAGGTAAGAAGAAAAGACAAACGTAAGAATGAACTAGATTTAGCAAAGAGAGGCCCACTAGTTAATAGCAGAAAAAAGGAAGCGGACTTATGCGGTCAGCAAAAACCCTACAAAAATATCCACGCTGAATATCCAAGAACCCCCGCACCGACTAACGGTGTGGGGAGAGAATATCAGCCCCCTTAGAGCTTCCAGCAAAATCAGGAATCACATTTTGTACAAGCTGGAACAAAATAAGAACAAATGCAAATAAACCAAAATAAGAAAGCGGACTTAGCTTATCTTGCAAAAATCAGCGGACCCGGAGTCAGGAGAAAACAGACATAGACTGATTACATCGATTCCAGGCACTAGACTGAGAATCCAGGAAGTCTAAATAGGAACACCCAAGACCTAACGAACCAGGTGGGTACCAACCTGGAGAAAGACAGTCCAAGTGTCATACCGCTAGTGGTCACAAGAGGGAGCCAAGAAATACAGTTCACAACAGTACCCCCCCTTTAAGGAGGGGTCACCGAACCCTCACGAAGACCACCAGGGCAATCAGGATGAGCAGCGTGAAAGGCACGAACCAAATCGGCCGCATGAACATCAGAGGCGACCACCCAGGAATTATCCTCCTGACCATAGCCCTTCCATTTGACCAGATACTGAAGCCTCCGTCTAGAGAGAACGAGAATCCAAGATCTTCTCCACCACGTACTCCAACTCGCCCTCAACCAAGACCGGAGCAGGAGGGTCAACAGCAGGAACCACAGGCACAACGTACCGCCGCAACAAAGACCTATGGAACACATTGTGAATGGCAAACGACACCGGAAGATCCAAACGAAAATACACCGGATTAAGGACTTCCAAAATTTTATAAGGACCAATAAAGCGAGGCTTAAACTTAGGAGAGGAAACCTTCAGAGGGACATACCGAGAAGACAACCAAACCAAATCCCCAACACGAAGTCAGGGACCCACACCGCGGCGGCGGTTGGCAAAACGCTGAGCCTTCTCCTGTGACAACTTCAAGTTGTCCACCACATGATTCCAAATCCGCTGCAACCTATCCACCACAGAATCCACCCCAGGACAGTCAGAAGATTCAACATGACCCGAGGAAAAACGAGGATGAAAACCAGAGTTGCAGAAAAATGGCGAAACCAAAGTAGCGGAACTAGCCCGATTATTGAGGGCAAACTCAGCCAATGGCAAGAAGGTCACCCAATCATCCTGATCCGCAGAAACAAAACATCTCAAATAAGCCTCCAGTGTCTGATTAGTTCGCTCCATTTGGCCATTAGTCTGAGGATGAAAGGCAGATGAAAACGACAAATCAATGCCCATCTTAGCACAAAAAGATCGCCAGAATCTGGACATAAACTGGGATCCTCTGTCAGACACGATATTCTCAGGAATGCCATGCAAACGAACCACATTCTGAAAGAACAAAGGAACCAGATCGGAAGAGGAAGGCAACTTAGGCAAGGGCACCAAATGGACCATCTTGGAAAAGCGATCACACACCACCCAGATGACAGACATTCCCTGAGACACCGGAAGATCTGAAATGAAATCCATGGAAATGTGCGTCCAGGGCCTCTTCGGGACCGGCAAGGGCAAAAGCAACCCACTGGCACGAGAACAGCAAGGCTTAGCCCAAGCACAAATCCCACAGGACTGCACAAAAGAACGCACATCCCACGACAAGGAAGGCCACCAAAAGGACCTAGCTACCAAATCTCTGGTACCAAAAATCCCAGGATGCCCTGCCAACACTGAGGAATGAACCTCGGAGATAACTCTGCTGGTCCATTTATCAGGAACAAACAGTCTATCAGGTGGGCAAGGATCAGGTCTACCAGCCTGAAATCTCTGCAACACACGTCGCAAATCAGGAGAAATGGCCGACAAGATTACTCCCTCTTTAAGAATACCAGCTGGCTCTGAGACTCCCGGAGAGTCAGGCACAAAACTCCTAGAAAGAGCATCAGCCTTCACATTCTTCGAACCAGGCAGGTATGAGACCACAAAGTCAAAACGGGAGAAAAACAATGACCAACGAGCCTGTCTAGGATTCAGGCGCTTAGCAGACTCGAGATACATCAAATTTTTGTGATCAGTCAAGACCACCACACGATGCTTAGCTCCCTCGAGCCAATGACGCCACTCCTCAAATGCCCACTTCATGGCCAACAACTCCCGATTACCAACATCATAGTTCCGCTCCGCAGGCGAAAACTTCCTAGAAAAAAAAGCACAAGGTCTCATCACAGAGCAACCAGAGACTTTCTGCGACAAAACAGCCCCTGCACCGATCTCAGAAGCGTCCACTTCAACCTGAAAGGGAAGTGAGACATCAGGCTGGCACAAAACAGGCGCCGAAGTAAACCGGCGCTTCAGCTCCCAGAAAGCCTCCACGGCTGCCGGAGCCCAATTAGCAACATCAGAACCTTTCTTGGTCATATCCGTCAAAGGTTTAACAACGCTAGAGAAATTAGCAATAAAACGACGGTAGAAATTAGCAAAACCCAAGAACTTCTGAAGACTCTTAACAGACGTGGGTTGAGTCCAATCATGAATAGCTCGGACCTTGACTGGGTCCATCTCCACAATAGAAGGGGAGAAAATGAAACCCAAAAAGGAAACCTTCTGCACTCCAAAGAGACACTTTGAGCCCTTCACAAACAAAGCATTATCACGCAAAACCTGAAACACCATCCTGACCTGTTTTACATGAGAATCCCAATCATCAGAAAAAAACAGAATATCATCCAGATAAACAATCATAAATTTATCTAGATACTTCCGGAAGATGTCATGCATAAAGGACTGAAACACTGAAGGAGCATTAGAGAGCCCAAAAGGCATCACCAAGTACTCAAAATGACCTTCGGGCGTATTAAACGCAGTTTTCCATTCATCTCCCTGCTTAATGCGCACAAGGTTGTACGCACCCCGAAGTTCTATCTTGGTGAACCACTTGGCACCCTTAATCCGAGCAAACAAGTCCGACAATAGTGGCAACGGATACTGAAATTTGACCGTGATTTTATTCAGAAGCCGATAGTCTATACAAGGTCTCAAAGACCAGTCTTTCTTGGCTACAAAAAAGAATCCCGCACCAAGAGGGGAAGAGGATGGACGAATATGTCCCTTTTCCAAAGACTCCTTTATATAAGAACGCATTGCGGCATGCTCAGGTACAGATAGATTAAATAATCGTCCCTTAGGAAATTTACTACCAGGAATCAAATCTATTGCGCAGTCACAGTCCCTATGAGGAGGAAGGGCACTGGACCTGGACTCACTGAACACATCCTGATAGTCCAACAAATACTCTGGAACTTCAGAAGGAGAAGAAGAAGCAATAGACACCGACGGGGAATCACAATGAATTCCCTGACAACCCCAACTTGACACAGACATTGCCTTCCAATCCAAAACTGGATTATGGGTCTGTAACCATGGCAGACCTAAAACGACCAAATCATGCATTTTATGCAGAACAAGAAAACGAATCACCTCCCGATGTTCAGGAGTCATGCACATGGTCACTTGTGTCCAATACTGCGGTTTATTCTCCGCCAATGGCGTAGCATCAATTCCTCTAAGAGGAATAGGATTTTCCCATGACTGGATTAATTGATTAATCTATATGTATTTTTAGAAAAATCAACGTAACGCTAGGATATATCCTGTAAGAGAGCTGAAGTCAGGATACATAAATAACACTCAGCGTCATCATATACCTAGTTACATGTAAAAACGATACATTGCCAGTAGCAGACACATGTAATATAACCAGTGCCACTGGTGGCTATATGCATATAGTAAAAAAAGGAACAATCTCACCCATTCCTAGGTGTAGGCTGAGGAGCGCCGGACAACCTCTGATCCAGGGAAAGTCCGGAGGGAAGGGACGACAATCCCTATATCAGTCCCTATGGGGCTATCAGTACACTATCCCCAGAGCTCCTGCCCTTACAAGGGCAGTCCACAGCTACCCCTGTATAACATGCCCTGCACTCTCCCTATAAATGGTACGTCCCATTTATAGGGAGAGTGCAGGGCATGTTATACAGGGGTAGCTGTGGACTGCCCTTGTAAGGGCAGGAGCTCTGGGGATAGTGTACTGATAGCCCCATAGGGACTGATATAGGGATTGTCGTCCCTTCCCTCCGGACTTTCCCTGGATCAGAGGTTGTCCGGCGCTCCTCAGCCTACACCTAGGAACGGGTGAGATTGTTCCTTTTTTTACTATATGCATATAGCCACCAGTGGCACTGGCTATATTACATGTGTCTGCTACTGGTAATGTATTGTTTTTACATGTAACTAGGTATATGATGACGCTGAGTGCTATTTATGTATCCTGACTTCAGCTCTCTTACAGGATATATCCTAGCGTTACGTTGATTTTTCTAAAAATACATATAGATTAATCAATTAATCCAGTCATGGGATAACTGGTCTTTATGGTCACCATACCATTTGTTAAAGACTCTTGTCCCAATTTTTATTCACTTGGGTGTTTGATTTGGTCTTTTTGTGGCTTCAGTTAATAAAAGTTACGTTTTATTTTTTCCACATCTATTTTTCCACTTTTGCTTTGTTATATATGAATTACAGTGGTCTTGTCTATGTGACTTACAGTCAGCACATAGAGTGTTACTTTTTTTCAGGAATAGGATTTTCTAAAGGCTCCAGAACAAAACCACAGCGCTTGGCAAACGACAAGTCCATAAGGCTCAGGGCAGCACCTGAATCCACAAATGCCATAACAGGGTAGGAAGACAATGAGCAAATTAAAGTCACAGACAAAATAAACTTAGGTTGCAAATTACCAATGGCGACAGGACTAACAACCTTTGCTAGGCGTTTAGAGCATGCTGAGATAACATGTGTAGAATCACCACAGTAAAAACACAACCCATTCTGACGTCTATGATTTTGTCGTTCGGTTCTAGTCTGAATTCTACCACATTGCATTGAGTCAGGTGTCCATTCAGACAACACCGCCAGAGGATTAGCAGATTTGTGCTCCCGCAAACGCCGATCAATCTGAATAGCAAGAGCCATAGAATCATTCAGACTTGTAGGAATGGGAAAGCCCACCATCACATTCTGAATAGCTTCAGAAAGGCCATTTCTGAAATTTGCGGCCAGAGCACACTCATTCCATTGAGTAAGCACGGACCATTTCCGAAATTTTTGGCAATACACCTCAGCTTCATCCTGACCCTGAGAAATAGCCAGCAAGGCTTTTTCTGCCTGAATTTCAAGATTGGGCTCCTCATAAAGCAATCCGAGCGCCAGAAAAAACGCATCAATATTTGCCAATGCCGGATCTCCTGGCGCCAATGAGAAAGCCCAATCCTGAGGGTCGCCACGCAAGAAGGAGATAACAATTTTTACTTGCTGAGCTGAGTCTCCAGACGAACGAGGTCTCAAAGAAAGAAACAATTTACAATTATTCCTAAAATTCCTAAATTTAAATCGATCTCCAGAGAACAGCTCAGGAATAGGTATCTTAGGCTCTGACATAGGACTACTAGTAACAAAATCCTGAATGCCCTGCACTCGTGCAGCAAGCTGATCCACACTAGTAATCAGAGTCTGAACATTCATGTCTGCAGCAGAGCTTCAAGCCACTCAGAGGAAAAAGGGGAAGAAGAAAAAAAAAAAAAACTCAGAACTTCTTTTCTTTTAATCCTGCTTCTGCAATGCATTAAATATTCCCTTTATGGCCTGGAATACTGTTATGATCCTAGTGGATCTCAGAAGTTCCAGCTAAGTCCGCAAACACAAAAACCAGCTCATAGGGAGGTGGTAACTTGGCTGACCGCATACCTGATCCTAGCACAACAACTAAAAGCAGCCGGGGAACGTACCTACGTTGGTTCTAGACGTCTCGCACCAGCCGGAGAACTAACTAACCCTTTCAGAGAAAATAAGACCTCATTTGCCTCAAGAGAAAGGACCCCAAAGTTAATATACAAGCCCCCAACAAATAATAACGGTGAGGTAAGAAGAAAAGACAAACGTAAGAATGAACTAGATTTAGCAAAGAGAGGCCCACTAGTTAATAGCAGAAAATAGGAAGCGGACTTATGCGGTCAGCAAAAACCCTACAAAAATATCCACGCTGAATATCCAAGAACCCCCGCACCGACTAACGGTGTGGGGGGAGAATATCAGCCCCCTTAGAGCTTCCAGCAAAATCAGGAATCACATTTTGTACAAGCTGGAACAAAATAAGAACAAATGCAAATAAACCAAAATAAGAAAGCGGACTTAGCTTATCTTGCAAAAATCAGCGGACCCGGAGTCAGGAGAAAACAGACATAGACTGATTACATCGATTCCAGGCACTAGACTGAGAATCTAGGAAGTCTAAATAGGAACACCCAAGACCTAACGAACCAGGTGGGTACCAACCTGGAGAAAGACAGTCCAAGTGTCATACCGCTAGTGGTCACAAGAGGGAGCCAAGAAATACAGTTCACAACAGGTAGCCTCTTCTCAGCTCTGCTCCACTGGTGTTTCTCTCCTGTGCTTTCTCCCTCCTGCTCTCGTTCTACAAGCTGTTCGTGCTTTCTGTTTCCTATGTCCAGGAGCTGTCGTTCCTTGGACTACTCGCTCCTTCAGACTTCCTGGCACTCACTGCCATCTGCTCTCTTCAGGTCCCCTGACAGTCTGCACTCTCTGCTGTCTGGAACGAACTGTCTGCTTCCCTGTCCTATGACAGAATGCTCTCTAACTTCCTCTCCAGACAGAATTTATAAGGGAGTTCACCCTGAATCCGGGTTCAGAGCTCCACCTTCTGGCCTGGAGTGTGAACGTGTTGTATGTGAGATTTACCTGGTGAAAGATATCCTTCATCGCTCCCAAGCGTGACATCCCTCTTCCCAAGGGGAAAGCAATGCCACTGTGATGACCAGGACCCTGGGGCGCCACACCAGCAAAACAAGATGTCTGCTTTTTATATGGCCAGGGACATGTGACTTTGGCAACCAATCACAGAAAACCTTGTGTCATGACGTTGTGGATGGTTTCTGTGCTCTGATTGGTTGCCGCAATCAACACACATACAGTTAAGAAAAAAAAAAAGCGTGCACCGCTCCTGTAATCTGTAATCTCTTCAGACGCTCCTTTAACTTATTTACCCACAAGACAAGAGCCAATTTATTGGGCCCAAATTATAAAATATTTATCCTATATATAACACGTCTGACATGTTATATGCAGCGCCCCAGAGACCTGGTCGTTGCAGTAACGTCGCTCTGCCACTAAGGGGAGTGATGTTACGTCTGATTGCACTAAAGGAGTTCACCTGACCAGGTATCACAGTCACACATTACACTTCACAGTCTGGCCACCAGGGGGAGCAAAGGGTCCTGTGTATTAGGCCACTCCGAGTCCTCACACTTGGGTAAAACTGGGGGCTGGATAGGAAGTTAGAGAGAAGCTGACTGGGTTGGATCCAGGCAACACCTAGTGAGAGAAGAGGTTGCTTGGGAAGATTCAGGGGGTCCCTGTCAGGGGTGGGATCCTGACAGTGGCCTAGTGAACAGGACAGATCGTTATGGAACCGTGCCTGCTCAACATTGCGGCGGCATCTTAAGAAAGGACAAGAAGCGAAGTATATTGTGGAGAAGTGAGAAACGAGATCACAGCAAAAAGGAGAATAGAACCAGTAGGAGTCGTGCCCTGAGATCGGCAAAATCCTACTGAGGCGCGTAGCCGGTGGCCGGAACGCCGAGGAAGTACTGGGCTCTAAGCATTACTTCAAACAGCGGCAGGACAGTTAATTATAGGTTGGCTGTCTCACCTAAATCACCTAAGCAGACATAGGGGGCAATTGTGGGAGAGGGGCGACACTAGGGTCCCGGAAGAACTCCAGGCCTACCCGTCATACGGGTGCGTCCTAGCCATATCATCTGGGGGACGGAGAAGAACATCAGATTGGAAACGAGAGTTGTGAGGAAGAACATCAGAACAGACACAACAGTTGTGAGGACTATCCCGTGGTGCTCAGCAGGGAAGTACTACAACACCCAGGTGCTAGTAGGTAGGCACTGATTTCCACCTGCAAAGGGAACTCTGGATGTGCCTACGGACCAGCCGGTCTCAGCCAGCCCTGTTAGCAGTGCTCTGGATTGTGGATCCCGAAGGCTTCAGTAAAGAGGTAAAGAGACTGCAACCCTGTGTCCTCGTTATTTCATCGCACCATGCACCACCACCTTTTAATTGGACGCCCCTTAGCAGGGTCACGGACTGGGTCAGGCCACCGTGACAACCCCAAGACCGAGACTGAGAGGCCCGGTACCGAGTACCCCGCGGCCCTGCGTCTGGGGGCGCTCCAATATATAATGTATGGATTTACAGAAATGATCCTAATAGGGGCACATTAGAAACATGTCGTTTAATAAAATGAATTGCTCACCTAATACTTGTAGTGAAAAGTTCCTGAAGACCGTGTCATTATCATTCACCACTTCACAAGTGTACGTCCCTTCATCCGATATCTCAGTGTTATTGATCATCACTGATAAATGGTCACTTCTCATCCTTGTGCTGCAGGAGCTGTATGACGTCTTTGTATTATCCTCCTCTATTTTATATAATATTACACAGGATGAATTATATAGACGAAGCTTCCATATAACTGCTAGTAACATGTCTCCGGGATCAGCGTCGCACTGCAGAACAGCAGGATCGCCTCTTCTCACCGTCACCACATCTGAAAGGTAGAAAATTACGTTGGTGAGTTTTAAAATATGGTTAGTTACTTGATTTCTTTTTACCTACACTTAATAGGAATCTGTCACCAGATTTTTATTATTATTTTTATTTTTATTTTTATTTTTATTATTATTATTATTATTTATTTTTAGAGCACCATTGATTCTTTGGTGCTGTAAATAAGATGGCTTACATACAAAACACAAATATAAGTTGCAGTGAACAAACTAACAATGACAAACATATACAGAGGGTAGAGGGCCCTGCCCTCGCAGGATTACATTCTACAGGATAATGTGCAAGGAGACAGTGTGTTGGGTGTTTGTGGCAGCTCCAGTGATGGTCAGGAGGCAGCAGAGTTATTGTAGGCTGCAAACTTGCTTGAAGAAATGCGTTTTTAAGTTCCTTCTGAAAGTTCCGATTGTGTCCTATTGAGGCACAGAATTCCAAAGCAAGGGGGATGCTCGGGAGAAGTCTAGGCATTGATTGGGTGAGGAATGTGTATGTGTGGAGGAGAGGAGAACTTGAGAAGACTGCAGATGTGTTGGAAGGTAACAGGAGATTGGTTCGGAGACATGCAGAGGAGACCGATTATGGATGGTTTTGTAGGTGTCATGAACGTCACAAATTACCCTCCAAGTTCTTACCCATATATTGGCGTCAGACGAGGATCACACCGTTGGGGCAACGGTGTGATCCTCGTCTGACGCCAATATATGGGTAAGAACTTGGAGGGTAATTTGTGACGTTCATGACACTTTTTAAGCCTGTGTACAGGGCTCACCAACTGTCCCTATTTACTTACCATACCCCCGGTTTAATGCCCTCGTACATCTGCACTGTGCACTTTATGGCGGTATATTATGTCTTTCGAGATCCACACTAGTTCTTGGTCTGTGCTACCCGGTTTCTCTTTATCTGAATGAGTTGTAATTGTCTTTATTGACCTGTATATATTTGAATTTTGTGACCGTGTGATCTAATAAAATTGTATTTATTTATGGACATGTACTCCATTGTTCTTTCTTGTTATATATCCTACATTGGGGAATTGGGAGCCAATGAATGGATTTGCAGAGGGAAGAAGTGGAGGAGTAGAGAGGACAGAGGTGGATTAGTCGTGCAGCAGAGTTAAGGAAGGACTTGAAAGGTGCAAGAGTGTTAGCAGGGAGGCCACAGAGGAGGATATTGGAGTAGCAGAATTGGGAGCAGATGAGGGCATGCACTAACATTTTAGTAGATTCATGGTTGAGGCATGGATGGATTATGGAAATATTTTTGAGTTGGTGGCGGTAAGAGGTAGAAAGAGCTTGGATGTGTGGTTTGAAGGACAGGGTAGGTCGAGAGTTAGTCTGAGACAGTACAATTAAAAGTGTGGTATCATTTATTGTGATAGATAGATCAGGTAGGGAAGTTAGGCGAGACAGAGGAAAAATTATGAGTTCTGTTTTATCCAAATTGACCTTTAGGAAGCGTGATGAGAAGGAGGATTTAGCTGATAGAGGTGATATCTGGGCCAGAGAGGAAGATCTGAGTATATATGGTACTGAAAGCCATGGGAATTTTTAATTGTTCCAGGCCAAAGGCATAGATGGAGAAGAGTAGGGGTCCCAGAATAGACCTTGAGGGACTCCAACAGAGAGGGCATTATGAGAAGTTAGTGTGGGAGTAGGAGAAGCTAAATTTGCAGTTGGAAATGTATGAGGAGATCCAGGAGAGGGCAAGGTCTTTGATGTCAAGGCAAGAGAGGATTTGTAGTAGGAGGGAGTGGTCAACTGTGTTAAAGGCAGAGGACAGATCTAGAAGGAGGAGTATAGAGCATTGTCTGTTAGTTTTGGCTGCTTGTAAGTCAATAGCAATTTTAGTCAGGACAGTTTTGGTGGAATGGTGGGGATGGAAGCTGGATTGTAGGTAGTCAAAGAGTGAGTTAGATAAGAGATGAGAGTAAAGTTCAGCATGGACAAGTTGTTTGAGGAGTTTGGAGGCGAACGGGAGTAGTGATATGGGGGGATAGCTGGACATAGAGGTCAAGTCAAGGGATGACTTCTTCAGGATGTGTGATCATGACATGTTTGAAAGCAGAATTGAAGGTATTAGATGTTAGTAATAAGTTGAAAAGATGGGTTGGGGCGGAATTAGCTTGGTGGTGAGTTTGGGGAAGAGGTGGGATGCAATGTGGTGAAGTACACAAGTTGTAAGTAGAGATGGTTGGACCCCTGGATGTTCGGGTCTGGTGGATTCAGCTGAACAGTTAAAAAAAGTTTGTGTTCAGGTACTAGAAAAGTACCCGGACCTGAACTCGGACCCCATTCACTTGAATGGGAGCCCCGAACATCCAGTGTTTGTCATCGTGTCATATGCATGACAGGGCGGCAAACAATGCTTCTGATCGGCAGTAAAATCATTACCGTCAGTCAGACAGCTGCGGTTCCTACGCAGCTGTGATTGGAGGTAAGAAGTTTACCTCTGGTAACGGGCGTCTGCTGATGGGACTACAGCTCCCATCAGCCTACACCCACTGCCGCTAATAACAGCGAGAGCAAGTGGCAGCTGATGGGAGTATTCATCAGCCGATGCCTGCGCTGTAAATAAATAATTAAAAAATGGTGTGAGTTGCCCTGTATTTTTGATAACCAGCCAGGCAAAACTCACAGCTGCAACCCTCAGCTGTGAGCATTAGCAAAGCTGATTATCAAGTGTAGATGGGTCTCCACTCCCTTTTTTTTTTAATTATTTAAATAAAAATGCTTACTCCCAGCAGTGAGGAGAAGAAGAGAGAGGGAGAAGAAGTAAGAAAATGAGAGTGGCCAGCTTGATTGTTTTGTGTTATAGTAGAAGGGATCTGAGGTTAAGGAGAAGGTCAGCAGATGAGGATAGGTAGGGTGGTAGGAGGGAAGGTGAGATAAACATTTGTTTGGAGAATGCTGGGGTTTGAGGATAGCAAAGCAGAATAAGTATTAGATGAGCAAAAACTCTTTGCTTCATTGCAGCCATTTGGTAAATTCAAAAAAGTTCATTTTTTTTCATTACTGTACACTCTGCACCCCATCTTGACTGAAAAAAAAGCAGAAATATAGCAATTTTTGAAAATGTATTAAAAAAGAAAAACTGAAATATCACATGGTCATAAGTATTCAGACCCTTTGCTCAGACACTCATATTTAAGTCACATGCTGTCCATTTCCTTGTGATCCTCCTTGAGATGTTCTACTCCTTAATTGGAGTCCAGCTGTGTGTAATTAAAACTGATAGGACTTGATTTGTAAAGGCGCACACCTGTCTATATAGAACCTCACAGCTCACAGTGCAAGTCAGACCAAATGAGAATCATGAGGTCAAAGGAACTTGCTCAGAGACAGAATTGTGGCAAGGCATAGATCTGGCCAAGGTTACAACAGAATTTCTGCAGTACTCAAGGTTCCTAAGAGCACAGTGGCCTCCATAATCCTTAAATGGAAGAAGTTTGGGACCACCAGAAGTCTTCCTAGACCTGGACGTCCAGCCAAACTGAGCAATCGTGGGAGAAGAGCCTTGGTGAGAGAGGTAAAGAAGAAAACCCAAGATCACTGTGGCCGAGCTCCAGAGATGCAGTAGGGAGATGGTAGAAAGTTCCACAAAGTCAACTATCACTGCAGCCCTCCACCAGTCAGGCCTTTATGGCAGAGTTACCTGACGGAAGCCTCTCCTCAGTGCAAGACATATGAAAACCCGCATAGAGTTTGCTAAAAAAAAAACACATGAAGGATTCCCAGACTATGAGAAATAAGATTCTCTGGTCTGATGAGACGAAAATAGACCTTTTTGGTGATAATTCTAAGCTGTATGTGTGGAAAAAAACAGGCACTGCTCATTACCTGCCCAATGCAATCTCAACAGTGAAACATGGTGGTGGCAGTATCATGCTATGGGGGTGTTTTTCAACTGCACGGACAGGACGACTTGTTGTCATTGAAGGAAATGTGGCCAAGTACAGAGATATCCTGACGCTAAGCTCACAGCTAAAATAACAAAGGAGCGGCTTCAGAACAACTCTGTGACCATTCTTGATTGGCCCAGCCAGAGCCCTGACCTAAACCCAATTGAGCATCTCTGGAGAGACCTAAAAATGGTCGTCCACCAACGTTCACCATCCAACCTGATGGAACTGGAGAGGATCTTCAAGGAAGAATGGCCGAGGATCCCCAAATCCAGGGGTGAAAAACTTGTTGCATCATTCCCAAGAAGACTCATGGCTGTACTAGCTCAAAAGTTGCTTCTACTCAATACTGAGCAAAGGGGCGGAAGACTTATGGCCATGGGAGATTTCAGTTTTTCTTTTTTAATACATTTTCAAAAATTACTACATTTCTGTTTTTTTCAGTCAAGATTAGGTGCAGAGTGTACATTAATGAGAAAAAAATGAACTTTTTTGAATTTACCAAATGTCTGCAATGAAACAAAGAGTGAAAAATGTAAAGGGGTCTGAATACTTTCCGTACCTACTGTATGAAAATTTGCCATGTCAGTTGACCAGTGTAACAAATTGAAAATGTACGCTGTTTTTTTTTCAGAATTTCATCCCTTTTCAATGCAAGTAATGGGCTTAATTCTGTTGCTCCGTGATTTGCTTCTCCTCCCTTCTCTCCTGTCACTTCTGATATTATGAGAGGAGAGACGGAGACCTGCTAAGAGAGCTATTACTGTGGTCATTGTTGCCACCATTTCTGGGGATTAATGTCCCATGTCTCCAGGGAATACGCAGGCCAGACTCCTTTCGGCTGAGGAGTTGCAGGAAAATTTGTGATAATTGCCAAATATGAATGGCCCCATCCGACATACTAGAGGTGGTCAACTTTAAGTGTCCATGTTTGCCTGTTTGTCTATTACGGCTTTTCATGTTGAGGTCATGGACACCTCAAGCTTCATTGAAGCGGTTGTCCACCTTTAGTGTACACTGTGGTGATGAGTAATTAGAAATTAGAATTTTACAGTTCTCTTGAATTTGGCAAGGAAATTCAATTTTGTTTTGAACTTATTCAATTGGAATCGATTGTGTCTTATTATGATCTGGGATCTTTCCACAATTTTATTTTTTCCTCTTTCAGGACCCTCTAAATTAAAATGGTGTCGAACTACTATTTTCTAAATTGCAGATGGCCTGAAAAATAGACAAAAATTATACAGCAGAAAGACAGGTGAGGGGTAAGGCGAGTATACTGTCGTTTAAAGCCGATAAAGCCAATCACGAAACATTTGGATTCAGGAAAATCCAAATTTTTCTTTTGCAAAATTTGAGGGAAATTTTATTTGCCTCAAGCCAACTCCAGAAGATTAAATATGTTCCATATTTTTATGATGAAACTTTGGGGTTCTTTGGGGCATATTGACGCATTTTGAGCATTTCTCTATTCCTCTAGATTTCGGGATGAAACTGCATGTGCTCATTCATATACATAACAAAAATCCAAACTATGAGGCAACACCCCCACACCTATAATCATTAATCAACACCCCCCCCCATCCATGGTGGGAGATATAGAGGCAACAGCCAAGAAGTAAATATATATTATAAAATTTTATTAATTTATTACAAAAACAAAGGTTAAAATTTAACAAGGGAATATCACAAAAAATCCGAGGATAGTACAAAAAGTAGCACTCAAGGCAACAGTACACACATAATGTTATTTAGCAATGCTAAAATACACAGTTGTCCCAATATTTATATGCCTAAAAACCACAGAAAGATGGAAAACTGCGTAATAACAGGATCCTATTTGTAATAGGGCAATGCAAAGAATAGGACAGACAGGCTATGGATGTATATGCCTATAACTCTAAATGGAAACCGCTCTATGTCAGGATCCTAGTCATCTATTATATAATTGCCTAGAATACTACTTCCTGCAATTTGTGCCAACTTCCGTGGCTTTGTCCGGAGCTAATGTCCGGAGATAATGTCCGGAGCTAATGTCCGGAGCTAATGTCCGGAGATAAGTGACGTCACCAGTGTCCTACACCCAGGCAGAGCACAGGGGCCCCAGGCAGCATATGGGGCCCCAGGCAGAGCACAGTGGCCCCAGGCAGAGCACAGGGGCCCCAGGCAGCATATGGGGCCCCAGGCAGAGCACAGTGGTCCCAGGCAGAGCACAGTGGTCCCAGGCAGAGCACAGGGGCCCCAGGCAGCCTATGGGGCCCCAGGCAGAGCACAGGGGCCCCAGGCAGCCTATGGGGCCCCAGGCAGAGCACAGTGGCCCCAGGCAGAGCACAGGGGCCCCAGGCAGCATATGGGGCCTCAGGCAGAGCACAGGGGCCCCAGGCAGCATATGGGGCCCCAGGCAGAGCACAGTGGCCCCAGGCAGAGCACAGGGGCCCCAGGCAGAGCACAGGGGCCCCAGGCAGAGCACAGGGGCCCCAGGCAGCATATGGGGCCCCAGGCAGAGCACAGGGGCCCCAGGCAGAGCACAGGGGCCCCAGGCAGCATATGGGGCCCCAGGCAGAGCACAGGGGCCCCAGGCAGCATATGGGGCCCCAGGCAGAGCACAGTGGCCCCAGGCAGAGCACAGGGGCCCCAGGCAGAACATGGGGCCCCAGGCAGAGCACAGGGGCCCCAGGCAGAGCACAGGGGCCCCAGGCAGCATATGGGGCCCCAGGCAGAGCACAGGGGCCCCAGGCAGCATATGGGGCCCCAGGCAGAGCACAGTGGCCCCAGGCAGCATATGGGGCCCCAGGCAGAGCACAGTGGCCCCAGGCAGCATATGGGGCCCCAGGCAGAGCACAGTGGTCCCAGGCAGAGCACAGGGGCCCCAGGCAGCTTATGGGGCCCCAGGCAGAGCACAGTGGCCCCAGGCAGAACATGGGGCCCCAGGCAGAGCACAGGGGCCCCAGGCAGAGCACAGGGGCCCCAGGAAGAACATGGGGCCCCAGGCAGAGCACAGGGGCCCCAGGCAGAGCACAGGGGCCCCAGGCAGAGCACAGGGGCCCCAGGCAGCATATGGGGCCCCAGGCAGAGCACAGGGGCCCCAGGCAGCATATGGGGCCCCAGGCAGAGCACAGTGGCCCCAGGCAGAGCACACACCAAATCGGAGGCCGAGGGGCCCCGCCAACCAAATCGGAGGCCGAGGGGCCCCGCCAACCAAATCGGAGGCCGAGGAGCCCCGCCCACCAAATCGAAGGCCGAGCGGCCCCGCCCACCAAAGCGGAGGCCGAGGGGCCAGGCCCCGCCCACCAAAGCGGAGGCCGAGGGGCCCCGACCACCACATCGGAGGCCGAGGGTCCCCGCCCCCCAAATCGGAGGCCGAGGGTCCCCGCCCACCAAATCGGAGGCCGAGGGGCCCCGCCCACCAAATCGGAGGCCGAGGGTCCCCGCCCACCAAATCGGAGGCCGAGGGTCCCCGCCCACCAAATCGGAGGCCGAGGGTCCCCGCCCACCAAATCGGAGGCCGAGGGTCCCCGCCCACCAAATCGGAGGCCGAGGGGCCCCACCAACCAAATCGGAGGCCGAGGGGCCCCGCCCACCAAATCGGAGGCCGAGGGTCCCCGCCCACCAAATCGGAGGCCGAGGGGCCCCGCCAACCAAATCGGAGGCCGAGGGGCCCCACCCACCAAATCGGAGGCCGAGGGTCCCCGCCCACCAAATCGGAGGATAAGGGGCCCCGCCAACCAAATCGGAGGCCGAGGGGCCCTGCCAACCAAATCGGAGGCCGAGGAGCCCCGCCCAACAAATCGAAGGCCGAGCGGCCCCGCCCACCAAAGCGGAGGCCGAGCGGCCCCGCCCACCAAAGCGGAGGCCGAGGGTCCCCGCCCACCAAAGCGGAGGCCGAGGGTCCCCGCACACCAAATCGGAGGCCGAGGGGCCCCGCCAACCAAATCGGAGGCCGAGGAGCCCCGCCCACCAAATCGAAGGCCGAGCGGCCCCGCCCACCAAAGCGGAGGCAGAGGGACCCCACCCACCAAATCGGAGGCCGTGGGGCCCCGCCAACCAAATCGGAGGCCGAGGGTCCCCGCCCACCAAATTATTCTTACATTTGAATAAATAAAGTATATATGGATTCTAGACTCCCGATTCTTTAGAATCGGGCTGCCATCTAGTAGAAATAATAATGCTTTAATGCAGAAAATACTAACATACATAAGCCTAAGCCAGTTTAACAGTGTTTCCAGTATGCTACTTACATGTGACCCTTAAGCCTGGTGTGTACTCCCTCGGACACCCCGACAGCACCGTTTCGCCATATAGCTTCCTCAACAGGAGGCATGTGTGTTAATGGTGCAGCTACGGACTAAATATAATTTATGTACCGAGGGAGTACACACCAGGCTTAAGGGTCACATGTAAGTAGCATGCTGGAAACACTGTTAAACTGGCTTAGGCTTATGTATGTTAGTATTTTCTGCATTAAAGCATTATTGTTTCTATGACTAGGATCCTGACATAGAGCGGTTTCCATTTAGAGTTATAGGCATATACATCCATAGCCTGTCTGTCCTATTCTTTGCATTGCCCTATTACAAATAGGATCCTGTTATTACGCAGTTTTCCATCTTTCTGTGGTTTTTAGGCATATAAATATTGGGACAACTGTGTATTTTAGCATTGCTAAATAACATTATGTGTGTACTGTTGCCTTGAGTGCTACTTTTTGTACTATCCTCGGATTTTTTGTGATATTCCCTTGTTAAAATTTAACCTTTGTTTTTGTAATAAATTAATAAAATTTTATAATATATATTTACTTCTTGGCTGTTGCCTCTATATCTCCCACCATGGATGGGGGGGATGGTGTTGATTAATGATGTGCTCATTCATGCCAAAATGCACAAAAAATGGTGCATTTACCATCATTTACAATGTGGCACTTTGATTTCCTTGCTCATTGTATGTTTGGGAACCTAGATAAGGGTCAAGTTCTGGATTCCCAACCTATCATATTTGCCTAGTTCTGGTTTTCTATGTTTATAACAATTCATTCAGATATGACCCACCATCAAAATAAAGTTTACCTAACTTACAAGCAAATTATACTTTCAAATCCATCAGGAGCCATACTTTTGTTATGTGAAGGACCTGCCACCTAAACTGAGCCTGTGAAGCAGCAGGTCACACCCTACATAGGTCTCTTTCATGTGCCCTTAGATCTTTCCGTGGTTTCGATGGTTTCCTCTTAGTTGCCTTTTTAAAGTTTCATCTGTTCTTACTTTTTCTATATTTACTTTCTTAAAAGATTAATTTTGGTAAGAACATTGCCCAAAGGTTACATCCTGTATAGAGTGCCAAGACGCTAACATGATATCAGTAGTATAACGTGGGGGCCAAACGGGTATTTTTCCCTGTTCCAAATTCTACAGAGTCGCAAAATTTTGAGAACCCTTCCCCAGACCCCATTTCTGCTTTTTCTTTTAATGTAACGTGGGGCAAGCCGGTCATGTAAAGTATCCAGCAACTGCTGTGTAACCTTGGTAGCTACTATCAGCTTCTTTCTAGAGCACACAACAGGGCTGTCCTCTGCATAGGCAGTCAA
Organism: Ranitomeya variabilis; assembly: GCF_051348905.1. Lineage (NCBI taxonomy): Eukaryota > Metazoa > Chordata > Amphibia > Anura > Dendrobatidae > Ranitomeya > Ranitomeya variabilis. The sequence continues at coordinate 24,069,722 of NC_135234.1, read as the reverse complement.
TGAGATGAGAAAGCTCTCAGTATCATGAAGTGAACTTTGTCATCTTGGTTGCCACCTATGCAGAGCTCATCAACAAAGACAAACTCATCTTAACTTCTGCACTTTGTATAGGCAGTGGCTGACGTGTCAGAAGTTGGGCATGACAGTATTGAATCATGCACACTTTCCATGTGCCGCACTCTTCTCTGCCTCCTCTTTAATAATTTTGTGAAAGGAGAAACACAGATCTGTCGGAAGAGCTGTCACAAATGTAAAAAAAATCCCTGTAAATAAAAATATTCACTAATGTTATAATAAATGTTATGCTTTTACACATTTGCCCATTCTTAAGTAGGGTTAGGGTTAGCTGTAGGGCAAGGGATTTGTTTAGGGTTATGACAAAAATAAAAAAAATAGTTGCATAAAAAGACAAAAAAAAAAAATTTCAAAATAAAATAGAACAATGTGGAACTTTTCTTTTTGAAATTGTATATCAGTAGAAAAAAGCAGAAAAAACCTAGTAGGACAAATGGTACACTTCAATGACATCAGTATTTTCTTAAAATTCAGTAAAGGGTCTTGCTAGATAACAGCTTCAATACTGGACTGGTGGAAGGAACTCAGCGAGGGCTAACGATCCATGAGTTATTTGCTCAGCCCCAGGTACTGGCCCCAGCCCACAAGACGAAATAAAATGTTCTTTTGTCCATGATTAAAAAAAAGTATAAAATACGGTAAAAGTTTAAAATCAGAATTCTTAAGGTAAAGTATTATCCGAAAATTTTATAAGTGGCAGAGTCCCAACTTTTAATCTCCTCCCATCCATATAGAAAGCACTCACCTGCGGATAAAACTCCCAGGTACCAAAGAACCAGAACCATCCGAAAAGTTACAGATCGCAGAGGCTCCATTTCTTAATTCTGCTGTGAAAAGAAGCAGAAACCGATAGAGTTATTTATGTAGCTTAACTTCCTGTCCAGCGAACTTTTCGTTTGTCAGATTCATTATGGTTTTACTATACGGTATGGCCGCACACAAAAAATATCACATATCCGGCTCTCAGTTCCTTAGTCACATTTTAAAGCTCACTGAGAAAAAGTAATTCTGAAAACTTTTTGACATTTTTCTGAAGGAACAATAGCTGTAGTAAATTGTTGATATGGGGCACAATAGGATAATTGACGGTAAAAATAGTCACCAACTTGACTTTTAATTTTTTTCAGACAGTTTATCAAAAAATCAAAGACAGACAATATTTTTTTTCTGGACATATTGGAAAACCATCATGAATTCTTATGATTATAGATGATACATGTCTACTACCCAGAATTCTTATATGAGACACCAGCTGCATTCACTGTTAACTGTAAAAAGATTACAGTTAAAATAATTTGTATAAGTTTCTTTAGCTTCAAAAAAATCACAGATGCTTTAAACTTTTTTTAACGGACGGGCAAAAAAGAGACTTATTTTTATGGACTGTCCTGGAATTTTTGGACTGCTGGCAACCTTGACTCCTTGTTCCTTTTTTGGTGAGCCAACCAAATTTCCGGAAGAATCTTCAACAATTTCAAGTATGCAGACGATACTGCAATGATAGCAACAAGAGTAGATGGAATGAAGGACTAATTATGGAGTGTCAAGATGGATATCTGAAATATGGGACTGCTTCTAAATAAGAAAAAAAAAAAATCCAGCTCCGGAGTGAAAGTCATCAATTTTATTTCCACATATTTAAAATTCGGAAAAAGCTGCTTGCGAGTAACTGCACAACTATTTCAGAAAAGAAGCCATAAGTTAGCTGAACGCGTTTCGAGCACGCATGGTGCTCTTTGTCCACAGCATAAGCTTGCATATTATGCTGTGGACAAAGAGCACCATGCATGCTCGAAACGCTTTTACTCCGGAGCTGGATTTTTTTTTTTCTTACTTACTCAGCAGAGGACATTGGGCGGTGGCGTTTTCCTTGCTCGGATGTTCCTGTGGACTCTCATGGATTTGCTGATGGGGGTGAGCTGAAACATAACTTTTTTACTGTTCACTGCTTCTAAATGCAAAGAAGACAAATATATTGCCTACTGCCAGGTACGACCGGGTCACATTTGAGATGGACGGTGACGAACTGGAAGTTGTAGAAGACTTCACCCTACTTGAATCAATGATCACTCAAGATGCAGCGACAACACTGGAAAGCAGTGGGAGAATAGCTATGGGAAAATCAACAAATCAACAATGATGTCACTGGACAAGGTCTTCAAATCGAAGAACATTTCACAGGCGATGAAGACACAGCTCGTACTTAGTCTGGTCTTTTCTGTAGTAACGTATGGATGCAAAACCTGGACGATAAAGAAACAAGACAGAAGAACAATTGGGGGTACAAAACTGAAAAGGGTATAATATGGATGATATTGAGATTTTGCCAGTGACAACTGGAAGCAAAAGTGATAGCTGCTCTCTAACTTTTAGGATAATTGAATGGCTTATGAGGAACTTGCAAAAATAATGTGATATTCATATCCAGGTCCGGTCAATGACAGAGCAAGACCAAGCAAATTTGAAGATCATTATTCAAAATCTATTGGTTCTTGACAGTCAATGAGTGATAAATTGACCAAACACTCCAAATAGTTTAACAAAACTTTACTGAAAGAAAATAGAAAATTTACATCAAAAAAAGATAATGAGACAATAACAAATATCAAACCAAATCATAAAATATTAGTAAACAGTTTACTAAAAGATTGATATATCCCAGATCCCATCGCTCTTTTATAATAGCGTTTTATATTTCTTGTCACCAGTCTTTGTTAATTTGTTCTTCAGGAATGTTTTGTACCTGGAAAAAAAGTGAACACAATCATTCAAAGAAAAGAATGAAAGATTATCCAAGAATATATAAAATTAGAGGTGCAGTAGACATTTTCAGTATAATAGATATTGAATTGATCTAACTTGCAAAGAATTGTTGAAAAGAACATAAAAGGAGTAAAACAGAAACATATCTAGAAAACATTTGAGCAGAGAACAACCTGCTGTTATCATTACATGGGGTTAGGGACATAATAATTGAGGGTGCAGAGGTTGCAGGTCATAATAAGAAGGGGTGGGATTCAAATTTTGAACAACAGGTTCCCCATTTGTATTTGGAAACCACACCCATTTTAAAACCACACCCTATTGGATACCATATCCATTTTCTTACCCACACCCATTTTCACGCACACTTTCCTCAACCACAGCATACAAGTAACGGTAACTAATAGTAAAGGCGCTTTCCCCTTCTTACCCCTCCTGTACCTTCACTGGTCTCATTGCCTCCTGTCAAGTACACGTTCCAGTAACTGGCAGTCACTTCTTGGCGTACAGTATTAAAGAATTTTTCTACAAGTTTTGAAAATTATTACTAAAGGAACCTGTTCAAATTGGAAATGATGAGCACCCGCCAATGTGTTACCTCAACTGCCTCCTGCATCTAATCCTAGGCCTAATATGTAATAAGTAAGCATTGAGTGGTGGACAGAAGCAGTCAGGATGTCATCAAGCACAGTTAAAAAGGTTGGTCACTCCTGGACAACCCCTTTCAATGTCCCTAATGTATTGGTAAAAAAAAAGCGCACTAACCTCGTGGACAGGCACTACTCCAAACGCTGCAGCTAATCAGTGGATGCTGGTACACTACAACACTTACATAACAAAAAGTTACGTTATTGCGTCGTACACCACAATCGGAGTAGAGTCCCCTTAGGAGGTATGTGTGCTATTTTTAATAGACACATTAGGAACATTGAAAGGGGTCATCCAATAGTGGGCAGCCCTTTCTTTTAATTTATAGCATAAGAGAGAACCAGAGCAATGCTGCCGGAGAGGCAGGGAGCTTGATGGGTGATGCATCATTACCCTTGATGTAAATTTCCAAAGCTTAGGAAAAGGGCTTAGGACAGACGAAGGAGTAATAGCCTTCTTAGGGAGGCAACAGAAGGACCACAAAGGCATTACGTGTGTGAGGCGGTGCCACCAAAGAGGCACATAATTGGTGACAACGCACCATCGAGGGCCAATGAGACATTGAGAGTGATGGTTGAGTGGCACCAAAATGGATACGTCAGGACTCCTGACCCACCTTGTGGAACCGCCTGCTATTTTAACATGCGGTTCTACAGAACCCGGGAGAACCCCCTAAATCCCACCACTGATAATAAGCCACTAGTATAATAAACTTGCCAACATTGAAATTGCAACACCAAGGAGGAAAAGTTGTAGAATTATGGAAATCTCAGGATGGGTAGACATGTGAATGATCTGCAAATGGTCAAAAAATGGGTATAACATTTTCATAACATCTGTATTTAATTAATATCGAATATGAGCACCAATCCCCACACTCACGTAATTCCTTGACTTTTTTAAATTGATTTTACAATTTCAATATTGTCGAGCGTAAATGTCCCATGGTAAATGTGTAGTATTCTTATGAAGATCATACTGCCCTTCAGGGGCTTTAGGATTGTAAGAGATATGTTGAAACTTTCATGGAAGGTTGCAACCTCATAAAATCTTATTAGATGGCTCCAGCGGGTATTCTCCTTTTGGGGCGGTGCGGAAGCGTGAACAGTCACGTGTTCTATGGACACAGTGAGTGACAGTTCAGCTGCCCTATGGATTTCAGGGGCGTGCTGGGCTGTCAGTTTTGTCAATGGAATAGCCAGAGAAGAACACAGATCCCTATAATACAGTGAGCTGGATTTTTCTCCAAATTATCACAGATAGTGCCACAAGTAAAACTGAGCTATAGAAAGTTTACTATAATGTCATTGGTGCTATAAATGTAATAATATAGTGGTATATGTGAGTTTATGACATATTCTAGAATACCCGATGCGTTAGAATTGGGCCACCATCTAGTATAACATAATCTTCTATACGGTAAGCCAATATAAACAGAGAGCTGTGGGATATGCCGTCATTAAATCAATACAAAGTCCAAAAAGTACCTGGCTCTTGATCTTCAGGCTTATGAAAAGTCCGGCGAGGAGATCAGTGAAGAGTACTGTAATGATTAATCTCACAATGTTATCAAATCTATGTTTATAACCTGGAGGGAATCATCAGAAAAGTTACAAGGCCATAAGTAAATGGTGAGGTACAACCGGTGGCGGGTACGGTAGCACATGGGTGCATAACACACAATAGTAATTTTTTGGAAAAGATATTGGATTATTAATCAGATACAGATTTTGAATATATCATTGGAAACCATGGACAACACACGTCAACAACCATTAGAAACGGACAAAGTTATGATTGTCCACAGGAATGGATACCACATATATCATCATACACTAGATATAGACCTTGAATGATCTTTGATCAATTGTTGACTTATACTCACATGTCCCAACAAGATCACATGTAGTAGGATTTAAGTAGATAGGATTATGGTCTTCAAGGGGTATTCCTATCTTGTACTTTATAACAAATCCAAAGGCTATGCCATTAATGTATACTAAATACTGGTCACCGTTGTGCGCTGCTGTTAGTGGAGAAATTGACGTAATTCCCAAATAAATGAATGAGAAGTACTACAGCCCCTGGAGAAAGAGACATACAGAAAGACAGAACATCGTTCAGTGAGCGTGAAGGAGAGAGAAGCACAGGAGAAGGATATCAGGGGGAGACCAGCTGCGAACAACCTGCCTCCCTCTGAAGCGCAGATAACCGGTAGCTGGGACACTGAGGTTGTAAGGGCCTCTACAACTTACAGCAGAGACCGGCAGGACAGCTGAACTGCAAGTTACTTGTCCCCATACACACCTGAAGACACAGTAACACATAGAGCCCGGGGCATGATAGAGTCCCTGTAAAAAGGCTCAAGTTACCTGTCATACAGGTATTGTCCTATCCTATATGGGGGACAGAGAGAAGAACTGTGAGGACCTTATCTGAAGCCATAAGCAGTAAGGGACTACAACACCACCGTGCTTGAGGAAGGCTTTCAACTCCACCTGGTAAAGGGGACTCTGGATTCGCTTCCAAGCCGGCCAGACTCTGCCTGCCCTGTGATCTAGTGCCCTGGACTGTGGCTGCCTGAAGTCTTCAGTAAACCAGGTAAAGAGACTGCAAACCTGTGTCCTCGTTCTTTACTGCACCATTCACCATCTTCTATCTACACACCGGGAGCCCTGGGGACTTACTTCACCTGTGGGAAGTTATACCATCTAGCTGCCAAAACATCACCCCAGTGGACCCCTTAAAGCAGTGTCGGTCCCTACTGACCGAATACCACGGGTGGCATCACGAACATAAACTTTATTCAATTTCATCTTTTACATAGGCGCCCAGGGCCTCGGACTGGGTCGCCACCGTGACATCCCCCTGTGAACACCGGACACGGTACCGGGTACCCCACGGCCCTGGTGGGTGACTCACTGCAAGCTTGGGGATTCCAAGACTTGTGGAACAACCCTTTTACCAACTGCCCCCACAGCCATCAGAATCACCCAGTGCCCAGTCAGCAAGATGTAATGAAACTGCCAATGTTAGATCATCTATGTGTCAGTGGTGAAACATTCTTTTGCATGACCACAACTGCAGGACCGAGGGCTGGCTGCTGCACTGTAAGAGAGTGGAGTAGGCTGAACAAGACAAACTGCTGAACTGAGAGAGAGGTGCAGGTGGAGATGGTATGGCGGATTGACAAAGATGTGTTGTGCTAGGTGACACAAAAACAGCAGTCATGTCCATTTCAATAACAGGTGACGGGCTCTCACTCACCACGACTGTAGGAGGTAAACAAGTGGAGTTTCTGTGGCTGGAGACCTGTGTGAGAAGACTTGGCTTGGTGACGGAGGAGGAAGAAACAGCAGATGTGGTTGATGGGATGGCCGGTGGTTGGCAAGGCCCACTAGTCAGTATTTTAGGGAGATCGATTTCACACAGGACAGGATCCTATCTAGCTAACTGACAAGTTCACCTTAAGCAGCAACAGCAGCAGCGACCTCTCTGCCCTGTTACACTGAGAAAATGGCACCAGCAAAACAAGATGTCCACTTTTTATATAGCCAGGGACATGTGACTTTAGCAGCCAATTACAGAAGACCTTGTGTCATGACGTTGTGGATGGTTTCTGCTCCCGGATTAGCTGCCAGAATGCATACACATTAAATTATTACAGAAAAAAAATTACACTCCGCTGCTCCTCTAACCTATAGACACACTCACCCCACTCATAAAATACATCCCCCCCGTCCTCCGCTCTTCATTCAGCACCACTGTCCTAGACAAAGTAAAAAAAAAAGCATTAGTGGAAACACAATCATTTACTGAACTGTGATCGAATTTTGCTGACTTTTAGGAAAAAATGCTCGGCAAACAGAACACGAATCCAAATGTGCTACGTTCGTGTCGAATTTTAAATTGGTGAACATTTTCCAAACAAGTTCGCTCATCTCTAATCATAATGTCATATCGATCCAGCTTTACATCCAATGTGTAAACCATACAGTGGTCTGGAACTACCGAACTCTCTACTGAGCTGTGTTAAAGTACTATGCTCTCGGATTAGTCCTTGGGACCTTGCCATCACAAGGATGCACCCTCTATATGAGACCGTTGTGAACCTTGTACTATAGATCCACCACACTTGTTGGCCTTATCTGTCTTTTACTCTTTGTTTGTCGGTTGGACATTATATGAACAGCTTTTTATTTATGATCGATGAGATCGAAAGCCATTAGGAGAACAAAAAATATGAGAAACATTCCTTCTTTAGAGAAATCCTGTGGGTGGCAGCATCAAGCTGAGGACATGTTCCTGTAAAGCAGGCAATAAAAGTTTGAGAAAGGTAGAGATGAGGATGGAAAAAATAAAAGCAGCACAGGACGGGATGTAAAACAACATGTAATAATTATAGGGGATAACTCAGGAGACTCTTTGCGTGAAACAAGACAACTACAGGACACAGTTTTATAAGTGGTAAAGTCTATATTATCACACGGTGATTCAAACAGGTGCAGAGAGAAACTCAAGTCCACAACACTTGGTGCAAATATCAAATGCAGCTTAGCAGTCTATAGGAAACTTCAGAGGAAAATGCAATCACGCAGAAAGTCTATGAAGCACAATTATTCTTGAGGATACTTGACACGAATAAATCCTTGTGTTAGTCCAAAACACAGATAGATATGCTTATAAGGCAGTTCAAATAATATCTTAGCTCAACCAGGGAGGCCTGGTTAATAGTCTCAGGTTCTTGCAGAGCAGTAGCAGCTTACATGTCCAGCAAATGCAGATGGAAGTAAACATGAGCAGCAGATGAAGGAGGATTAAAGGAACTGGTGTATGCAGCAGGAACTCAGAACAGAGCAGCAGGATCTCCACACAGGTTCGCAGGAGCAGGTGTATAGCCAGGGAGTAATCAGAGGTCAGGAGCTGGATGCAAGGCAGAATACTCTAGCACAGACTGAAGGCTGGGGTGGAGTTTTATAGCAGGAAGACACCGTGCACATGAGACCAAAGACGCCATCTTGGAAAAGGGCAGTAATGCACAAAAGGTAAAAAAATGTTCAGAGTCCTGACACAACAATATGGATTTGAACTGCATGAATAGCCTTGCACATATTTTTGGTAGACTTTTACCTTGCAGCTAAATTAGCATTTTTTTGTTTTATACAGACCCCTATTTATGAAAAGTGACTCCAAGAATGGTAGACATAGTTTATGTTTTTGTTCACCAGGATGATTCAAAGACTGGACACTGGGTATTAAAATTGGGGGATGATGGAAATCAGTTACTTTGAGAAAAATTGAGTATTGCATCTTTTAAAAATAAAAAGTCTTTAGAAAATAATTGTATCCGCTGGACAACTCTCTCCTTACAGGGATAAGCTATTAAAGGAGTTCCCAATGAAATAAGTCCCAATAGAAATTTTACACTTTTGTTTTCTATTTGGATTATCTCCATCTATGCCAACTAGAAGTCCCTACTGTGGAGCCATTTGGACAATAGTGCATGTCTGAGAATCTCCTACTGCTCTTGTGTGTGACATTAGCTGTGACCATCCATACATTGAAGCAGCAGGAATAGGCCATGAAAATAAGAGATGGTATGATCCATGACACTTTGGTGGAGTAAATAAGGTCCAGTGTAAAGGTTGAGTCTCATGTATTTGATCCTGGAACACCCAGCACAAATTTTTTTTAAGAAGACTAAGGTATGGCCTCATCTTGGCACCAGAGAATTTCGACCAAGTGCCTAAATCAAGACCAAAGATAATTTATGCAGGGAATCGGCTGAATGTGACTTGAATTAAACATAAGGGTGTCACGATTCCACCCATCAGTGTGCCTGGACACAGTGAATGACAATTCTTCCAACTAATCTAGGACAGGGGAGTGCTGAGCTGTTAGTATGATGATGGACAGCTCAGCAGTCCAATTAGATGCTGGGGCATGCTCAGCTGTCAGTGTCTCGAGGGACAGTTTAGATGTCCAATCAGTGCTTGGGTGTGTCGGTGCTTCATCCATGTGTCTACTGTTCAGAGTAATTACATGGCTATTTAGCCAGCTTTCTGCATTAGATTACTGCCAATTGTAGCATTGCTGAAGAGGTGTTTGCTCTGTGCTTATAGCCTTGTTTTCTGATCTTTGTTGTTCGACCTTCAATTTACCTTTGAACTTGCGTTGCCTAACCCTTTTGTCGTGTCGTGATCTGCTACCTTTTTGGAATTCTGACCCTGGACTGTGACCTGACAACGCCTTTGTCTCATCCATCTGTCTATGATGTAACCTCCTGGCTTTTGACATCGGACCTCTTGACTACCCAGCCTCGCAGCTTGTCTATGAGTAGTGACTAACGTCCAAAGAGCTGGTTGAGCAACTCCAATTACTGAAAGTCTGGTCAATTAAAAAAAAAAAGATCACTACACTCGAACAGTGTAGGGTGGCCACACGCTGGCTAGCCCCAAGGAATGGAGTATAACCACACGTGGACGCTAAACAGTTTAAAGGGTTAATTCCAGGTCGAACTTTTTAACACTGAAGCCCAAAGGTATTTCAAGAACAGGGTCTCATCTTTCACCATTATCAATGGACAGGTGGCCGCACATGCGCAGCTCTCTGCTTTTATGTGTTTGGAAAATTGCTCTGCTCATTTAAAAAGTAAAAAAGTTGACATTTTTGTACAGAACAGTCATATGTCAAAATTGGCATTTCTTTTTCTGCCAGAAACCTTAAGTCAAAAGTTCAAGGCCATGTTTTCACAACACAGAAACAATGCATTTTTCTTCCTTTTCATTTTATTTTGACGCAGAAAATTTGCTATGTTTATCAGTTCCAGCAAAGTGGATGTGTTTTCAGTAAAACTTCTTCCCACTATGTGTGGAACTGTGCATTTTTTGGAGGGGCATTTTTTCCCCTTAAACTTTTATGGGAAGCCTGGAAACATGCATGTAATAAATGTAACCATGCTTATAAGCGCAAAATCTCAGAGTCTCTGCATTAAAATTATTTAGAAAAAAATGCTTCTTAGAGCCAGCGTCAAAACATCAAAAAAAAGGAAAACCATGTGAAAAATGCAACAAAAGTGCAATAACCAGAGCAGATTATTATTTTATAATGCACTTTTGGCACCTATAAAATGGTGGGAACATCGCCTAATCTCCCCCAGTGTTTTTGATAGGCAGGCGGTGCTTTTTTTTTATCGCAAACTTGCTTGAAACATTTCTGCCAACCCATCTGCACATCAGGGTGGACATAGTGGGAATGGAGGCCCCTTTTAATCCTTCTATATTCTGCATATTATGGACAAATATTATAAATATGATGGCATTTATCTTATTTATTTGGAAAGTTACTGCGCTTTAGGGGATTTCCACCACTGTAGGAAAATAATAGCTCATCGCTCTGATGTTTTTGAATGTCATGGAGTTTCCTGGAAGCCTTCGTGTACCAGGCACGTGGCCGACCTGTGCATACCCATATTGGAATCACGAGATGGTAAAAAGATTTTTTTGTAACTTTAGTCCTCCTATTCAACAATGAACCAACCCACAATCTTCGCAGACACCCATACATATGAGGTGCTAGGTGCCATATCAGCAACTACATTATATCACATGGAAAACTTGGAAACATCTCTCCACCCCAAAATAAATAGCTGAAGAATTTAGATGTAGGCTGAATTGGGAAACTGGTCTATTTGGACTTCCCAAATGTAAAATAATTTTACGCCGTATATGCTTTTTGGAGGTGGGCGACAAGATATAGATGACTGTGCTTGCTGCCTACCTCTGCAGGTGTATATGGCCAAAAATGATGCACAACAGAGTAAACTGTGACTACTATTACTGTGTCTACATCATTGTGATCATTGGTCCCATTGGTCCCATTTTCTGCAAAACATCCCCTTTAATTGGATGCCCAGGGCCACGGGCTGGGTCACTGCTGCCGTGACCTTCCCCTTTAAGAACTGTGTCGAACCCGGTACCGAGTACCCCACGGCCCTATGGGGGCGTTCCATTTCCAAGTGCAAATGAGAATAATGGTGATCCCTCTACACTGTAACATTCCTTCTGATATTTGTAGACAGCTATTATGCCTCCTTTTAGTCTTCTTTTTTGCAAGCTAAACATTCCCAGAACCTCTAACTGTTCCTCTTTGCAGTCTGTTCACCATCCTGGTAGCTCTTTTCTGAACTTGCTCCAGTTTTTCAATGTCTTTTTTAAAATATGGTGCCCAGAGCTGGATTTGGCATTATAGATGAGGTCTGACAAAGGAGGAGTATAGGGGGGTAATTACTTCATGTGATCTAGACTCTTTGCTTCTCTTAATACATCCTAGAACTGTGGATGAAGAAAAAATTGACCACATTCCACAGGAAATCATCTCCCAATCTCTTCATACCATGCACTGTCCTCCCTCCCCCACTGCATCTAGTTCACTCTCTGACTTTGAGCCAGTTACAGAAGAAGAAATAGTCGGGCTCCTTGCATCTTCTCACCCGCCACTTGCACCAGTGACCCCATTCCGTCACATCTCCTCCAGTCCCTTTGCCCGGCTGTCACCTCTCACCTAACAAAAATATTCAACCTTTCTCTCACTTCCGGTATTTTTCCCTCCTCATTTAAGCATGCCATCATACATCCATTACTTAAAAAACCCTCCCTCGACCAAAACTGTGCCGCTAATTATAGACCTGTCTCTAATCTTCCCTTCATCTCTAAACTCCTCGAACGCCTGGTCCACTCCCGTCTTACCCGCTATCTCTCAGATAACTCTCTTCTCGACCCTCTTCAATCTGGCTTCCGCTCTTTACACTCTACTGAAACTGCCCTCACTAAAGTCTCTAATGACCTACTAACAGCTAAATCTAATGGTCACTACTCCATGCTAATTCTCTTGGATCTCTCCGCAGCATTCGATACTGTGGATCATCAGCTCCTCCTTAATATGCTCCGCTCCATCGGCCTCAAGGACACTGTTCTCTCCTGGTTCTCCTCCTATCTCTCTGACCAATCCTTCACTGTATGTTTTGCTGGTTCCTCCTCCTCTCACCTTCCCCTTACTGTTGGGGTTCCTCAAGGATCAGTCCTAGGCCCCCTCCTCTTCTCTTTGTATACTGCCCCTATTGGACAAACAATCAGTAGATTTGGTTTCCAGGACCATCTCTATGCTGACGACACCCAATTATACACCTCTTTTCCTGTTATCACGCCAACCTTTTTAGAAAACACCAGTGATTGTGGAGCGCCCCCAGACGCAGGGCCGCGGAGACACTCGGTACCGGGCCTCTCTGTCTCAGTGCTGGGGTTGTCACGGTGGCTAGACCCGGTCCGTGACCCTGCTAAGGGGCGTCCAATGAAAGTTGTAAGTGGTGGTGCATGGTCCAGGTCGCGATGAATAACGAGGACACAGGGTTGCAGTCTCTTTACCTCTTTACTGAAGGCTTCAAGGTCCTCAATCCAGAGTACGGTTAACAGGGCTGTCTGAGACCGGCCGGTCCGATGGCACCTCCAGAGTTCCCTTTGCAGGTGGAAATCTGTGCCTACCTTCTAGCGCCTGTGTGTTGTAGTACTTCCCTGCTGAGCACCACGGGATAGTCCTCACAACTGTTGTGTCTGTTTCTGATGTTATTTCCCACAACTTATGTCTGTTCTGATGTTCTTCTCCGTCCCCCAGATGATATGGATAGGACGCACCCGTATGACGGGAAGGCCTGGAGTTATTCCGGGACCCTAGCGTCGCCTCTCTCCCACAGTTGCCCCCTATGTCTTCTTAGGTGATTTTGGTGAGACAGCCAACCTAATATCAACTGTCCTGCCTCTGTTTGAAGTATTGCTTGGAGCCTAATACTTCCTCGGCGTTCTGGCCACCGGCTACGTGCCTCAATAGGATGTTGCCTCGATCTTACGGCACGACTCCTACTGGTGTTATCTCCTTTTTTGTTTTGATCTCGTTTCTCACTCTCCACAATAAACCTCGCTTCTTGTCCTTTCTTGAGATACCGCCACGATGTAGTGCAGGCGCGGTTCCTTAACGTTCTTTCCTGTTCGCTAGGCCTCTGTCAGGATCCCACCCCTGACAGGGACCCCCCTGAATCTTCCCCTGCAACACCCTCTGCCACAGGATGTTGCCTGGTTCCAACACAGTCAGCTTTCTCTCTAACTTTCTATCTAACCCCCAGTTTTACCAGATTGTGAGGAGTGGCCTAATACATAGCGTCCTTAGCTCCCCCTGGAGGCCAGACTATGAAGTGTGTTGGTGTCTGTGATACCTGGTCAGGTGAACTCCTTCTGTGCCATCAGACGTACCATCACTCCCCTTAGCGGCAGAGCATCAGTACTGCAATGACCAGGACTCTGGGGCACTGCAATTGTCTTACCGCTGTCTCTAACGTCATGTCCTCCCTCTATCTGAAACTGAACCTGTCAAAAACTGAACTCCTCGTGTTCTCTCCCTCGACTAACCTACCTTTGCCTGACATTGCCATCTCCGTGTGCGGTTCCACCATTACTCCAAAGCAACATGCACGCTGCCTTGGGGTCATCCTTGATTCCGAGCTTTCATTCACCCCCCCCCCCCCCCCAATCCGATCACTGGCTCGCTCTTCTTATCTGCATCTCAAAAACATTTCTAGAATTCGCCCTTTTCTTACTTTCGACTCTGTAAAAACTCTTACTGTTTCACTTATTCATTCTCGTCTGGACTATTGTAACTCTCTACTAATCGGCCTCCCTCTTACCAAACTCTCCCCGCTCCAATCTGTCCTGAATGCTGCAGCCAGGATCATATTCCTTACCAACCATTACACCGATGCCTCTACCTTGTGCCAGTCATTACACTGGCTACCCATCCACTCCAGAATCCAGTACAAAACTACTACCCTCATCCACAAAGCACTCCATGGCTCAGCACCACCCTACATCTCCTCTCTGGTCTCAGTCTACCACCCTACCCGTGCCCTCCGCTCCGCTAATGACCTCAGGTTAGCATCCTCAATAATCAGAACCTCCCACTCCCGTCTCCAAGACTTTACACGTGCTGTGCCGATTCTTTGGAATGCACTACCTAGGTTAATATGATTAATCCCCAATCCCCACAGTTTTAAGCGTGCCCTAAAAACTCATTTGTTCAGATTGGCCTACCGCCTCAACGTATTAACCTAACGATCCGTGTGTGGCCTATCCAGCGTCGGACTGGAGCACCTTGGGCCCACCAGAGAAAATCATTCTTGGGCCCACTATGTAGCTACATAGAAATAGATACAAGACCAACAATTGTGCGGTAAAAAGCGCTAATATCAGGGTATAATATAAGGTAGTTCATGTCTTAATTATGTAGCAAGGGTTGGGGTAGCCCCCTCACAGAATATAATGTAGCCCCCTCATAAAATATAATGCGGTCCCCTCTCATAGAATATAATGCAGCACCCCACAAAATATAATGCAACCCCCTCAGGTATGACGCAGTCCCCACCATAGAATATAATGTAGTAACCCCATAGGGTATAATGCAGCCCCCCTCATATAGTATAATGCAACCCACCACAGAATATAATGCAGCCCCCCCATAGAGTATACTGTAGCCCCCTCATATAGTATGATGTAGCCCCCCATAATATAATGTAGTACCCTGAGTATAATGCAGTCCCCCCATAGAATATAATGTAGCCCCCCCAGGGCCGTATTTAGAGTTTCTGCTGCCCTAGGCACTTTTAGTGCTGCCCCCCCCCCTTTGGTGAGTATGACACTATTGGCAGTGACTTTGGCAAGAATCGCTGATGTGAAAGTCGCATTTTGCAGCAGATCCGGCAGTTTTTCTGCATGTGCCGCATAACGGATCACTTACAGCAACACTGCGTTCGGCCTCATTCATTCCCTATGGGATTTGTGGCACTTGCCGTGATCTGGCAAATGTGGTACCATACCTCCCAACTTTTGAAGAAGGGAAGGAGGTATAAAATTTGCTGCACGCGTAGTGCGCCGCGGCAAATATTTAGGCCACGCCACTGACCACACCCATTTCACAACTAGTCACACCCATATCCACGTCCCAACCACAGCCATTTAGCACTGCTGATCACACTGTTTCATAAACAATAATTATAAACAAAAAAATATGGCCACACAGTGCTCCATACTGTATAATGGCCACACAGGATACTCAATACTGTATAACGGCCACCACACATGATGCTCCATACTGTATAATGGCCACACACAGTTCTCCATACTGTATAATGGCCACACATAGTGCTCCATACTGTATAATGGCCACAAATGATGCTCCATACTGTATACCGGCCACACACAGTTCTCCATACTGTATAATGATCCCACATGATGCTCAATACTGTATAATGGCCACACATGATGCTCCATACTGTATAATGGCCACAAATGATGCTCCATACTGTATAATGGCCACACATGATGCTCCATACTGTATAATGCCCCCCTTCTGTATGCATGGCTCATATCCCCCCCTGTATGCATGGCTCAGTCATATTCCCCCCTGTATGCATGGTGGCTTATCTCTCGCCCCGCTCCGCTCCTGCTCCTGCTCCCATCTTGCATGGCGTGCCGGCTTAAGTCCTCCTTCATCCCCCCGTCCCTCATACTCACCTGTCCCACACTGCACGGCCGTGCCGCCATCCCTCGCGCTCAGTCCCGACTCCAGGCGCAGCACCTTCTTCCTGCCTGAGCGGTCATGTGATACCGCTCATTAAGGTCATGAATGTGCACATATTCATGACCTTAATGAGCGGTACCACGTGACCGCTCATTCAGGACGAGCTGCAGTGCAGACACCGAGACCAGGCATCGCTGGAGCAAGGTGAGTATCGTCTTCAAGGAGGGTGGGAGGCGGGCGGCCGGGGGGGGCCCTGGAGCAGTGGGGGCCCTAGGCAGCTGTTGGCCAGTATGCCAGCAGGTGTCAGTGCCAGGGCCCACCGGAGGATCCACCGGGTTCTCCGGTGGGCCAGTCCGAGCCTGGGCCAATCATAAAAAAAAACCATAATCATGTTCCTCGCATCATGTTCTCATACACTTTATGCAGTTAATAGCCCTCTGTGTCTGTACTGTTACATACTTAGGCAGTTAACTGGTTCATGCAGCTTTACATGAACACCCGAGCCTTGCACTATGGCTGGTCCAAATAACTAAAGCAATTGTTACCATCCACCTCTCGTGTCTCCCCTTTTCCACATAGTTTGTAAGCTTGCGAGCAGGGCCCTCATTCCTCCTGGTATCTATTTTGAACTGTGATTTCTGTTATGCTGTAATGTCTATTGTCTGTACAAGTCCCCTCTATAATTTGTAAAGCGCTGCGGAATATGTTGGCGCTATATAAATAAAATTATTATTATTATTATTATTTGCCTTTCTTGCTGCTGCATCACATTGTTATCTCCTGTGCAGTCTGTGATCTATTAGTTAAGCCAAGTCTTTTGGACATGTGCTGTTGCTTAGTTCTATTCCTCCCATTCAGTAGATGTAATTTTCTTTTTTCTTGTCCAGATGTAGAATCTTGCATTTCTCCCTATTAAATACCATTTTATTAGTCACTGACCATTGTTCAAGCTTATCTAGATCCTTCTGAATCCTTTCTGTCTTCTCTTTTATTTGGGGAACACAATACCCCAATTACTGTAATTAGCAACACTTAGGTGCTATTTATTGAGTGCCGCTACAGTTCCTGCAGTCCCAGCAGACAAAATTATTGTTACTGTCTGTTCTCTGCTCCTGACTATACCTTGCTTATCAGTCTTGCTTCACCTTTATCAGCAGTATTCCTTTTATTACTGAGAAGACATAGGAATATGCAGATAGGGCTTTTCATGGACGCTGATAGTGCTGGTGAAAGTTGGAATCTCAAGGCTGTTGTTATCAGAGAAACACAGAAGATTCCAGGGACTTTTGATGCGGCAGTTCTGAACTTCTTATATACAATGTGTACAGCAAATACAGCAGAACAGGATATATTTGGCTTTTGTTGTTTCCACAATTTTTGCATAAATCAATAGTACAAGCGATTATAGGAAATTTTGCAATATATCTTATCAGAGAATTCAGCTTCTTTTCTTTCCACGTCCTCTACAACTGAAATTATCTTTTTCTCTCTAAAAAAAAATACCTAAAATCTATCCTGCTGAAAATTTTCCAGCTCACTGAGGGATCAGATTACAGCTGCTTATTGGAGTCTATGGAGAGATAGGAGGAAAAATGAGAAGAGTGTGAGAGACAGAGAGGCACAGACGCACACAAGAATAATAATAATTAAAAAACCCCATAATTTATTAAACTCGCCCAAAGTATCACTCATGTGGGGACACATTCAGTGGTGCACAGGGTTAAGCAGAGCCGGCTTAACAAAGAAAACAACTGAGTTCAAAGTGAGACATTCCACCACTCCAGAATTATGAAAAAACTTCTGGCCTAATTATATAATCCAAGTGGAACATAAAAAATTAAAATACATTTATCATTTATATATGTATTTAAATTTACTTTTTGCCAGCCATTAATTGTAACTGATTAGGGAAATTAAAATCAAGAATTCCATTTCGACCCTAATCATGACACCCTTTTTTACCTCTTTTTATCCCAAATTCCTAAAAAAAAGTGAGATTAGAAGCAATGGGTTCAAAAATGGTGTCAACCATTTGTATGTAGAAAGGGAGCAGAGATTAATATACAGTAAATACCCCACATTATTTCTTAAATTGATCCCATTTGGTAATGCGTATCTCTGGGGTGTCACTCTGTCTGTTTGACTTTTTTAACCAATTCAATAGTAATTATTTTTAATAACATCAAATCGCTAATGTGGTGATGGGAAAAACCTTATAGATTTTTACTGTGTGAAATCAATGATGTGTCCTTTATGTGTTGGGGATGAGGTCATGTCTGTTGAGTAAGATGTGGAGGTGACAGCCCCCTGGTGATAGATGTAGCTCCCAGCCTTGGAGACTTCAACACCTGACCCAGTTGGGGTTGTGCATCGTTGCCGCTAAAAATATTCGACCAAAGAGAAAACATGTGCCAGGAACAGGAGCTGAAAATCTTCACCAAGTGGGCCATAAAACTTTTGTTTCATGCCTGGCCATAGTTGCTGCTCCAGGTGTTTACAGCCCAGTGCACTGTGAAGCTTGAAGACAAGTCCAGCGAGCGACCTACGCTATCCTGCATGTGAGAGTATAGAATGGACACCCCTTTCTGCAAGAAATAGTGGTGGTTTGCTATCTTAAAGTGAGCACTTACCATCGTTTCTCAAAAGGCAGTCGACTCCACTAGGTAGAACTGCAGCGACTGGGAAACCAGTAACTTGACCAGGTGAAAATTTAGTTGGAAAACCAGTGTATGACTGGGAGAACCCACATGTTTCTATGACAGACAATTAGATACAGTATTTGGAGGTGCTACATAGAAGGAGGAGAAGTACTCGAAGTGCGACAAGCTGACAGAAAGACTAGCGTGAGGGGAAATGGGGAGAAAATGGGAGGAGGACAACCTGAGGCTCCAGATTGCGTTATTTTTTGCAAATGAAGTGATTTTGCTTCATGTACTGAGAGAAAGCTGTAGTTCCTGGTCAATTCGAGCTGGGAAGTTCACAGCTTATTTTCCTCATGCTGAGACTGCAGAGTGTCGAAGAATCATCTGATGGCAACATGTAAAAGAGCTCCCACATATCAGATACCTGCATGTCAGTAACGTAGCTACCGGAGGGGCAGAGGGGGCCCGGTGCTCAGAGGGGGCCCACCCAGAGCTACGCTACTGTAACTGTATCGGCGTCCACGTTTTGCTACCGATTCATCAACCTGACAAGTGGTAGCGAAACGTGCGTTGGAGTGGTGTGTGCGGGGGAAGTGGAACATCATATCGGTTGGCATTTGTGGCTGGCTTATTAATAATATTTCCCATATATAATTTAATAATATTGAGGATTAAGTTTTTCACTCCTGGCACTTTTACCATCAATTTTATTTAATTTATTATCTTTATATATAAATATATATATATATATATATATATATATATATATATATATATATATATATATATATATATATATATATATATATATATATATATATAAAATTAATTTTTGGGGGATATAATTACTTTGTTTCCTTGCACCTTAAAATGATAAATCAACTTTGCACTAGCACAATCCTTAAATGAATTTTGTTTGGATATATGCATATTTAAGGTGGGAATTTAATACATGAAAATATATATATATATACATGTTTTACGTTTTATTTCAAGCACTTTATTTTTATATATATCACTTATGACCGTCATTTCACTTTATTTATCATGGAATATTATCATTTATATATGTATTTAAATTTACTTTTTGCCAGCCATTAATTGTAACTGATTAGGGAAATTTATAATCTTATGTAATATATATTGCATTTTATTTTATATATATATATATATATATATATATATATATACATATATATATATATATATATATATATATATATATATATAATTTATTTATACACTGCCCCCCATATACAGGTTCAACTAATTGTGTTTCTCTTATATCTAATTTTTATATTTTTATATGTACGGTATATTGTGTCATTTGCTTTTTATATATTAATAAAATAATATAATTGATTTATTGTCTGTTTAGTGAATATTCTTTGGTTTTAAACTTATAATTAATATCCATTAATTGTTTATTTATCAAATATTTTTGGTATTTCTTTTCTATATAGGATTTTGTTCAATTTATAATGTTATCTACGCATCAGTTTAAAGAAAAACAGGACAAAACTAAATTGCATATATAATTTTTATTGCAAAAAAATTGAGTAAAACAAGAACTTTATTAAATGAATATACAATATACATCAAAAGCTAAAACAAAACAGATTATCAAAAGTTACGCTGTAGCTTTGCATCTTCCAAACTGACCTCCATCCATGTACAATAACCTTGATGCGCCTGTTAGGATGGGACTACACTGGCATTTTATCAAACAATCCATCCTGACTAAACAGAAAACTCATTGAAGTTGATGTACATTCTGTGGGCAGTACGATATAGAGCATGAGAACTGATTAGATCGATATATAGTTTTGAGGATAAAGATTCATTAGAAACACTTTCATTCCTTAAACTGTTGGATTTAGGATGGCTAATTGCTGCAGTCCACTACTCAGTTCATAAGAAGTAGGGATTAGTGGTGCTCGAATAAGGTGTTCTCTGACCATGCTCGGGTACAAACTGAGTGTCTTTAGCACAATCAAAAAATATGTTCGAGTCCCCGTGGCTGTTTGACTACCTCAACACATTCAGGGATTGCCTAGCAAACAGGCAATCCATGTGTCATGATCCAGACCGGGTTTTGAGTCCTGTCTTCTCTTTTCCCGGTCTGATCACGTCAGGGGTTAACTTTTTTCAGCCTCAGTCTGGTCTCAGGTTTGCTATTTATCTCTGCTGCATCCTGCAGGCAGTGTCAGTTATAGCTTCTGCCTACGGTGTGAGTAGCTGATTCTGGTTATATCCTGATTTGTCCTGCTGCGATTCCTGACTTTTCCTTTGTCTGTTCATTCCCCTTCCCCCGT
Organism: Ranitomeya variabilis; assembly: GCF_051348905.1. NCBI lineage: Eukaryota > Metazoa > Chordata > Amphibia > Anura > Dendrobatidae > Ranitomeya > Ranitomeya variabilis. Next base: position 24,048,658 of record NC_135234.1, on the reverse strand, counting down.
TCCGACTCAGCGTTTTCCCTTCGTGTTTGGACTCTCTGGTACTTGACTCGGCTTTGTCTCTGACCTGACTCTGTCTTTTGCTCCTGGCTCTTCTGCTTCCATCTGGTATTGACCCTCTGGCATGTCTCTGACTCTGAGTTGATTTTCCCCTTTGTACTACGTTACTCTCCTGGTTTTGACGTGGCTTGTTTGACTACCCTGTTGCCACCTGGTGTTGGCAGCGCTGCAGGTCTGTTCTGGCAAGTGTTGCAGTCTTCCCTCCACTCTACTGCCATCTAGTAGAATGTACATCTACATGCATAGCTGCGGCGTGACACCATACATGTGTTGCCGATGTCAAACAACTGCAAAAAATGCAGCCGCGATGACTCAAACATATTTGTCGAGCACGCCGAGAACACTCGGTTAACACCCAAGCATGGCGGATAGCACCTTATCTAAGCATGTAGGCTCATCACCAGTAGGTATTCAAATGAATTAATGATTGATACTAAATCGTTTCTTGGAAACCCATATATATCATCTACTCAGCTCCTCCAGCTCTCTAACATACCGCTGATCTGTCTACATTCTTAATGTGTCGGGTTCCCATTAAATAAAATAAATAATTGTTTTTACATTTCATTTTTATCTGCAAAATGCATAAATAGTTAATAAAAAAGAAGAAAGTCTTATTCAATATGTTCTAAATAAACTTTTGTCATAGGCTTTGTTTTCCATAAATACAAACAAAACTGAAACACTCAGCAAACACAATAAAAGTAAAAAAAAAAAAAAATAAATAAAATACAGGTTCTATATTCCAAATTTGAACATTTGGATGTAATTAACAGGTTTACAATGCTACAACTTGTCATTTACAACGGGAACTAAAACATTGATGGCGTTTTATTAAGACTGAATCTTTGAACCCCTTAAGATTACCGGAACAATTGGCATGCTAGTAGAGATTAGCAAATTTGCCAAATTTCGAATTCTGATGGGAAATTTGTTTGATTCTATCTAAATTATTTATGTTCCACAATTGCCATAGAAACATAGAAAAAAGTTGTTCGTTATGCTCTGAGGACTCCTGGCCAGTAATTATGGAATTCTTAGTCTAAGTAGAAAGCGCCCTCCTTTTTAAGCATCGTGCTGCCAGTCCAAAGATTCTTGGGCTCATCTTTTTTTCATCTAGGATGGCCACAGTGCTTCTTGGTGTCTGCATCAATAGTCTGACACTTTTCCTAATTCTCTCGAATTTGCCAATCTAAGAGCGGCAGGGAGAATTTCGGACTGTTAATATACAGAGTTCATCTGGCAGTCTGAGAATCACTGCGGCCATCCTGAAAGACAAAAGGAGGTCTCGGAAATTCAGGAATGGTTGTTGGCACAAACTGTTAAAGAAGACCTCCAGGCACTTATGCTATGAACTCACCAATCATTGTTATATTTATTTATGTAAAATGGAAGGTCGTTTTGTGCCACCAAAATGTAATTTTTATGGGTCAACATTTTGCGTAAAATGTCGTACAAATTAACTAATTCAATAATATCATGAAAAACCATAAGAAAAATATTATAGCAGAAATGCTTTAAACAGTACAATTTACAATAGTAATAACCTAGAACAGCGAAAGGGCCAACTAGTGCTCCGTCTAAGCCATGCACGGGAGCGGCCTCGCAGCTTCTGAGCTCACTCCCCTCATTCCAAATTCCGTCATTCACACTGATCCGCTATAGAGGGTGCAGATGTAACAGTGTGTAGTTATATATAAGAGGATTCTTTCAGCCTAAAAACCTAAATAGAATTCTTCTTACAAGCATAATATCCTTGAAGGGGTGGAAAAAATTATTCTGGTTGTCTACACAGTATAACATCATCATGGGTTTTTAGTCAATTTGGAAAAATTACAAGAAAATATATTTGTCGTTTCTTGGTATTTTTTACGTGTTTGTAAGGCTCAGCATACATTTACACGTCTAACATGTATGTGAGCGTAATGTCTATATGCATGTTTTTTATAGGATTGTTTATGTTTGCACTGTGTATATGTAGAAAATTATTTGGTCACTAACATTCTTCTATCTAAATCTGGAGAGACGGAGCTGCATATTTTCCAAAGCCCAGCAAGTATAATACACACAATCTATTATTTAGTATAGGAGCATTGCTCACCGTTGGCCGGTTGCCCACCTTTAATTCAATTTTGATTGCTCAACTGCTTCACCGCTCAGCAGCCTGCAAGGCTCAGATGGAACATTAGTGCCAGCAAATTGTGCAACTCTTTACCACTGAGAGAAATAATATAAGTTTAACAACAACCAAAGAGTAGTTGGCTTGAAAATTCACAGTCACAAGTGGCTCATTTGCAAATGCAATTTTTTTTATAGAATTCCTACATTCGAAGAAGCCCGGCTTGTATATGACACCCTATACCTGTCAGCAGATAGCAGGTAATTACTGTATTGTCAATACATTTTCTTGTATCACTCTGTACATGTACTAGAACTTTGTAGAACCCATATTGCAACAATACCAACATAGAAGCTTAAAGGGTTTCATATAGAACAAGTTACGACCTATCCAGCTGATAGAGGATAAGTACTAATTTGGTGGGGGTCCAACTGCTGAGACCCATGCTGGTCACCAGAACGGGAAGCTGTTCCCAATTTTTAAGTTGAGCAGTGTGTCCACATGCACCGCTTTTTAATTCAATTTCTATAGGATTGCCGGAGATAGATCAATTGTGTGCGAGTTGACTACTTTCGTCAATCCCATAGTTGACTTAGGATCTCAACAGTTGGACCCAGATCTCATAGTTATAATATTATAATATATTCTTGTTCTATCCAAAAATACACCTGCAAGGTTTAAACAGTAACCCTTATTTTAATTTTAATTTCATAAATCAATAGTACGAATGGAAATAAGCAACTTTGTAATGTATCTTATCAGTGAAATCTGCTTTTTTCTCCTTCTGGACTGATCTTTCACTCTCAATTCAGGGCTAAAATCTCCATACAGTAAAGACAGATTTTCCCATTATTGTGATAGGAGATAACAATCGGTGCTTTTAATAGTCTATGGAGAGGAGGAGGAGCATTCTGCTGCAAGTTCTCCTGAAAAGAATGTTATGGTTCGCTATAGAGCTTTTAGAACCAACTGTCATCTTTTATCCCAGCAATGGGAAAATCTGTAGTCACTAAGGACAGATTTTCCCATTATTGTGATAGGAGATAACAATCAGTGCTTTTAAAAGTCTATGGAGAGGGGAGGAGCTAGAGGCAGACGAGCATTCTGCTGCAAGTTCTCCTGAACAGAATGTTACAGTTCGCCATAGAGCTTTTAGTTCCAACTGTCATCTCCTATCTCAGTGATGGGAAATCTGTCTTCACCGAAGACAGATTTTAGCCGTGAATTAAACATTTTTAGAATGAAAGATCAGTCCAGGAACGAAAGAAGTTAATTTCTCTGATAAGATATACGATAAAGTTTCTTATTTTCACAAGAACTACAGATTTATGGAGTAAAGATTAAAACTCAGTTTTTGCTAAAATGGAATTTGGATTTCAACAAAGGCTTATCTTACATTATAACATCATCCCCTATGCAAATATACTGTATATATATATATATATATATATATATATATATATATATACACAACAAAAATGAAAAATAGAAATTCCAAGAAAAACAGTATACAAAAAAATAAAGTGCTTAATTTTCTTGCTGAAGCATAAAGAGAAAAAACCAACTGTTGCAACTGATACAATTTCCTGGGTTTGTTCTTTTTCTCTTGTTTATAGGTATATATAAATATATAATAATAAAAAAAATAAGTCAGAAATCACTATAAAAACAACCCAAAAGTATATAAAAAGTCCTGCCGCCCATAAATCCAAGCTTATGCGAGTTTATAAATGTAAGAACAGCTTATCTAAAAATATACAGTGCACTTATTAGTCCATCATTAGGTCCGGAAAGATTAGGTCCATACATTCAAAAAACAAAAATAACAGCAAAAAGACAATCCAATTTTAAGTTGTGTATTTTTATATGTGAAATCCTTCATTTTCCTGTTGTCGGATGCCGATATACCGGGTGATTCAATAGGCTAGCTTGTCTTCAACTCCACCATACGTTTATCTAATGATAATAACATTGGAAATCTCTAAAACGAAAAAAGTTCACTCTCTTTTTATTAAAGAATAAAAAAAATCAAATCTTGTTTTTCTTTTCTTAGTCAGGTAGGTCAATCTTCATGAAAAAAAAAACATTCCAGGGAATTTTTGGAAGAATGACACAGTGTCACGGACATATATAAAGTCAGTTTCATATCCCCTTTGTGATGTCAGTATATATTGGTGAAATCATCCAGGGAAAAATAAATCTGTTGTTTTGTTAAGAAGTATCTTCTCTCTTTTGGATAAATGATTCGGCCTCCTCTCTAAGAGAAAAATAGAAATAGTATATTGGATAATGAAGTAAAACTATAGAAGATATCACATTTAGAAAAAAAAAAACTCTCAAAACATATTTTCTGATATGGAAAACCTATTTGAAAGTCCACTTCAGAGATGACCTGTTATTGAGTCAAAAGTGGGTAGTTTTTGTTCTTATTTTATTCAACAGATTTCCTGATTGGGATGTTTTTTTGTTTTTTTTTTTAAATCCGCCATATGGTTCCAAGGATATGGACAAATTTTATTATCTTTACCTAGGGGGCAGTCCTCATTGGATCCTCTGGGGCGTGTCTTAAAGCTGCTCTGCGTAATTAACCAATGAACCATGTTCCTTTGGAAAATGCCATAAAAATTATCACTGAATAAAAAAGCTTTTGTCTCTAGAACCCTATAACGAATTGTAAGAAAACAAAAAAAAAATGATATTCAGGGGACCAGTGGGAATGCAACAATTGCAAAAAACTGTCCACTTTTGATCTGGTGAAAGGTCATATTGTACATTCCGAACCTGATACAAGACCTCACAAATAAATTGTTCAAAGCGGACAGCCCTCTTTGAATAGCAACAGAAAAGTGTGAGTAATCCAATTTTACTGCAGGATAACCAAAGGTAACCCAAATTGTATGCAAATTAGCTCCTGATTAACTCAGACATTATCTAAATTAGCCCCTGAGTAAAGTAGACAATAGGCTGTTGACCATGCCATGACCCTTGGCTGTAGTCAACCGATAGATCAACAGGAAAGACAACAGAAATTTGAATGGTCACTTAGTAGATCTTGATAGCTCTTTGATTCGAGTGATTTTGATAATAATAATAATATTAGAGAGTTTCTAGTACCTTTTAAGTCACCTAAGATTATCATCAACTTTGTCAAGTGGGAGGAGATAAGACTATTTAAGTATCACATGGGTTCAATGTTCAGTAAATCTTAGCGCAAGGAGATAGAGAAACTTTCCAAAACGTGTGACATAAGTATGGAGGGAACATTGGTTGTGGTTCACAGGGGACACAAGAGGTACCTATGACCAATAAGACCCATTACTATACATTTCAGATTTTTCATTGGTGTATACTCCTCTATGTATACATTCAATCTCTTGAGTTGATTTTTGAATCTCGATGACCTTACAAGACTTCATCCAAGAAAAGTGAGCGATACTGATCTTGGCCATGGTAGAACACAAGGAAATTAGACTTTTGCGGGAGAGACATTGAAGTAGACTCCCTACACTGAAGAAGATGTGTGACCAATAACCTTTTCAGATTACAGGACCAAAACAAAACCACAAAAATAATCGGAGATACAAGTGCAAAACAGTGTCCGGTCATATAGGCCAGTGATAAGGTCACCAAGACTAAGTAAAATCTCCAATAGTTCTGATCTTGGAGGTCTTCACAAACCAGCAAATTCTATGTTCTTTCATTCTACCAATTTTTATTCCCAAAGTATTTCTTTCTTTTTGCTTCTGTCTTCTACATTCTTTTAGATTTTGATTCCGAAGGATGAGGTCGAGACTGTGCCTTAAACATTATATTCAGAATTACTATAAGTCAAACTAAATTGGGCTAGTATGGCTATGGTTGGATTGCGTGGGTAAGCAGATATTACATTCCTGAAGAAATACTTACTGCTGAGTGACATCGTTGTTTGGCACTGTTGTGGTTGGTGTTTGCCCATTCTGTAATGGTACTGAAAAAAACAACAATGCACAATTATTTTCTCTTTGCTTAAATGAATAGATCATCTGTCTGTACATGACATAAAGGTACACGGACTAGGTCTGAATGGTTATATACAGGTTGAGGGACTCCAGTTCTTTTTTAGATTCTGCTACACTATGTAGTACAGAAATGATTCCCCTAAATATGCCTGTTACAGTCCAAACCCCGTTCTGCACCCTTTCTATATCTCTTCTTTGCCCCTTCAATGCCTCCTCCAAGAAACAAACCTTATGGAACAACTGCTTTCTGGGATTGTTTTGTGATACTTGACAAATCTTTCAGAGTCCTGGAGGTCTCCCATTTTTTAGAGACTGTCCAGAAGAGTCGTCAGAAGAAATGAGAAGTACTTGATAAAGACCTGCTACAGGCCGAAACGTTGTACTTTTATGGCGGAATAAAGCTTCTTTTCAATTTGTTCACCTGGATTGTTCTCATTTCTTCTGACTGCTGTTATTTTCCAAGTGGGTTCCTTGGATTGAGAGTGGGCGTCCACACTTAGTGAGTGCTGTCAGCCTTTTCCTTATGTGTCTATCCAGAAGAGTCGGTCTCCCCTTTTTTGGAGACCATCCCGAAGAGTTGGAAACTCAATAGGTCACTTTATAAAAGAGTTTTCTCATTTTCAGAGATAGCAGTTACTCTCTAGCCCGACTAAAACTCATCTACCACATAAGAAGGGGGCATGAAAACATACAGAAACCAAAGCAAGTTCACCAGCTCACAGGTTAAAGTTTAGGCAGCAATCTGTTGGGTGCGTTGCACAGACAAGGACTGTGGGCTAATTCCCAAGTAGTAGATGAAGTAGAAAATAAATGGCTCCAAAATCCACAAGCAGAAAATAAATATTTGTCAAAACTACATTTTAAATACATGAAATAGAAAAAAAAGTTAAAAATTAAATATTTCCTACGCATTTCAAGCCTTAATCATAGCACCAGGCATAAACAGATCATAACAAGGGCACTATATGGGCTTGAAATGCGTAGGCCAAGTGTTTCATTTTTAATTTTTTTCTATTTCAAAGCGAAGTAATTGAAGCGTAGTTTTTAACAAATATTTTTTCTCTGTTTGCAGATGCTGGAACTACTTGAACCTACATAAAATGGGGGCAGTGATATAGATTTTGGGTCCAGGAACTTTAAGAAGCTCAGGGCAAGGTAAAAAAAAATACCCATTCCATTTAACAACAGTAAACACAAAGGAAAAAAAAAGGAGGTGTACAGTTTTTGTGAATAGCAAATTAAAAGTGGTACCACAATACCTGTATCCTAATGGGAGGGACTATGACATGAATTAGAATACTTTTCTAAGCCTGGGACGGTCCAAGTGTCCAATCCCCTCCTTACCCTTTTTTCCTTTTTTATGCCCTCCTGTATTCACATTCAATTTTCTTTTTTAACAGTTTACATGCAGGATATAATTGATGGTTGTGACCTTTGAGAAAAGTGTCCACACATATTAGGGATGGATGGAGCAGGAAGGTTCCTTTTATTCTTTTCTAACAGGACTGATACGTGCATACTAGAGGCGGGAAAATCTAATTCAAGTTGCATTGAATTCTCCTAAAATTTTACAAAAATCTGAATAATTCCAGAATGTAAACTATTTGCAATTATCTCAGTGCAAATTTGGCAAAATGGCTGTCATCTGTAGTTGCCATTTTGCTAAACCATAGACCGCCAGGCAAAAAAAAAAAGAATAATACTCACCTCACTGCTCACCTATCCCACTGCCCATCCAGTCCTCTCTGCCTCTCCTTTTTCCCTTCTCCCATCGCGTACATTCTTCACCTCTTCCATGCAGTCGCGAAGCTCGTCATGAAGTCCAAACGTTTTAAAGCGCATCGTCCTACTGGAGTGATGCGGACGACGAGAATGCATGCGATGGGGAATGGGGAAAGGAAGAGATGCAAAGGCCCGGACAAGGAAGGTGAGCCGTGGGTGAGTATTTTTTTTTTTATACATCAAATGTTTATTTAGACCCTAAAGCATAACAAAATAAAATATCAATTTTCACTAAAAAAACATAATCAAGAGTCACATTTTTCTCTAAAATTTTCATGAGTTCTCGAATTCCAATCTTGGTAGATTTATATCTTAGGAAGTATCATGAAATATTACAAAATGACATAAAGCGCTAATTGGCTGTTCAGATCACAGATATGAGAGCTGCTCTTTTCTTAATTTTGTAGCCAGGATACATTTCGTACATATGTAGACGCGTAAACTGAGAGTCGTTCTCCAAAACACAGGTGTGACCACGGGCGTGTCGTGCAATAGAAATGTAATGAGTGTCGTGAACAAAGTCAACAATGAATATATTGATGCTAAATTATGGTCCTTTTCCCTTCCCCTCTTTTTTTCTTTTCTGTACCCCGAATTTAATATATTAACACAGTGAATAAAAGTATTGATAAAAAAAAAGAGTAAACAGGTATGCAGCAAGAATCTCAGAATGAACTGACGTATTTCTAACAAGCCTGTCTGGAATTTCCCGTACTTCCTTCATGTGTTTAATAATTTGCAGCCCGTACAGAGCCAAATGTAATTATTAAAAAAAGGAACCAGTGTTCTCTCTGCTTCTTAATGGGAATATTTCACCAGGCTTTTTGCTATTTACCAGATAGACAAACAATATAAGGCGAGAGAGCCTATTTCCAGGAATGTGTCATTAATTAGTCTGTGTTTTGTAGTGTCAATACAATCAATATTTTATTAACAGGAAATTATCACTGCAGGACTAGGTGTCATGTGCAGGGTAGTCCAGCTAAATTGTATAACCCCGCCCCCACCGCTGATTGGTAACTTGCTTCCAGGGCACACAAGAAGCTACAAATCAGTGGTGTGGGCGGGGTTATACACAGCTCAACATTCTGAGCTCTTATACATCTACTGCAGATAAAACAGGGATTCTATCAAAACTACACCAAGCAGCTCAGTACATGATACATCACTGGTATCAGGGTCTCTTAGCCTATTTTATGCTGCTTTCAGATTCCAGAGCAAAAAACTGGTGACAGATTCCCTTTAAAACTGAAGCCCAATGCAAGGGCTTCACTATATCACCCTAGAAGACTGATTTTGACAGGTACCTCCATAATATTAGGCTGATTTCACACTTCCGTGGATGGACAACATTGTCCAAATATTCTGACCCAGACTTACAGTAACTGTCAGGTTCAGGTCGGGAGACCCATAGCTGGTCCGGACATTGTGATCTGTACTTAGACAAGGAATGACGGGTGTGTGAATCTAGCTGTACTCTGTTTTAAAGTCTCGTAAAGAAATATGGCAAGCGCAAAAATAGGATTAAAGCTAGCTACAGATCTACAGATTTACAGCGCCACCCTTGCTCTCAGTCTGTGTCTGGTATGGCAGTTCAGAAATTCAATTGAATGGGGCTAAGTTGCAATACTACATATGATTTAGAGACAAGAGTGGGGCTAGTTATGAAAGAAAACCACCATGTTGTAAAGGGGTATGTAGATTTTTTTTTCATTCTGTTTTTAACTATTATTACTGTGTTGTCCACCATGATAACTGTTTAATTCTACATCAGAACTGCCGGACAAGAGATCAATGGCTTAACTTAAAGATACTGAGCCATAATGCAAAATCTGTGGATGGACTCCTCACCCAGTTCATGCCATTAAAGTGCAAACAGAACTATGACAACCCCTGCCCAAGGTGAATAAATTTCATCAAAATTGTTTGTGGGATTTTTATTCATTTTTCTTTGGAAAATTCTTCTATGTCTGGGAGATTCCTGGGGCATCTTGCATCCTCTGCTATCTTAAGATCTAGCCAGAGATTTTCAATGATGTTCAGATCAGGGGACTGTGAGGGCCATTGAAAAACCTTCAGCTTGCACCTTTTGAGTTAGCCTATTGCAGATTTTGACATGTGTTTAGGATCATTATCCATTTGTAGAAGCCATCCTCTTTTCAACTTCAGATTTTTTTTTACAGATGGTGTTATGTTTGCATCAAGTATTTGCTGAAATTTCATTGAATCCATTCTTCCCTCTACCTCTGAAATTTTCCCCATGACATTGGCTGCAACTCAACTCCAAAGCATGATTGATCCACCCCCATGTTTAATAGTTGGTGAGATGTTCTTTTTCTTGAAATTCTGTTCCCTTTTTTCTCCACAAATACCTTTGATCATTTGGCCAAAGAGTTCTTTTGCATACTTCTGACGCTGAATTTTACGGTGTGAACGCAGGAGAGGTTTTCTTTCGATGACTCTTCCACGAAGGCCAGGTGCAGGTGTCTCTGAACAGTAGAACAATGTACCACAACTTCAGAGTCTGCTACATCTTTCTGAAGGTCTTTTGCAGTCAAGCAGGGGCTCTGATTTGCCTCTCTAGCAATCCTACTACCACCTCTCACTGAAGTTTAGCTTGGTCTTCAGGCCTGATCTTGAGCTCTACTGTTCCTGATAAGTACCATTTCTTAATTACATTTAAAATTGAAGAAAGGGCAACTTGAAAACGCTTTGCTATCTTCTTATAGCCTTCTCTGGCTTTGTGGGCTTCCAGCTTTTTCATTTTCAAAGTGCTAGGCACTGCCCTCCGCCTGGAATCTCAATTTCTCTGGTATCTGTATCCAGACAATGCAAATACCAGTGATTGCTATGGTGGAGCAGGGGGCTATTGGCTATGGCCTTCATTCTATGTGTAGTGGTCTCTGGGGTCATAATACTGCGTGGACAGCTGTAAGGGCATCACAATGTGTGAGAGGGCTTGAAGGTTATCATATTGTGTGTGGGGGCTGTGGGGCCCATCATATTGTATGTAAGGGTTGTGTAGTCCAATATACTATGTGCAGAGGACTATAGATGCCATTATACTTTGTGTGAGGTCTGTGTGGTCCATCATACTGTAAGTGGAGGCTGTGGGGCCATCATACTGTGTGTGTGGAGACTGTGGAATCCATCATATTGTGTTTTAGGGCTGCTGAGTCCATTAGACTGTGTGTGGAGGGCTAGAGATGCCATCTTACTGGGTGTGGGGTCCATCATACTGTTTGTGGGAGCTGTGAGGTCCATCATACTGTGTGTGAGGGTTGTGGGGTCCATTATAATGTATGTATGGGGCTATAGGTGGCATCATATTGTGTGGGGGATCCATCTTATTGTGTGGAGGCTGTAGGGCCAGCATTCTGTATTAAAACAACATTTCTACCAAATGCATTACCTAATAGATGCTATGGATGATGCAGAAAATAGAGGAAGACGCAATATCCTTAGATTGTGGGTCAGCCAGAAACTGTTGAATTTAAAGATCTTTCCACACACTGCAACATATCTTTTATAAGGTCTTGGAAGAGTTTCATGATACAGGGATAGAACTGGATAGGGCCCATAGGGCTCTCGGTCCCAACCCAAAGGATCACCGCGTGATATCATATGTCGCGTGCACTGCTACGCCATTATGCAAAAACTCTGCAATGGTTCCGTGGCTCTTTTCCACAAGTCAAAGATACAAATTTTATCTGACTTATCTCATCTTGCTCTTCAGAAAAGAAGAACCCTAAGACCTCTTCTAAACAGGCTTCGGTCATATGATTTACCATACATCTGGAGGTTACTATTTCACCTCCAGTTGTGCCATGCGGGTAAGATGTTCACCCTTCGGTCACTGGATGACATCATTACCTTCACCATAGCTCTGGATCTTCCCTCAATTGAAATTGAAGATTGGCCAGCCACTCCCACCGAGTCCCGAGAGGGTCTGAGAGTTTCAAAGAACACCCAGCGCCATAAGGGGAGAGGCACAAAAAGATTTGGGCCCTTTTTTCTGATATCTTCTGATTTTTTCGGGACCCTCTTGACTGTAGGCAATTGCAATTGTTAATAACAAGTTTGTGAAACTGATACGTATATAATACTTATCTGAGTACCGGTAATTATCTATCTGTTAACTTATCCTTGGTTGCTCTGGTGATTTATAGAGATGGCCTCTTGGAGGATCTTGCTTTATAAATAAGAATATTTTTATAAGTATAAAGTTTAACATGGGCTCTAATAGCAAGATGACAAACATAACGACTTCATCGGTTTTCATCTCTCAGGCAGAGTTTTATGCGTTTTCTTATCTTCTTTTGGTAGAAATGTTTTACAGACCAGTTACATTTCATGTACTAAATTCTCTTTCTCAGTTCGGGACGTTAAGCTCCTCCATAGAACCCATTTAACTCTGGTAACCTTGACTATTTCCTTTTATTTTTATTCTATATCACTCTTATTCTTGCTCTTTTTTCACTTTCTATCTCATACACCCATTCTTTTGACTTAGTATCTTTCTCTCCCTCCTTACTTTCCTTCCCCTCAACCTCCATAACTTTTAAAATGACACAGGTCCTTTAATGCTCGGGGGCTGAATGTTCCACGGAACTCGGAACTCGGACTCTTCAGTGGGGAATAAAGTTTATTTAGTATCAGCAGCGTGGGTCTAAGTGCTGGCGCTGGGCAGGTTCACAACGCTATTATGCTGCAGATTAACTCCATATCTGCAGGTTAATAGCGCTTTTTCACGTGACACGATCCCTTTAAGAACAATAAAATAGAGTAGATTACATTGAATTGATTAGTTAAATATTGTAATTTTTCATTGCGCTTAATATTTGTGGTCAGGTTTACTCACTTGATCTCCTGGTCTTTTTGGACTTCTTATGAGAACAATATATCACGGCGGCAAGGATGAAGACGACGATCAGGATAATGCACGGGATAATATATTTTAAATTATTATTTTCCTCTTCTGGGATGGTGACTTCAGGATTTAATTCTGTAATAAAAAACGTCACTATAGTAAATTCTAAAGAAAACATGAGTCCCCAGAAAAATTTCAGCAGAAGTTTCTACCTGCGTATGCTAATTGTCCCTACCATATTGCTGTTTCTGCAGCATGAGCATATGCCTGTGAACACATGTAGTGGGACATATGCAGTGGGTCATGTGTAGAAAGATGAGCTCCCATTTGTTTCCAGCAAAATCTATTAGTCAAAATTTTTAAGGGATTTGCTTAACCCAACAAATTTGAAGTTTGCAATTACCTAAAATGGCTGCCACCATCTCACCTAATACAGAAGACTGCATCAGCCAAAGAAGGTTAGTAAGACCTCGGACAGGATATCCCATACCTGTCCGCCATACAGTCAAGTCCCACGCTGTAAATCCATCTCAAGGGGTTAAATACATTTACAACCGGGAGTGCTGCTAATGCGGCAGCTCCCGGCTGTAAACAATTGGGGAATGAATGAACAGCTGCCTGCGCAGCCTCCCCGCCTGACCGGACATGAACTGATTAGCATGGGAAAGTTTCTGAACATTTACCCACACTGTAGTTCACCGTGTCAGGCGGGGAGTCAGCGCATGCTCAGTAACTACCGCTGACGTCACTGAGGCTGCGCTGACTCCCCGCCTGATGCGGTGAACTAACAAATAGGGTACAATGGTGTGCACTCAGTCAATTTAGATCGAGGTGCTGGTGCCACAGACTATGAAAGTCCAATCAATCAATTAAATTAGAAGACACCGCACACTCTAATAGTTTAGTGTGCAAAAATCAGGGTACATTTTATTAAACATGGGAGCAGAGAACAAGTATAGAAGCGATCAAGGTAGTGACATGACGTGGGGAGCCACATTTTGCCACAACGAATGGTTGATTTGTGGCTGGATTGTGGATTTTTACACTTCGGTGTTTTCTTGGTGCCTTATGGTACTTTGTTGCTCCTGCATGGTTTGCAATCTCCCTAATGGATTTGTACCAGCATTTTGTACAGTATATATGTATCTAATTTATGTATACTTACCCGTGTTCTGTTCTGTCTTTTTAGCGATATATGAATAAGACTCGGAAGAGTCGAAACGTCATGTCACTACCTTGATCGCTTGTATACTTGTTCTCTGCTCCCATGTTTAGTAAAATTTACCCTTATTTTTGCATACTTAACTATTAGAATGTGCGGTGTCTTCTAATTTAACTGATGCGGTGAACTGACAGCGTGGGTAAATGTTCAGAAACTTTCCCACGCTAATCAGTTCATGTCCGGCCAGGCGGGGAGGCTGCGCAGGCAGCTTTTCATTCATTCCCCAGTTGTTTACAGCCGGGAGCAGCTGCATTAGCAGCGCTCCCGGTTGTAAATGTATTTAACCCCTTGAGATGAGATGGATTTACAGCGTAGGACTTGACTGTATGGCGGACAGGTATGGGATATTGTTGCTTTTTTAATTTGAAATTTTTTACAGGGGAACAATGGCTTCACTGGGATTGAGCATACAATAAAGATATTAAAAACCTGTGTGTGTAATTATTTCATTAAAAGACTTTATTCTTAATGTGTTTTTTTTAACCCTTTCAGACTATTGGATTAATAATGGATAGGTGTCTTATTGACACCTCTCCATTATTAACCTGGCTTAATGTCACTTTACAATAGGAAGGTGACATTAACCCCCTATTACCCCATATGCCAATGCCACAGGGCAGTGGGAAGAGAGGGGCTAAGTGCCTCCCTTTTCCGGGGTGGCTGGGAGCAGATTTTTTTTAGCCAGGGGGGAGCAATAATCATGGTCACTCTCTAGGCTATTAATATCTGCCCTCAGTCACTGGCTTTCCCACTCTGGCGGAGAAAATTGCGCTGGAGCCCATGACAGTTTTTACCGTGAATTAACCCTTTAATTTAACACCTAGAGCTCCAAAATTTTACACACACAAACTACTAACACTATTAGGGAGGGACATATAAAAATAAAATGGATATGCAATGGTTTACTCATATCCTGTCTGGTTCGGTAATGAGTTAGCAAAAGCCGACAATTGAGTTTCCGGCTTTTCTGCTATCTAGCTCTGTATGAAATATATATATATATATATATATATATATATATATATATAGAAATTTCACGAATATTTGCGCCCATGAATCCATTGTATGTCCATTTTGCGAGCCGGCAAAATTTCGTACGGATGACACACGGTACTTTTTGGAGAAAATATCGCATCCTCGCCTTGAATACGAATGACATACGGATCACTGTTCATGAACATTTCTGCATATCTCGGCTGTACAAAATGGACCATATTTTTATACGCTAGGTGTGACTCCGGCCTAAGGCTACTTTCACACATCCGTCGGTACGGGGCCGTACCGACGGACGTTGTGAAATAACTGCAAGACGAGGGCAGCGGATGCAGTTTTACAATGCATCCGCTGCCCATTCTGCAGTCCGGGGAGGAGGGAACGGAGTTTCAGCCGCGCATGCGCGGTCAAAAATGGCGCACGCGATGCACAAAACAAGTAACATGCCGACGGTCCGCCAAAACACGACGCATCCGTCACACGACGGATGAGACGTGTGGCCATACGTCGCAATGCGTCGCTAATGCAAGTCTATGGAGAAAAAACGCATCCTGCGGGCAACTTTGCAGGATGCGTTTTTTTTTCCAAAATGACGCATTGCGACGTACGTCACACGACGCAAGTGTGAAAGAAGCCTTAGAGTCTTCCTCAGGTATAGTGTCATGCATATAAACAGATCTATCTGAACACATTTTATAGCAGATATCCCTGCATGTCTATTTGGGTGGGGGCTGAAAGATCTGTTTTTCAGATACTCAGATAAGCAGGATATTGCACTCTGAGGAATCTAACAAAATTCATATACCAAATAAAAAAACAAGAAAAAAAAACGTTAAAAAAATTTCACATAAAATTTTTCTTTACACACAAATTTTTCACTAAAAGTATTTTTTCTTTTCTAAAAACACTATATATAATTATACTATATATAAAATTTATTTTAAAATGTTATTAAACATACTAAAGTGTGATTTCATGCTAAAATGTAAAATCCCACAAACATATACGTTATAACAAAAACAAACAAACAAATCTTCCTTTTAATATTGTGACTATTTCCAAATGACAAATAGAATTTTTCGATAATTCCTTCATGTCAAAGCTAAAAAAAAAACAAAAAAAAAACTAATATGCGATTTTATACCTGCCAATGTATTTGCTTTGTACATCATATACCCTGTATAACATCATTTAATCCATCTGGGTATAATGTATCCAGACAGAAGATCCAATATGATTCTTTCCGATTTAACTTTTGTACCCTATTAGGCCTGTTTCACACGTCAGTGGCTCCGGTACGTGTGGTGACAGTTTTCTCACGTACCGGAGACACTGACTCACATAGACACATTAAAATCAATGTGTCTCTGCACATGTCAGCGTGTTTTCACGGACCGTGTGTCCATTTGAAAAACACGGAGACATGTCAGTGTTCGTGGGAGCGCACGGATCACACGGACCCATTAAAGTCAATGGGTCCGTGTAAAACACGTACCGCACACGGATGCTGTCCATGTGCAGTCCGTGTGCCGTGCAGGAGACAGCGCTACAGTAAGCACTGTCCCCCCAGCTTGTGGTGCTGAAGCCGCCATTCATTTCTTCTCTCCAGCAGCGTTCGCTGGAGAGAAGGAATGAAAAATCATTGTTTTTTTTTTTTTTTTCTGGTTAAAATCAAGTTCCCGGCAACCTCCCCCCTCCCACCCCCTGTGCGCCTGCCCACTGGAAATAAAATACTCACCCAGCTCCCTCGATGCTTCCTCTCAGCGCCGCAGCTTCTTACTGTATGAGTGGTCACGTGGTGCCGCTCATTACAGTGATGAATATGCGGCTCCACCTCCCATAGGGGTGGAGCTGCATATTCATCACTGTAATGAGCGGCACCACGTGACCGCTCATACAGGACAAGCTGCGGCGCTGAGAGGAAGCATCGAGGGAGCTGGGTGAGTATTTTATTTCCAGCGGGTGGGCGCACAGGGGGTGGGAGGGGGTTGGTTACCGGGAACTTCATTTCAACAGCAAAAAAAATTTAAAAAAAATGATTTTTCATTCCTTCTCTCCAGCGAACGCTGCTGGAGAGAAGAAATGAATGGCGGCTTCAGCACCACTCTGGGGACAGTACATACTGTAGCGCTGTCTCCTGCACGGTCCGTGTGGTACCCAGTCGGCACACAGGCGGCACACGGCTGCCACACGTGTGCCACACTGATGTGCCACGTGAGCACACGGACACGGATAACTCCGGTACCGATTTTTCCGGTACCGGAATTATCTGGATGTGTGAGACTGGCCTTAGCACAATTCTCAGGTATTTGCTCCTATTACTACGATTAAAAGCGGTAATAAAATTATGTTGCCACCCATCTTTTTTCTATCCTTATTGTTATTTTGTTTTTATTAGTTTTCTGCTCAGGTTTTTCTCCTCCTTTACTTTCTGAGAATTGTACTAACAGGGTGCAAAAGTTAAACCGGAAAGAATCATATTGGATCCTCCGTCTGGGTACATTATACCCACATGGATTAAATGATGTTATAGAGGGGATATGATGTACAAAACAAATAAATTGACAGGTATAAAATTGCATATTAGTTTTTTTGTTTGGTTTTTTTTTTATGTTTTGACATGAATGAAATATCGAAAAATTCTATTTGGCATTTGGAAATAGTCACAATATGAAAAACAGGTTTTTTTGTCATAATGTATATGTTTGTAGGATTTTTCATTTTAGTATGAAATCACACTTTAGTATGTTTAGTAACATTTTAAAAAATAAATTTTATATATAGTATAATTATATTTATAGTGTTTTTAGAAAAGAAAAATACTTTTACTGAAAAATTTGTGTGTAAAAAAATTTTTTTGTGTGAAAATTTAACATTTTTTTTCTTCTGTGAAAAAACTTGTGTATAAAATGTATTTGGTATGTGAATTTTGTTAGATTCTTCAGAGTGCAAAACCTGCAAATCTGAGTATCTGGGTGTCTGAAAAACAGATTTTTCAGACCCACCCAAATTGACATGCAGGGATATCTGCTATAAAATGTGTTCAGATAGATCTGTTTACATGCATGCCATTATACCTGGCGAAGACTCCAAGAAGTCGAAACCGGTTGTATTTTAGTTTGAAATAAAAATCATCCTTGAATCAGAATATCGAGTTCGATCATCATCCTTCAGGAGAGCATATTGCTGGGAGAAATATTTACAAAGTGTTATCGCCTATGAAAGCACGGTCCAGTGCGCTCATCAGTTCCCAGATCTCTGCAGAACACTGAATGGAAAGAGGAATGGAGTGATCCATGGACGGGATCTATACGCGGGATCTCAAGACACCAAAAAGGTGAGTGGATTCACACTGAGTATACACCTTTGGAAACTAACTGCTACACTCAGAAATCTGCGCTTCCCATTTCTCTCCCTATAATCCCCTCTTGTTTTTATAACCATAGAGATGGGGAGACAAAGTTAGGAAATACTGATGAAACTGTAGAGTTAGTGTATGATAGCACAGCGAGGAAGAAGATTAGAGTGTGAGGAAAAAAAGAAAACTGTTAGAAACTGTTTTCAGGAGCATTAGACGTTATAGATTACTTTTAATTCAACATCAATTGAATTTCCTGAAAAAAAAAAAGTGGCAAATCTGGTGAATTTAAACTTCAAAAGATTATGTTCTCTATTCTGATCTAATCCTGGAGATACCAGGGGTGCTGATGTAAGAAGAGGCTGCTTACACTGCTGTCCACCCTGTCTACCTGATCTAATACTGGAGATAACAGGGATGCTGAGATAACCAGAAGCCACATACACTGCTGTCAACACTGTCTATCTGATCTAATACTGTAGACACCAGGATTCTGAAGTAAAAAGAGACTGCTCACACTGCTGCCCACCCTATCTATCTGGTCTAATCCTGGAGATACTAGTGGTGCTGAGGTAAGGGGAGACTGCCCCCACTGCTGTCCACCCTATCTATCTGATCTAATACGGGAGATAGCAGGGATGCTGAGATAACAAGAAGCCACACACACTGCTGTCAACACTGTCTATCTGATCTAATACTGTAAACACCAGGATTCTGAGGTAAGTAGAGACTGCTCACACTGCTGACCACCCTATCTATCTGGTCTAATCCTGGAGATACTAGTGGTGCTGAGGTAAGTAGAGACTGCTCACACTGCTGTTCAACCTGTCTACCTGATCTAATACGGGAGATAACAGGGATGCTGAGATAACAAGCCACACACACTGCTGTCAACACTGTCTATCTGATCTAATACTGGAGACACCAGGATTCTGAGGTAAAAAGAGACTGCTCACACTGCTGTCCACACAATCTATCTGATTTAATACTGGAGATACCAGGGGTGCTGGGGTAAGTAGAGGCTGCTCCCACTGCTGTCCACACAATCTATCTGATTTAATACTGGAGATACCAGGGGTGCTGGGGTAAGAAGAGGCTGCTCACACTGCTGTCCACCCTATCTATCTGGTCTAATACTGGAGATACCAGGGGTGCTGTGGTAAGTAGAGGCTGCTCCCACTGCTGTCCACCCTGTCTATCTGATTTAATACTGGAGATACCAGGGGTGCTGGGGTAAGTAGAGGCTGCTCCCACTGCTGTCCACCCTGTCTATCTGATTTAATACTGGAGATACCAGGGGTGCTGGGGTAAGTGGAGGCTGCTCACACTGCTGTCCACCCTGTCTATCTGATCTAATACTGGAGATAACAGGGGTGCTGAGGTAAGAAGAGGCTGCTTACACTGCTGTCCACCCTGTCTATCTGATTTAATACTGGAGATAACAGGGGTGCTGGGGTAAGAAGAGGCTGCTTACACTGCTGTCCACAATGCCTATCTGATCTGATACTGGAGATACCAGTGGTGCTGATGAAAGAAGAGACTGCTCACACTGCTGTCAATCCTGTCTATCTGTTTAATACCTTAGATACCATAAATGCTGTGGAAAGAAGAGGCTTCTCAGACTATTGTCCATACTTTGATGAATTGGGCCCAAAGACTCCCGTGATTGATCTACTTAATTGAATTAAAGTTCACCCGATGAATACTTTTTCTAGCTGAAATCGTCTATTGTCATTAACTCTAATGTGTATGGGGATCTTAAGTTCAGAGATATCACTAATACTACATTAGAATATCCATGGACATTTAGAATAAATTAATACAAAAATAATTTCCAAAAGCACCATTATTATTATTAAATTTAAATATATTTTTTTCTCATTCTACAGTATATAAATATTTTTATTTTTTATATGACAGTGGCGGCAGCTCTCCTGCCTTGCTGCAACATGGGTTCTAGCATTTTGCTTTACAGCAGCAAAATGGGCATAGAAAGCAAAGTAAGACAACAACTCATTGACATTTATGGGAGAATACGTGTGCAAAGTAATGGAGGAGGGAGTGGAGGCAGATCTGTCCAGGCAAGTATCAATGCCCGTCTGTTATCCACCTCCTCCTTTAGTAAACAGATGTTCCCTGACTTAATCCTGTCTAACGAGATGATTTTGGACTTTCATACAATGCATAGACATAACTGAAAATTAGAAATATTGAAAAATTAATTTTATAACCTATTTGCAGAACTTCAGAGGAGAAGTTGTGATGAGCCATCACTGTACAGCTGACGTTGATGCTGCTCTTCACTGTCAGTGTGAAATTACTTGAGATGTTAAATGTTTCAGCGGTTTCCTTTATTGCACATGATGGACTCGACTGCGCCGTACAGATTATAGGGTAATATTGTGTTCCATTGTAGTCAGCAACCATCCATAATATTCCACGAGGTTGTGGAAAACCATCTCCAGATGAGCAGTGAAAGTTCACTATGGAATCCACATCCAGTTCTTGAAAGCTTCTGTTACTGATCTCAGGGACACTGTAATTAGCTGCAAAAGGAAAACCAAAGAGATCAGAAAATATAAAAGGGGAAAACAGAAGTAAAAAATATGCAGCAAAAAGTCAGCAAAACTTATGTACAGTGGGTATGGAAATGTGGCACCCAGGGGTTCAGGTACCACAGTGATGTTGCCTTCCTCTCGGGGAGGGTAATGTCATGCCTGGAGACAGGAGGAATTCCTTTGGCAGGTAAGCTTTACATGCAACACTTTCTTACTCCAGGCCAGGAGGGGGAGCTCAAAACCTGGTTTTAGGGGAACTTCCCTATATCCATCCTGGTCTGGAGGAGGAGTTAGTTTAGTCTGGAGCAGACAGCAAATAAGCACAGAAGAGTGATTAGAAGCTTGAGGAGGGCCGTGATAGAGCCCCTCAAAGCTGAAGCGCAGAGGCCGGGCACCAAGAGCCCGAGGTTGTGTTGGACTCTAGGACGCATGACAGAACCGGAGGGCATAGGACTATACATAAATTGCCCACACCATACCTGAGCTACAACAGCATTATAGGGCCTGGAGTCACCGTGCACAGAGACCCCAGAGGAACGTCTCAAGCTGCCTACCATGCAGGTACTGCCCCAGGACAGGAGAGAATGAGGACCTTGTTAGGACACTACAGATAGCAAGGCACTAATAGACTAGTGCAAAGTGGAAGGCTCTCAAACTAACCTGTCAAGGGGGTTTCCACCTGTCTTCAGGCTGCCTGGACTACGTCTACACCTGTTGCCTGTACCCTGGACTGTGGACTGCTAACATCAGTAAACTAGATAAAGACTGCAACCCTGTATCCTCTGTTTATTTACTGGCAACCCACCATCCTTGCCCACTACACTGGGAGCCCTGGGGACCCCGCTTCACCTGTGGGAAGCATCACCATCTTGCTGCACCAACATCACCCCAGAGGACCACTTTAAGCAGCGTCGGCCCTATTGACCGAGAACCACAGGTGGTGTCACGAGCCCATACAGACTTTATTAAACCCCTTTAAAGGGAACCTGTCACCCCCAAAATTGAAGGTGAGCTAAGCCCACCGGCATCAGGGGCTTATCTACAGCATTCTGTAATGCTGTAGATAAGCTGCCGATGTATCCTGAAAGATGAGAAAAAGAGGTTAGACTATACTCACCTGGGCGAGCGGTCCTATCCTATGGGCGTCGCGGTCCGGGGCCTCCCATCTTCTTAGGATGACGTCCTCTTCTTGTCTTCAGGCTGCCTCTCCGGTACAGGTGTACTGATCTGTCCTGTTGAGGGCAGAGCAAAGTACTCCAGTGCGCAGGCGCTGGGCCTCTCTGACCTTTCCCGATGCCTGAGCACTGCAGTACTTTGCTCTGCCCTCAACAGGACAGACAAAGTACGCCTGCGCCGGAGCCGCAGAGCGAAGACAAGAAGAGGACGTCATCGTAAGAAGATGGGAGGACCGGACTGCGGCGCCCATCGGACCGGACCGCAGCGGGACCGCCCCTGGGTGAGTATAATCTAACCTCTTTTTCTCATCTTTCAGGATACATCGGGGGCTTATCTACAGCATTCCAGAATGCATTACAGACTGCTGGAGATAAGCCCCTGATGCCGGTGGGCTTAGCTCATCTTCCATTTTGGGGGTGACAGGTTCCCTTTAAAGACTTTTCCCTATCAGTTTGAGTCCCATGGCACGGATCAGGTCGCAGCCACCGTGACATCCCCTTTAAGTGCTACCGGATCCAGTACCGAGTACCCCAAGCCCTGGCGGGCGACTCAGAAAGTATTCAGAATCAGACCCCTTTCAATTTTTCACTCTTTGTTTCATTGCAGCCATTTGGTAAATTCTATAAAGTTCATTTTTCTCATTAATGTACACTCTGCACCCCATCTTGACTGAAAAAAAAAAAACAGAAATGTAGTAATTTTTGCAAATGTATTAAAAGAGAAACACTGAAATATCCCATGGTCATAAGTATTCAGACCCTTTGCTCAGTATTGAGTAGAAGCGCCTTTTGAGCTAGTACAGCCATGAGTCTTCTTGGGGATCATGCAACAAGTTTCTCACACCTGGATTTGGGGATCCTCGGCCATTCTTCCTTGCAGATCCTCCCAGTTCCGTCAGGTTGGATGGTGATCGTTGGTTGACAGCCATTTTCAGGTCTCTCCAGAGATGCTCAATTTAGTTTAGGCCAGAGCTCTGGTTGGGCCAGTTAAGAATAGTCACAGAGTTGTACTGAAGCCACTCCTTTGCTTTTTTGGCTGTGTGATTAGGGTCATTGTCTTGTTGGAAGGTGAACTTTCGGTCAAGTCTGAGGTCCAGACCACTCTGGAAGAGGTTTTCATCCAGGATATATCTGTACTTGGCCACATTCATGTTCCCTTCAATGACAACCAGTCGTCCTGTCCCTGCAGCTGAAAAACACCCCCATAGCATGATGCTGCCACCACCATGTTTCATTGTTGGGATTGTATTGGGCAGGTGATGAGGAGTGCCTGGTTTTCTCCACACATACCATTTAGAATTATCACCAAAAAGGTCTATCTTCGTCTCATCAGACCATAGAATCTTCTCATAGTCTGGAAGTCCTTCATGTGTTTTTTAGTAAACTCTATGAGGGCTTTCATATGTCTTGCACTGAGGAGAGGATTCGGTCAGGCCACTCTGCCATAAAGGCCAGACTGGACACATAATCTATACACTACACCACACGGGACACATCCTCTATATACTGCACCACACGGGACACATCCTCTATATACTACACCACACGGGACACATCCTCTATATACTACACCACACGGGACACATCCTCTATATACTACACCACACGGGACACATCCTCTATATACTACACCACACGGGACACATCCTCTATATACTACACCACACGGGACACATCCTCTATATACTACACCACACGGGACACATCCTCTATATACTACAACACAAGGGACACATCCTCTATATACTGCACCACACGGGACACATCCTCTATATACTACACCACACGGGGCACATCCTCTATATACTACACCACACGGGACACATCCTCTATATACTACACCACACGGGGCACATCCTCTATATACTACATCACACGGGACACATCCTCTATATACTACACCACACGGGACACATCCTCTATATACTACACCACACGGGACACATCCTCTATATACTACACCACACGGGACACATCCTCTATATACTACACCACACGGGACACATCCTCTATATACTGCACCACACAGGACACATCCTCTATATACTACACCACACGGGACACATCCTCTATATACTACACCACACGGGACACATCCTCTATATACTACACCACACGGGACACATCCTCTATATACTACACCACACGGGACACATCCTCTATATACTACACCACACGGGACACATCCTCTATATACTGCACCACACAGGACACATCCTCTATATACTACACCACACGGGACACATCCTCTATATACTACACCACACATCCTCTATATACTACACCACACGGGACACATCCTCTATATACTACACCACACGGGACACATCCTCTATATACTACACCACACGGGACACATCCTCTATATACTACATCACACGGGACACATCCTCTATATACTACACCACACGGGACACATCCTCTATATACTACACCACACGGGACACATCCTCTATATACTACACCACACGGGACACATCCTCTATATACTACACCACACGGGACACATCCTCTATATACTACACCACACGGGACACATCCTCTATATACTACACCACACGGGACACATCCTCTATATACTACACCACACGGGACACATCCTCTATATACTACACCACACGGGACACCTCCTCTATATACTACATCACACGGGACACATCCTGTATATACTACACCACACAGGACACATCCTCTATATACTACACCACACGGGACACATCCTCTATATACTACATCACACGGGACACATCCTGTATATACTACACCACACGGGACACATCCTCTATATACTACAACACATGGGACACATCCTCTATATACTACACCACACGAGACACATCCTCTATATACTACACCACACGGGACACATCCTCTATATACTACATCACACGGGACACATCCTCTATATACTACACCACACGGGGCACATCTTCTATAGACTACACCACACGGGACACATCCTCTATATACTACACCACACGGGACACATCCTCTATATACTACACCACACGGGACACATCCTCTATATACTACACCACACGGGACACATCCTCTATATACTACACCACACGGGACACATCCTCTATATACTGCACCACACGGGACACATCCTCTATATACTACACCACACGGGACACATCCTCTATATACTACACCACACGGGACACATCCTCTATATACTACACCACACGGGACACATCCTCTATATACTACACCACACGGGACACCTCCTCTATATACTACACCACACGGGACACATCCTCTATATACTACACCACACGGGACAAATCCTCTATATACTACACCACACGGGACACATCCTCTATATACTACACCACACGGGACACATCCTCTATATACTACACCACACGGGACACATCCTCTATATACTACACCACACGGGACACATCCTCTATATACTACACCACACGGGACACATCCTCTATATACTACACCACACGGGACACATCCTCTATATACTACACCACACGGGACACATCCTCTATATACTACACCACACGGGACACATCCTCTATATACTACACCACACGGGACACATCCTCTATATCTCTATATACTACACCACACGGGACACATCCTCTATATACTACACCACACGGGACACATCCTCTAAATACTACACCACACGGGACACACCCTCTATATACTACACCACACGGGACACCTCCTCTATATACTGCACCACACGGGACACATCCCCTATATACTACACCACACGGGACACATCCTCTATATACTGCACCACACAGGACACATCCTCTATATACTACACCACACGGGACACATCCTCTATATACTACACCACACGGGACACATCCTCTATATACTACACCACACGGGACACATCCTCTATATACTACACCACACGGGACACATCCTCTATATACTACACCACACGGGACACATCCTCTATATACTACACCACACGGGACACATCCTCTATACACTACACCACACGGGACACATCCTCTATATACTACACCACACGGGACACATCCTCTATATACTACACCACACGGGACACATCCTCTATATACTGCACCACACGGGACACATCCTCTATATACTACACCACACAGGACAC
This sequence comes from Ranitomeya variabilis, assembly GCF_051348905.1. NCBI lineage: Eukaryota > Metazoa > Chordata > Amphibia > Anura > Dendrobatidae > Ranitomeya > Ranitomeya variabilis. Next base: position 24,022,421 of record NC_135234.1, on the reverse strand, counting down.
ATCCTCTATATACTACACCACACAGGACACATCCTCTATATACTACACCACACGGGACACATCCCCTATATACTACACCACACGGGACACATCCTCTATATACTACACCACACGGGACACATCCTCTATATACTGCACCACACGGGACACATCCTCTATATACTGCACCACACGGGACATATCCTCTATATACTACACCACAGAGGACACCTCCTCTATATACTACACCACACAGGACACATCCTCTATATACTGCACCACACGGGACACATCCTCTATATACTACACCACACGGGACACATCCTCTATATACTACACCACACGGGACACCTCCTCTATATACTACACCACACGGGACACATCCTCTATATACTACACCACACGGGACACATCCTCTATATACTACACCACACGGGACACATCCTCTATATACTACACCACACGGGACACATCCTCTATATACTACACCACACGGGACACCTCCTCTATATACTACACCACACATCCTCTATATACTACACCACACGGGACACATCCTCTATATACTACACCACACGGGACACATCCTCTATATACTACACCACACATCCTCTATATACTACACCACACAGGACACATCCTCTATATACTACACCACACGGGACACATCCTCTATATACTGCACCACAGAGGACACATCCTCTATATACTGCACCACACGGGACACATCCTCTATATACTACACCACACGGGACACATCCTCTATATACTACACCACACGGGACACATCCTCTATATACTACAACACACATCCTCTATATACTACACCACACGGGACACATCCTCTATATACTGCACCGCACGGGACACATCCTCTATATACTACACCACAAGGGGCACATCCTCTATATACTACATCACACGGGACACACCCTCTATATACTACACCACACGGGACACATCCTCTATATACTACACCACACGGGACACATCCTCTATATACTACACCACACGGGACACATCCTCTATATACTACACCACACGGGACACATCCTCTATATACTGCACCACACAGGACACATCCTCTATATACTACACCACACGGGACACATCCTCTATATACTACACCACACGGGACACATCCTCTATATACTACACCACACGGGACACATCCTCTATATACTACACCACACGGGACACATCCTCTATATACTACACCACACGGGACACATCCTCTATATACTACACCACACGGGACACCTCCTCTATATACTACATCACACGGGACACATCCTGTATATACTACACCACACGGGACACATCCTCTATATACTACATCACACGGGACACATCCTCTATATACTACACCACACGGGACACATCCTCTATATACTACACCACACAGGACACATCCTCTATATACTACACCACACGGGACACATCCTCTATATACTACACCACACGGGACACATCCTCTATATACTACACCACACGGGACACCTCCTCTATATACTACACCACGCGGGACACACCCTCTATATACTACACCACACGGGACACATCCTCTATATACTACACCACACGGGACACATCCTCTATATACTACACCACACGGGACACATCCTCTATATACTACACCACACGGGACACATCCTCTATATACTACAACACACGGGACACATCCTCTATATACTACACCACACGGGACAAATCCTCTATATACTACACCACACGGGACACATCCTCTATATACTGCACCACACGGGACACATCCTCTATATACTACACCACACGGGACACATCCTCTATATACTACACCACACGGGACACATCCTCTATATACTGCACCACACAGGACTCATCCTCTATATACTACACCACACGGGACACATCCTCTATATACTACACCACACGGGACACATCCTCTATATACTACACCACACGGGACACATCCTCTATATACTACACCACACGGGACACATCCTCTATATACTACACCACACGGGACACATCCTCTATATACTACACCACACTGGACACATCCTCTATATACTACACCACACGGGACACATCCTCTATATACTACACCACACGGGACACATCCTCTATATACTACACCACACGGGACACATCCTCTGTATACTACACCACACGGGACACATCCTCTATATACTACACCACACGGGACACATCCTCTATATACTACACCACACGGGACACCTCCTCTATATACTACATCACACGGGACACATCCTGTATATACTACACCACACAGGACACATCCTCTATATACTACACCACACGGGACACATCCTCTATATACTACATCACACGGGACACATCCTCTGTATACTACACCACACGGGACACATCCTCTATATACTACACCACACGGGACACATCTTCTATATACTACACCACACGGGACACCTCCTCTATATACTACATCACACGGGACACCTCCTGTATATACTACACCACACAGGACACATCCTCTATATACTACACCACACGGGACACATCCTCTATATACTACATCACACGGGACACATCCTGTATATACTACACCACACGGGACACATCCTCTATATACTACACCACACGGGACACATCCTCTATATACTACACCACACGGGACACATCCTCTATATACTACACCACACGGGACACATCCTCTATATACCACACCACACGGGACACATCCTCTATATACTACACCACACGGGACACATCCTCTGTATACTACACCACACGGGACACATCCTCTATATACTACACCACACGGGACACATCCTCTATATACTACACCACACGGGACACCTCCTCTATATACTACATCACACGGGACACATCCTGTATATACTACACCACACGGGACACATCCTCTATATACTACACCACACGGGACACATCCTCTATATACATCACACGGGACACATCCTCTGTATACTACACCACACGGGACACATCCTCTATATACTACACCACACGGGACACATCCTCTATATACTACACCACACGGGACACCTCCTCTATATACTACATCACACGGGACACATCCTGTATATACTACACCACACAGGACACATCCTCTATATACTACACCACACGAGACACATCCTCTATATACTACACCACACGGGACACATCCTCTATATACTACACCACACGGGACACATCCTCTATATACTACACCACACGGGACACATCCTCTATATACTACATCACACGGGACACATCCTCTATATACTACACCACACGGGACACATCCTCTATATACTGCACCACACGGGACACATCCTCTATATACTACACCACACGGGACACATCCTCTATATACTACATCACACGGGACACATCCTCTATATACTACACCACACGGGACACATCCTCTATATACTACACCACACGGGACACATCCTCTATATACTACACCACACGGGACACATCCTCTATATACTACACCACAGCGGACACCTCCTCTATATACTACACCACACGGGACACATCCTCTATATACTACACCACACGGGACACATCCTCTATATACTACACCACACGGGACACATCCTCTATATACTACACCACACGGGACACATCCTCTATATACTACACCACACGGGACACATCCTCTATATACTACACCACACGGGACACATCCTCTATATACTGCACCACACGGGACATATCCTCTATATACTACACCACACGGGACACATCCTCTATATACTACACCACACGGGACACATCCTCTATATACTGCACCACACAGGACACATCCTCTATATACTACACCACACGGGACACATCCTCTATATACTACATCACACGGGACACATCCTCTATATACTACACCACACGGGACACATCCTCTATATACTACACCACACGGGACACATCCTCTATATACTACACCACACGGGACACCTCCTCTATATACTACACCACAGCGGACACCTCCTCTATATACTACACCACACGGGACACATCCTCTATATACTACACCACACGGGACACATCCTCTATATACTACACCACACGGGACACATCCTCTATATACTACACCACACGGGACACATCCTCTATATACTACACCACACGGGACACATCCTCTATATACTACACCACACGGGACACATCCTCTATATACTGCACCACACGGGACATATCCTCTATATACTACACCACACGGGACACATCCTCTATATACTACACCACACGGGACACATCCTCTATATACTGCACCACACAGGACACATCCTCTATATACTACACCACACAGGACACATCCTCTATATACTACACCACACGGGACACATCCTCTATATACTACACCACACGGGACACATCCTCTATATACTACACCACACGGGACACATCCTCTATATACTACACCACACGGGACACATCCTCTATATACTACACCACACGGGACACATCCTCTATATACTACACCACACGGGACACATCCTCTATATACTACACCACACGGGACACATCCTCTATATACTACACCACACGGGACACATCCTCTATATACTACACCACACGGGACACATCCTCTATATACTACACCACACGGGACACATCCTCTATATACTACACCACACGGGACACATCCTCTATATACTACACCACACGGGACACATCCTCTATATACTACACCACACGGGACACATCCTCTATATACTACACCACACGGGACACATCCTCTATATACTACACCACACGGGACACATCCTCTATATACTACACCACACGGGACACATCCTCTATATACTACACCACACGGGACACATCCTCTATATCCTACACCACACGGGACACATCCTCTATATACTACACCACACGGGACACATCCTCTATATACTACACCACACGGGACACATCCTCTATATACTACACCACACGGGACACATCCTCTATATACTACACCACACGGGACACATCCTCTATATACTACACCACACGGGACACATCCTCTATATACTACACCACACGGGACACATCCTCTATATACTACACCACACGGGACACATCTTCTATATACTACACCACACGGGACACATCCTCTATATACTACACCACACAGGACACATCCTCTATATACTGCACCACACGGGACACATCCTCTATATACTGCACCACACGGGACACATCCTCTATATACTACACCACACGGGACACATCCTCTATATACTACACCACACGGGACACATCCTCTATATTCTACACCACACGGGACACATCCTCTATATACTGCACCACACGGGACACATCCTCTATATACTACACCACACGGGACACATCCTCTATATACTACACCACACGGGACACATCCTCTATATACTACACCACACGGGACACATCCTCTATATACTACACCACACGGGACACATCCTCTATATACTACACCACACGGGAGACATCCTCTATATACTACACCACACGGGACACATCCTCTATATACCACACCACACGGGACACATCCTCTATATACTACACCACACAGGACAGTTGCTAGGTATACCTTAAGATTTAAGTCCCTTTAGCTTATTTTTTTTTTCTTACCTTGTACTTTGTGCTCATATTCTTTTTCATGGACCAATTCCATCCCACTGACTCCATTTATTTTGCGAACTCGACAGTGGTAAATACCTTTATCCTCCATCGTGATATTATACATGTATAGGTCTCCATTTTGCATGAACTTCATGTTTCGGTTTTTGTAACTCGCTGTGACATGATCGTATTTCCTTTTTCCCCTGTATAACTCAGCCACTGTAAAGGGGTCTGAGTGTTTTCTTAGTTGTTTTTCCCAGCTATATATGAGTTCTGAAGATGAAATATTCTGGCCATTTATATAGTCACATTTGAATTCTGCCATCCCAGTCACATAGGCGCTCATTTCATCAATTGATGTTGCTTTATCTATAAGGACAAGACATTACAAAGTATATTAAACTGTAATAAACTAATAAATGTATTTATTTTACTAGAACATCTGGAATTAGTATTGAACACATCACCAATCTTCTAATTAAATATACAGCTCTGGCAAAAATTAAGAGACCACTACACAGTTTTATAAAAATCAGCTTCTCTCAATGTCTGACGGCCATTCCATTCCAGTGTGAGTTGAATTCCCACCAGAGAACACCTCATTCTACTTAATGTGCTTCTGATTAGGTGATCACCTGAACCAAATCTTATTTAACGAAGGAAAATATTAAAATCCTGCTATGGTGTTCACAATCCTCTTGCAATAGGACAAGCTGGATGGCAAAACAAGTGCTAGTAATATCCCAAAAGTAATAGGAATGAAAAAATAACTTTTAACTATGCCAAAGGAGTGGAAAAGAAAAGTCTTGAGAGAGGAAAAGAAGGGCTCAATTCTGTCTTTACTAGCAGAGGGACACAGTAAGTGTCACGTTGACCCATCCTTAAAATTTCTAAGACGGCAGTCCATTACAACAAGGTCAAGCAGCAGACATTGGGGACAACAAAGCTACAGACCGGCAGAGGTCGAATGTGACTCTCCACTGACCGGGATGACCGTCATCTTATTCTAATATCACTCAGCAACCACAGGATGACATCAAGTGACCTACAAAAGAAATGGCAAATGGCAGCTGAGGTGAAGTGCACGGCAAGAACAGTTCGTAACAGGCTCCTAGAGGCAGGGCTCAAGTCATGTAAAGCTAGAAAAAAGCCTTTCATCAATGAGAAGCAAAGGAGAGCCAGGCTGAAGTTTGCCAAAGACCATAAGGAATGGACCATAGAGGACTAGAGTAAGGTAATCTCTGATGAGTCTAATTTTCAGCTTTGCCCAACACCTGGTCATCTAATGGTTAGATGGAGACCTGGAGAGGCATACAAGCCACAGTGTCTTGCACCCACTGTGAAATTTGGTGGAGGATCGGTGATGATCTGGGGATGCTTCAGCAAGGCTGGAATTGGGCAGGTTAATCTTTGCAAAGGAAGTATGAATCAAGCCGCATACAAGGTTATCCTGGAAAAAACAGTTGATTCCTTCTGCATTGGTTCCCCAACTCTGAGGACTGTTTTTTTCCAGCAGGACAATGCACCATGCCACACAGCGAGGTCAATCAAGGTGTGGATGAAGGACCATCACATCAAATCCCTGTCATGGCCGCCCAATCTCTTGATCTGAACCCCATTGAAAACCTCTGGAATGTAATCAACAGGAATATGGATAGTCACAAGTCATCACATAAAGAAGAACTGCAATTAAAAATCATGGTTATTCCACAAAATATTGATTTCTGAACTTTTCCTGTGTTAAAACATTAGTATTGTTGTTTCTTAATGATTATGAACTTGTTTTTCTGCATTATTTGAGGTCTGCAAGCAATGCACTTTTTGTTATTTTGACCATTTCTCATTTTCAGAAAATAAATGAAAAATGCATTGCTTAGAACTTTGGAGACATGTTAGTAGTTTATAGAATAAAAGAACAATTTATATTTTACTCATAAATATACCTATAAAGAGACAAATCAGACAAACTGAACATTTTGCAGTGGTCTCTTGATTTTTGCTAGAGCTGTATTTCTAAAGGTGCTATTGACATGACATTCTCACCAGATAACAACCCATCCAATCCACGCAGGAAAAACAGTCATTCATAGATTCCCATAAATTAAGTTATATTTAATAATGAGAAATAATACAGGGAAAAGTAATGAACACATGAAGAAAATTAGGTGCAAAAAGCTATAGAAAGTCCTGACACCAGCTGAAATCTATCAGTAATTAGAAAGCAATCTTGTCATTTAGAGAAAAATATTATCAGCTGGTTCATCTGATGGATTATAAAAAGGTTTATCATTACTAATGTGCCACGTAAGAAACATCTCATGATGGCTAAAACCAGTGAGCTGTCTCAAGACCTTTGCAACCTTATTGTTGTAAAGCATACTGATGGCATTAGTTACAGAAGAACTTCTACACTACTGAAGGTTCTAGTGAGCACTGTTGGGGCCATTATTGGAAAGGACCACCTGTGAAGAGCTACAGAAAGACCTGAAATCAGCAGTTACAATTGTTTCAAAGAAAACTATAAGCAATGCACTCAACCTCCATGGCCTGTATGCATGCATGCTCACCATGCAACCTCCACGGCCTGTATGCATGCATGCTCACCATGCAACCTCCACGGCCTGCATGCATGCTCACCACACAAAACATGTTCAAGTGTGTTTAACGTTTTCTCAACAAAATTTAAAGAAGCCTGTGAAATACTGGGATAGTATAGTCTGGTCAGATGAGACCAAAATTGAACTTTTTAGATGCAATAATACACACCATGTATGGAGGCCAAAAGGCACTGCACATCACCCCAAAATCACTATACAAACAGTGAAGTATGGAGATAAGAATATCAAGGTGTGGGGCTGATTTTCAGCATACGGCACTGGCGATCGTCATATAATTTCAGGAAGGATGAATGTACAAATGTACAGAGATATTCTTGATAAAAATCTGCTGCCATCTGCCAGGATGATGAAGATAAAAGAGGGTGGGCATTTTAGCAAGACAATAATCCCAAACACACAGCCAAGGAAACTTAATTGGTTTCAACGAAAAAAAATAAAGTTGCTAGAATAGACGAACCAGTCTCTGGACCTGAAGCCAATTAAAAAATTTTGTAAGGAACTAGACCTCAGAGTTCATAGGAGTCCACGGGACCTTCAGGATGTTAAGTGTGTTTGTGTGGCAGAATGGGACAAAATCGTACCTGAGCATTGCAGGTGAGCAGTTTCTCCATACAGGAGGCATCTAGAAGCTTCATCACCAACAAAGGCATTTGCAGGGTTGGACTGGCCCACCAGAGAACCCATGGCACTGACATCTACTGGCATACAGGGCTGGCAGCTGCCTAGGGACCTTACTGCCCCAGGGGCCCCCATCCAGTGGCATGTCGCTAATAGTGGCACACCATGCAGCGGGTGACAGAAAGCAGGAGACGGCTGCCGCGACTAAAGCCTGTGACCGCTGCTAAAGAGACATGACTATTCACTGCTCCCCATGCTCATGGACGCGCTATGGGGGCCTAGTGCCTGTGTCATTGCCGGCGCCCGCGAGTGGGCCCCCACTTGATCAGAGCCCCGGCAATACGATACTTACCTCTCTCTGCTCCACTGCTGCGGCATCTTCGTCGTCTTCTGATTTTGACGTACAGATCAGAGGGTGCAATGACGTCAGCAGGCTCGGACTGGCCCACCGGGGAATCGGTGGATCCCCCGGTGGGCCCAGGCACTGACACCTGCTGGCAGGGCCCCCACTGCTCCAGGGGCCCCCCTGGCCGCCCCCCACCCACCCTCCTTGAAGACGATACTCACCCTGCTCCAGCGATGGTCTCGGCGTCTGCTCTGCACTGCATCTTCTTCCTGCTTGTGCGGTCACGTGGTACCGCTTCATTAAGGCCATGAATATGCGCATATTCATGACTTTAATCAGTATCACATGACCGCACAAGGACAAGCAGGAAGAAGATGCAGTGCAGAGCAGACGCCGAGACCATCGCTGGAGCAGGCAGCAGGGCGAGTATCGTCTTCAAGGAGGGTGGGAGGGTGGCGGCCGGGGGCCCCCGGAGCGGCGGGTGCCCCTGGAGCAGTGGGGGACACTGGGGGGGGGCAGAATGCTGGACACCCACTGGGGGCAGATTGCTGGAGACACACTGGGGCAGAATGCTGGAGACACACTGGGGCAGAATGCTGGAGACACACTGGGGGCAGAATGCTGGAGACACACTGGGGGCAGAATGCTGGAGACACACTGGGGGCAGAATGCTGGACACACACTGGGGCAGAATGCTGGAGACACACTGGGGCAGAATGCTGGACACACACTGGGGCAGAATGCTGGAGACACACTGGGGCAGAATGCTGGAGACACACTGGGGGCAGAATGCTGGACACACACTGGGGCAGAATGCTGGAGACACACTGGGGCAGAATGCTGGAGACACACTGGGGCAGAATGCTGGACACACACTGGGGCAGAATGCTGGAGACACACTGGGGCAGATTGCTGGACACACACTGGGGCAGAATGCTGGAGACACACTGGGGCAGATTGCTGGAGACACTGGGGGCAGATTGCTGGAGACACACTGGGGCAGATTGCTGGACACACTGGGGCAGATTGCTGGACACACACTGGGGCAGAATGCTGGAGACACACTGGGGCAGAACGCTGGACACACACTGGGGCAGAATGCTGGAGACACACTGGGGCAGAATGCTGGACAGACTGGGGGCAGAACGCTGGACAGACTGGGGGCAGAACGCTGGACAGACTGGGGGCAGAACGCTGGACAGACTGGGGGCAGAACGCTGGACAGACTAGGGGCAGAACGCTGGACAGACTGGGGGCAGATTGTTGGACACACGGGGGTAATATGCTGGACACACTGGGGCAGATTGCTGGACACACTGGGGCAGATTGCTGGACACACTGGGGCAGATTGCCGGACATACTGGGGCAGATTCCTGGACACACTGTCTGGGGGCAATGCTGGACATACTGGGACAGATTGCTGGACACTGGGGCAGATTGCCGGGCATACTGGGGCAGATTGCTGGATACACTGTCTGGAGGCAATGCTGGACACACTGGGGCAGATTGCTGGACACTGTGGCAATATGCTGGACATACTGGGGCAGGTTGCTGGACACACTGAGGGTAATATGCTGGACACACTGGGGTAGATTGCTGGACACACTGGGGGCAGGACTGGAGGCATGGGCAGAATGTAGATACAGGGCATGATTGGAGACACGGGGCAGAATGAAAGACATGGGGCAGGATTGGATCATGGGGCAGGATGGATACGATGGGGCAGGATGGGGAGATCATATGGGGTAGAATGGATACTCATGAGGGCAGGATGCGAGAACCTATGGCTGGAGCCAGGAATGAGATAAACGGGGCCAGGGTGGGGAATATTATTACCATAGGGGCTAATTAAGGGATATTATTACTGCAGTGATGTATTTTTTATTTTTTGAGTATACTGTTTTAATTGGGGGGGCGGTCCTGTTACTGTGTAGAGTGACACTATGTCGCCTTTTTTTCTTCATGTGGTGTAATGTAGAAGTTGTGAAAAATTAAGTAATGTGTTCTGCAAGTGGAGCTCGAGATAACTGTGTTATTTCCTGCAGAAATGAGTCCTGGCTGGAAGAAATGATGGCGGTCTGTGCTGGATCAAAGATGAAGGACTTCACCTAGAGACGTCACTGGTGAGTCAGTGTTACCTATACACTGACACTATACACTGTATACTATATACAGAGCTCCTGTGTATAATGTCACCAGTGATCACTGTATTACCTATACTTTATATACAGAGCTCCTGTGTATAATGTCACCAGTGATCTCTGTATTACCTCTACACAGACACTGCATACTAAGTACAGATCTCCTGTGTATAATGTCACTTAGGCTGCCGTCACACATTCAGTATTTGGTCAGTATTTTACATCAGTATTTGTAATCACACGTAATTGCTCTATGTTTTTACAAAGACAAATCCCTTCAAAACGAAGGGTATATGTACCACCCAGCAAAACTTCCACATATAGTGGGATCTATGCAATAAAGCGATCTCCACTATGGTACTAATATAAAATAAATTTTATTGAACATAATGTTAAAAACACAAATAGGATAAAATTACTACATGTAAGAAAGGTACACAATCCAATAAAAGGGACTATACTGCCATGGGAGATTGCAAGATGGCTCAGGCTGAATGCAGTATATATACAATGAGAAATACCTATGCTATGATATGAGAGTCCATGGATGGAAAGCTGCCTCTATCAACGATACCTAGCTTAATAATATGGTGTCCTAAATCAGACCCCTCAAAAATACATGGCATATGCTAGAGGGACGCCGGGGTCATTGCAGCAGGCGAACAGTAAGGTAATATCCTTTTACTACCTCTAGCATATGCCATGTATTTTTGAGGGGTCTGATTTAGGACACCATATTATTAAGCTAGGTATCGTTGATAGAGGCAGCTTTCCATCCATGGACTCTCATATCATAGCATAGGTATTTCTCATTGTATATATACTGCATTCAGCCTGAGCCATCTTGCAATCTCCCATGGCAGTATAGTCCCTTTTATTGGATTGTGTACCTTTCTTACATGTAGTAATTTTATCCTATTTGTGTTTTTAACATTATGTTCAATAAAATTTATTTTATATTAGTACCATAGTGGAGATCGCTTTATTGCATAGATCCCACTATATGTGGAAATCAGTATTTGTAAGCCAAAACCAGGAGTGGGTGATAATACAGAAGTGGAGCATATGTTTCTATTATACTTTTCCTCAAATTGTTCCACTCCTGGTTTTGGCTTACAAATACTGATGTAAAATACTGACCAAATACTGCTAGTGTGACAGCAGCCTTATGGTGATAGTATTGTGGGTTTTTTTTTGTTTTTTTTATTTCTGATCAGTATTGTAGTATTCAGTCACTATGTGGTGGTAATATGTGGTCTGGAAATGGTGTTGTGGTATTTGTCCCTTGTATGTGCTATTTGGTCACCAAGTGGTGGTAATATGTGGTGTTGACACGGTGCGGTGGTATTTGTCCCTTGTATGTAGTATTATTCGGTCACTATGTGGTCTGGTCATGGTGTGGTGGTATTTCTTCCTGTATGTGGTATTATTGGTCTTGGTATAGTGGATTGTGTTGTGTATGGCAGTCATTTGTTCTCTCTGATATTAATTAGGAGAAGATTCTTTATTTCCATTAGAGTTTTAATGCTTTGTACACAGCGGCGGAGATGCACTTACAGGGGGTTTCCTGTGGAAAAAAGTAATCACCTCTCCACAGGATAAGTGATAACATATTGATTGGTGGGGGTCTGACTGCTTGGACCCACTCAGCAAAATGTGGAACTTTTCATCCCCATTAGACTGGAGTGGCATGTCCGACTAGATCACTGATCCATTCATTCCCTCAGTGGCTGCACTTGTTTTTTTCTGGAAGCCCCAAAGAGAATGAATGGAGCTGCGGTCAGAAATCCCACCTGCTGCTGCATTTTAAAATAGTGATAAAAGTGTCCTGTCAGGGATAAAACTTCCCCAGTTTCTAATGGTCGGATCTAAGCGATCACCAATCCTGTGGAGCCCATGGATCAGTGATAACTTGTTTTACCAAGAACCACATTAATGTAAACTACCGTAATTGTACATCCCAGTTATTGGGGCACACGGTAGATGTGCAGCAGCCGCCGGTGTTTTACAGCCGATGCTCCACTATAATGACAGATATTTGCATATAGCTGTAGGGTGGGCCCCTAGAGTCCATTCCTCTGGTGGGCCCCAGAAACCCAGTCCGACGCTGGACGTCAGTGCAGTGCGCCCTCTGCCTGAACAGTCACTGCACAGAGAATCATAAGATGCCAAAGCTGATGAGTCTGGAGTAGAGCAGCGGCCAGCGAGGGGAGGTGAGGACTTCACTTTTTTTAATGTTTGGATCATTATATATGGTGCCCATCATGCACTGGAGCATCATATATGGGGCTCATCATACACTGGAGCATCATATATGGGGCCCATCATACACTGGAGTACCATATATGGGGCCCATTATACACTGGAGCATCGTATATGGGGATCATCATACACTGGAGCATCATATATGGGGCCCATCATACACTGGAGCATCGTATATGGGGACCATCATACACTGGAGCATTGTATATGGGTATCATCATACACTGGAGCATCATATATGGGGCCCATCATACACTGGAGCATCGTATATGGGGACCATCATACACTGGAGCATCGTATATGGGGATCATCATACACTGGAGCATCGAATATGGGGACCATCATACACTGGAGCATCTGTGAGGATAATGTATAATATAAGTTTTAGTCTCTCATTGCCAGCACCTATAGGGTGGGCGTTGACCCCCCTTTTACTTCAGGGTTTAGCTTTTCTTTTCAATGGGGGTAGAAGAGCTTTTATTGCTCTGGCTGTTAATTCCTGACTTTGAGCAACTCACTCTTCATGCCCCTCCCAAAAGAATTTTTACAATCGCTTGTGTTGGCTCAAACTTTCCTCCAGCTAGAACTGGTATAGAAGTCTCCAGAATCCATGAGGGTCTTTGTTCTAATATGATCAGATATTGGGCCAACGGTTTAAGCTAGGAAAATAATACATCCAGTTTGTGATTCTCCATTGGCGGATCTATCGGCCACGGTAAACGCAGGCTTCTAGTTCCAACAGGGACAGAGTTTGGATTTCTCTGGAACTACGCATCCCATCAAACTCAAATTTAGTCTCATTAGAACGCCAATGTTAATACAAGATGAATGCTGGGTGTGTGATGATTCTGACATGGTCTGTAGCGGAGATACAGGCATTAGACAAACTTGTGTTAAATTTACTAAGACTGAAGAGATAGGAGGGTCTGAAGAAGCCAGCCCTGTTCGTGATGTCACAAGGCTGTGGTTATTTAAGTGACTCCACTTTACCCAGCCTCCAGAGTCTGTGAGAGTCTTAGAGAGTCTTACTTGAGGAGCTGTTCCTATCCAGACCTCCTGATGCACTGGGACATTTGGGGTCCCGCCCACCAGCATGGTTTGCCTGAAATGGACTGAGAACATGTGAGTTTTACCTTTCTCATTTAATCCCTTTATTTTATCATTATCTTGTACATATTTTCAATTGTCTCATATTGTAACATCTTTTATACCTTTTTATAAACACTGCCTTAATCTTTAATGGAGTAAAATATATAAATTACTAGTTTTCGTTCTTCATGCTCTAAAACGTACCCTAAGGCTTCTGAAAGGAATTACGCTACTGTTTTGGGTTAGCTTCGGACCCGTTTAATCGAAGCTAGTGGCAGCATACCTTTGTACTGGGTAGTTGGGAGTCGTTGTAGCGACTGCGGCGTTGATATTGTTCCTGCCTGAGTGGGAGTAGTTATATCGCCTCGCTGCAGCATGCCCAATAGCCAGTACATAGCAGGCAGCCATTCTGGTGACTAATTACCCTAGGTGCAGTACCTAATCTGACCTGAAAGTAAGGGGGGCGCCAGAGAGCTGCAAGTTTCAAGTGGAACTGAAAGCGGGATATACATAAATCCCTGCAGTTCGTGGTATATTGAAGAGCAGTGGGATACCTAAAATAAGCCCCTGCTGTAAACTAAGAGTTCAATAGCCTTGTGTGTGTTTTTTTTTCATCACATTGTAGCAGTGGAGGGATACCTAAGATAAGCCCCCCTGCACATGTGATAGCCGTCTGTTGGCCTAAAGTCACCCCGATCCGTGACGTAGGGGTGACGGTCACGGTGGGAATCGTGACAAATTGGTGGCAGCGGTGTGGATTCATGACAGCATCATATATGGGGCCCATCATACACTGGAGCATCGAATATGGGGATCATCATACACTGGAGCATCATATATGGGGACCATCATACACTGGAGCATCATATATGGGGCCCATCATATACTGGAGCATCGTATACGGGGACCATCATACACTGGAGCATCATATGTGGTGATCATCATACACTGGAGCATGGTATATGGGGCCCATTATACACTGGAGCATCACATATGGGGTCCATTATACACTGAAGCATCATATATGAGGCCCATCATACACTGGAGCATCGTATATGGGGACCACTATACACTGGAGCATTGTATATGGGGCCCATCATACACTGGAGCATGGTATATGGGGCCCATCATACACTGGAGCATCATATATGGGGACCGTCATACACGGAGCATCGTATATGGGGACCACTATAAACTGGAGCATCGTATATGGGCACCACTATACACTGGAGCATTGTATATGGGGCCCATCATATACTGGAGCATCATATATGGAGCCCATCATACACTGGAGCATCATATATGGGGCCCATCATACACTGGAGCATGGTATATGGGGACCATTATACAGTGAAGAAAAAAATGATTTGATCCCTTGCTGATTTTGTAAGTTTGCCCACTGACAGAGGCATGAACAATCTATAATTTTAAGGGAAGGTTAATTTTAACATTGAGAAATAGAATATCAAAAATAAAGTCCAGAAAATCACGGTGTATAAATAATATAAATTCATTTGCATTTTGCATTGAGAAATAAGTATTTGATCCCTTACCAACCATTAAGAGTTCTTGCTCCTACAGACCAGTTAGACGCTCCTAATCAACTCGTTACCTGCATTACAGACAGCTGACAGCTTTATAAAAGACTCCTGTCCACAGACTCAATCAGTCAGACTCTAACCTCTACAACATGGGCAAGACCAAAGAGCTTTATAAGGATGTCAGGGACAAGATCAGAGACCTGCACAAAGCTGGAATGGGCTACAAAACCATAAGTAAGACGCTGGGTGAGAAGGAGACAACTGTTGGTGCAATAGTAAGAAAATGGAAGAAATAAAAAATGACTGTCAAATTACATCGATCTGGGGCACCATGCAAAATCTCACCTCGTGGGGTATCCGTGATCATGAGGAAGGTGAGAGATCAGCCTAAAACTACACGGGGGGAACTTGTTAATGATCTCAAGGCAGCTGGGACCACAGTCACCAAGAAAACCATTGAAACACATTGCGCTGTAAAGGTTTCCAATCTTGCAGTGCCCGCAAGGTCCCCTGTTATGACCCCAATGGCAGAGGATCTCAGAGGTTTCAGCAAAGTCTGCAAACACAAAAAAACAGCTCATAGGGAAGTGGTAACTAGGCTGACCGTATACCTGATCCTAGCACAAACAACTAGCAGTAGCCGGGGAACGTACCTACGTTGATTCTAGACGTCTCGCGCCAGCCGGAGGACTATCTAACCCTATAAGGGAAAATAAGACCTTTCTTGCCTCCAGAGAAAAGACCCAAAGTTAAATACAAGCCCCCAACAAATAATAATGGTGAGGTAAGAAGAAAAGACAAACGTAAGAATGAACTAGGTTTTAGCAAAGAGAGGCCCACTGACTAATAGCAGAATATAGGAAGATGACTTATACGGTCAGCAAAAAACCCTATCAAAATATCCACGCTGAATATTCAAGAACCCCCGAACCGACTAACGGTGTAGGGGGAGAATATCAGCCCCCCAGAGCTACCAGCAATATCAGGAATCACATTTTGTACAAGCTGGACAAAAAATTAGAACAATGCAAATAAACAAAAATAAGGAAGCAGGACTTAGCTTATCTTGCAAAGAACCAGGACCAGCAGACAGGAGCAAACAGAAATGAACTGATTACAACGATGCCAGGCACCAGACTAAGAATCCAGGAAGCTTAAATAGCAACACCCCTGGCTTAACGAACCAGGTGAGAACCAACCTGGGGAAAGAATATCCAAGTGCCATACCACTAGTGACCACAAGAGGGAGCCAAGAAGTATAGTTCACAACAGTACCCCCCCTTTAAGGAGGGGTCACCGAACCCTCACCAAGACCACCAGGGCGATCAGGATGAGCAGCGTGAAAGGCACGAACCAAATCGGCCGCATGAACATCAGAGGCGACCACCCAGGAATTATCCTCCTGACCATAGCCCTTCCATTTGACCAGATACTGAAGCCTCCGTCTAGAGAGATGAGAATCCAAGATCTTCTCCACCACATACTCCAACTCGCCCTCAACCAACACCGGAGCAGGAGGCTCAACAGAAGGAACCACAGGCACAACGTACCGCCGCAACAAAGACCTATGGAACACGTTGTGAATGGCTAACGACACTGGAAGATCCAAACGAAAGGACACTGGATTAAGGATTTCCAAAATCTTATAAGGACCGATGAAGCGAGGCTTGAATTTAGGAGAGGAGACCTTCATAGGAACAAACCGAGAAGACAGCCAAACCAAATCCCCAACACGAAGTCGGGGACCCACACCGCGGCGGCGGTTGGCAAAACGCTGAGCCTTCTCCTGTGACAACTTTAAGTTGTCCACCACATGATTCCAAATCCGTTGCAACCTATCCACCACGGAATCCACCCCAGGACAGTCAGAAGGCTCAACATGCCCCGAGGAAAAACGAGGATGAAAACCAGAGTTGCAGAAAAATGGCGAAATCAAAGTAGCGGAACTAGCCCGATTATTAAGGGCAAACTCAGCCAATGGCAAGAAGGTCACCCAATCATCCTGATCCGCAGAAACAAAACATCTCAAATAAGCCTCCAGTGTCTGATTAGTTCGCTCCGTTTGGCCATTAGTCTGAGGATGAAAGGCAGACGAAAACGACAAATCAATGCCCATCTTAGCACAAAAGGATCGCCAGAACCTGGACACAAACTGGGATCCTCTGTCAGACACGATATTCTCAGGAATGCCGTGCAAACGAACCACATTCTGAAAGAACAAAGGAACCAGATCGGAAGAGGAAGGCAACTTAGGCAAGGGCACCAAATGGACCATCTTGGAAAAACGATCACACACCACCCAGATGACAGACATTCCTTGAGACACCGGAAGATCTGAAATGAAATCCATGGAAATGTGTGTCCAAGGCCTCTTCGGGACGGGCAAGGGCAAAAGCAACCCGCTGGCACGAGAACAGCAAGGCTTAGCCCGAGCACAAGTCCCACAGGACTGCACAAATGACCGCACATCCCGTGACAAGGAAGGCCACCAAAAGGACCTAGCTACCAAATCTCTGGTGCCAAAAATCCCCGGATGCCCTGCCAACACCGAGGAATGAACCTCGGAAATAACTCTGCTGGTCCATTTATCAGGAACAAACAGTCTGTCCGGTGGACAAGAGTCAGGTCTACCAGCCTGAAATCTCTGCAACACACGTCGCAAATCAGGAGAAATGGCCGACAAGATCACTCCCTCTTTAAGAATACCAGCTGGCTCTGAGACTCCAGGAGAGTCAGGCACAAAGCTCCTAGAAAGAGCATCAGCCTTCACATTCTTCGAACCAGGCAGGTATGAGACCACAAAGTCAAAATGGGAGAAAAACAATGACCAACGAGCCTGTCTAGGATTCAGGCGCTTAGCAGACTCGAGATACATCAGATTTTTGTGATCAGTCAAGACCACCACACGATGCTTAGCACCCTCAAGCCAATGACGCCACTCCTCAAATGCCCACTTCATGGCCAACAACTCCCGATTACCAACATCATAGTTCCGCTCTGCAGGCGAAAACTTCCTAGAAAAAAAAGCACATGGTCTCATTAAAGAGCAACCAGAGCCTCTCTGCGACAAAACAGCCCCAGCACCGATCTCAGAAGCATCCACTTCAACCTGAAAGGGAAGTGAGACATCAGGCTGACACAAAACAGGCGCCGAAGTAAACCGGCGCTTCAGCTCCCGGAAGGCCTCCACGGCTGCAGGAGCCCAATTAGCAACATCAGAACCTTTCTTGGTCATATCCGTCAAAGGTTTAACAACGCTAGAAAAGTTAGCGATAAAACGACGGTAGAAATTAGCAAAACCCAAGAACTTCTGAAGACTCTTAACAGACGTGGGTTGAGTCCAATCATGAATAGCTCGGACCTTGACTGGGTCCATCTCCACAGAAGAAGGGGAGAAAATAAAACCCAAAAAGGAAACCTTCTGCACTCCGAAGAGACACTTTGAGCCCTTCACAAACAAAGCATTATCACGCAAAACCTGAAACACCATCCTGACCTGCTTTACATGAGAGTCCCAATCATCAGAAAAAACCAGAATATCATCCAGATAAACAATCATAAATTTATCCAGATACTTCCGGAAGATGTCATGCATAAAGGACTGAAACACTGAAGGAGCATTAGAGAGCCCAAAAGGCATCACCAAGTACTCAAAATGACCTTCGGGCGTATTAAATGCAGTTTTCCATTCATCTCCCTGCTTAATGCGCACAAGGTTGTACGCACCACGAAGATCTATCTTGGTGAACCACCTGGCACCCTTAATCCGGGCAAACAAGTCCGACAATAGAGGCAAAGGATACTGAAATTTAACAGTGATTTTATTCAGAAGCCGATAGTCTATACAAGGTCTCAAAGATCCGTCTTTCTTGGCCACAAAAAAGAATCCCGCACCAAGAGGGGAAGAGGATGGACGAATATGCCCCTTCTCCAAAGACTCCTTGATATAAGAACGCATTGCGGCATGCTCAGGTACAGACAGAGTAAATAATCGTCCCTTAGGAAATTTACTACCCGGAATCAAATCTATAGCGCAGTCACAGTCCCTATGAGGAGGAAGAGCACTGGACCTGGACTCACTGAATACATCCTGATAGTCAAACAAATACTCAGGAACTTCTGAAGGAGTAGAGGAAGCAATAGACACCGGCGGGGAATCGCAATGAATTCCCTGACAGCCCCAACTTGACACAGACATAGCCCTCCAATCCAAAACTGGATTATGGGTCTGTAACCATGGCAGACCTAAAACGACCAAATCATGCATTTTATGCAGAACAAGAAAACGAATCACCTCCCGATGTTCAGGAGTCATGCACATGGTCACTTGTGTCCAAAACTGAGGTTTATTTTCCGCCAATGGCGTAGTATCAATTCCTCTAAGAGGAATAGGATTTTCTAAAGGCTCCAGAACAAAACCACAGCGCTTGGCAAACGACAAGTCCATAAGACTCAGGGCAGCACCTGAATCCACAAACGCCATAACAGGGTAGGAAGACAATGAGCAAATTAAAGTCACAGACAAAATAAATTTAGGTTGCAAATTACCAATGGCGACAGGACTAACAACCTTTGTTAGGCGTTTAGAGCATGCTGATATAACATGTGTAGAATCACCACAGTAAAAACACAACCCATTATGACGTCTATGATTTTTCCGTTCGATTCTAGTCTGAATTCTATCACATTGCATTAAATCAGGTGTCTGTTCAGACAACACCACCAGAGGATTAGCGGATTTGCGCTCCCGCAAACGCCAGTCAATCTGAATGGCCAGCGCCATAGAATCATTCAGACTTGTAGGAATGGAGAAACCCACCATCACATTCTTAATGGCTTCAGAAAGGCCATTTCTGAAATTTGCGGCCAGAGCACACTCATTCCACTGAGTAAGCACGGACCATTTCCGAAATTTTTGGCAATACACTTCAGCTTCATCCTGGCCCTGAGAGATAGCCAGCAAAGCTTTTTCTGCCTGAATTTCAAGATTGGGCTCCTCATAAAGCAATGCGAGCGCCAGAAAAAACGCATCAATATTTGCCAATGCCGGATCTCCTGGCGCCAATGAGAAAGCCCAATCCTGAGGGTCGCCCCGTAAAAAAGAAATAACAATTTTAACTTGCTGAGCTGAGTCTCCAGACGAACGGGGTCTCAGAGAAAGAAACAATTTACAATTATTCCTGAAATTCCTAAACTTAAATCGATCTCCAGAGAACAGCTCAGGAATAGGTATTTTAGGTTCTGACATAGGACTACTAGTAACAAAATCCTGAATGCCCTGCACACGTGCAGCAAGCTGATCCACACCAGTAATCAGAGTCTGGACATTCATGTCTGCAGCAAAGCTTAAAGCCACTCAGAGAAAAAGGGGAGGAAGAAAAAAAAAAAAAAACTCAGAACTTCTTTTCTTTTAATCCCACTTCTGCAATGCATTAACTATTCACTTAGGCCTGGCATACTGTTATGACCCCAATGGCAGAGGATCTCAGAGGTTTCAGCAAAGTCTGCAAACACAAAAAACCAGCTCATAGGGAAGTGGTAACTAGGCTGACTGTATACCTGATCCTAGCACAAACAACTAGCAGTAGCCAGGGAACGTACCTACGTTGATTCTAGACGTCTCGCGCCAGCCGGAGAACTAACTAACCCTATAAGGGAAAATAAGACCTTTCTTGCCTCCAGAGAAAAGACCCAAAGTTAAATACAAGCCCCCAACAAATAATAACGGTGAGGTAAGAAGAAAAGACAAACGTAAGAATGAACTAGGTTTTAGCAAAGAGAGGCCCACTGACTAATAGCAGAATATAGGAAGATGACTTATACGGTCAGCAAAAAACCCTATCAAAATATCCACGCTGAATATTCAAGAACCCCCGAACCGACTAACGGTGTGGGGGAGAATATCAGCCCCCCAGAGCTACCAGCAATATCAGGAATCACATTTTGTACAAGCTGGACAAAAAATTAGAACAATGCAAATAAACAAAAATAAGGAAGCAGGACTTAGCTTATCTTGCAAAGAACCAGGACCAGCAGACAGGAGCAAACAGAAATGAACTGATTACAACGATGCCAGGCACCAGACTAAGAATCCAGGAAGCTTAAATAGCAACACCCCTGGCTTAACGAACCAGGTGAGAACCAACCTGGGGAAAGAATATCCAAGTGCCATACCACTAGTGACCACAAGAGGGAGCCAAGAAGTATAGTTCACAACAGTCCCCCCGCTCAAGAAGGCACATGTGCAGGCCTGTCTGAAGTTTCTCAATGAACACCTGGATGATCCTGTGAGTGATTGGGAGAAGGTGCTGTGGTCAGATGAGACAAAAATTGAGCTCTTTGGCATTAACTCAACTCGCTGTGTTTGGAGGAAGAGAAATCCAAAGAACCCAAAGAACAGCATCCCCACTGTCAAGCATTGAGGTGGAAACATTATGTTTTGGGGGTGTTTCTCTGCTAAGGGCATGGGACTACTTCACTGTATCAATGGGAGAATGGATGAAGCCATGTACCATAAAATCCTGACTGACAACCTCCTTCCCTCTGCCAGGACATTAAAAATGGGTCGTGGCTGGGTCTTCCAGCAAGACAATGACCCAAAACATACAGCCAAGGCAACAAAGGAGTGGCTCAAAAAGAAGCACATTAAGGTCATGGAGTGGCCTAGCCAGTCTCCAGATCTTAATCCCATAGAAAACGTATGGAGGGAGTTGAAGCTCTGAGTTGCCAAGCAACAGCCTCAAAATCTTAATGATTTAGAGATGATCTGCAAAGAGGAGTGGAGTAAAACTCCTCCTGACATGTGCGCAAACATCATCTGCTGTGCTTGCCATCAAGGGTTTTACCACCAAGTATTAAGTCTTGTTTGCCAGAGGGATCAAATACTTATTATTTCTCACTGCAAAATGCAAATAAATTCATATAATTTATACAGGGGTGGACACTGACAGCTTGGGACCCCTGTACAAGAAATGTGTCTGGGCCACACCCTTTAATGACGAAAAAGCTACATATATATATATACATCCACACACACACACACACATACATGTATATTTTACATAGTCTCCTTTATTATGTATATTGCCGTCCCTTATTACACAGTGCCCCCTCTTGTTATGTACAGCTCAGTCCCTTAAATATCGGATGATAAAGAGCCCTGTCTTTATTATATACCATCCTGTCTTGTTAGCTGTATAATGCAATGATGGCTGATGGAGCATGGGAAAGCTTCTTTTCTAATGGAGGAGCTGATGGACTGGTCGTCTGGTCACCGGCTCCTCCATCAGTAGTCATTTTATATCTAAAAAGAGAGGGGACTATGTAATAAAAGAGGGTTCTGTGAATAACAAAATTAACAAGAATACACTATGTAAGAGACAGCACTGTACTTAACAGCAGAGGAAGCTATATAATAAGGGACGGCACCATATATAACTAGAGAGGATGGTGCGTAATAAGGGGCGGTGTTATACATAATAAAAGAGGAAACTATCTAACTAAGGACGGTGTTATACATAATAAGTCAGTACACTATATAGTAAGGGACTGTGCTATACATAATAAGTGAGTACACTATATACTGTACTAAGGGACTGTACTATCTAATATATAATTGTCTAAGGGTCACTTCCGTCTGTCCTTCTGTCTGTAACGGTTATTCGTTCGCTGATTGGTCTCGCCAGCTGCCTGTCATGGCTGCCGCGATCAATCAGCGACGCGCACAGTCTGGAAGAAAATGGCCGCTCCTTACTCCCCGCAGTCACTGCCCGGTGCCCGCATACTCCCCTCCGCTCACCGCTCACACAGGGTTAATGCCGGCGGTAACGGACCGCGTTATACCGCGGGTAAAGCACTCCGTTACCGCTGCTATTAACCCTGTGTGACCAAGTTTTTTACTATTGACGCAACCTATGCAGCGCCAATAGTAAAAACATCTAATGTTAAAAATAATTAAAAAAATAAAAAACGATTATATACTGACCTACGCCGCCTTTCCCGCTCCTCGCGATGCAACCGGCACGTTCCGGTGGCACAGATGCTCTGGCAGAAGGACCTGCCATGACGTCACGGTCATGTGACCGCTACACGGTCATGTGACCGCGACGTCATGATAGGTCCTGCACGACAAGGACCTGCCGTGACGTCACGGTCATGTGACCGCGTCACGGTCACGTGACCGCGACGTCATCACACCCTGGGACCGGAAAATGCTGCCTGCACCCCACACAGGCGACAGTGATACAACGCGCCTGCGGAAGGTGAGTATATGCTTATTTTTTATTTTTTTAACCTGTGTCATACGTGGCTGGGCAATAAACTACATAGCTGGGCAATATACTACATGGGCTGTGCAATATACTACGTGGCTCTGTGCTGTATACTACGTCGCTGTGCAATATACTACGTGGCTCTGTGCTGTATACTACGTCACTGGGCAATATACTACGTGTTATGGTTCTCAATGGCAAGAGAACATAGCCCAGCAAACATAAGTACTAGCTCTTGGAAGGATGGAAACTAAACTGACCATGAACTAAACCTGCCGCACAACTAACAGTAGCCGGGTAGCGTTGCCTACGTTTTTTATCCCTAGACGCCCAGCGCCGGCCGGAGGACTAACTAATCCTGGCAGAGGAAAATATAGTCCTGGCTCACCTCTAGAGAAGTTTCCCCGATAGGCAGACAGAGGCCCCCACATATATTGGCGGTGATTTTAGATGAAATGACAAACGTAGTATGAAAATAGGTTTAGCAAAATTGAGGTCCGCTTACTAGATAGCAGGAAGACAGAAAGGGCACTTTCATGGTCAGCTGAAAACCCTATCAAAATACCATCCTGAAATTACTTTAAGACTCTAGTATTAACTCATAACATCAGAGTGGCAATTTCAGATCACAAGAGCTTTCCAGACACAGAAACGAAACTACAGCAGTGAACTGGAACAAAATGCAAAAACAAACGAGGACTAAAGTCCAACTTAGCTGGGAGTTGTCTAGCAGCAGGAACATGCACAGAAAGGCTTCTGATTACAATGTTGACCGGCATGGAAGTGACAGAGGAGCAAGGTTAAATAGCGACTCCCACATCCTGATGGAAACAGGTGAACAGAGGGGATGATGCACACCAGTTCAATTCCACCAGTGGCCACCGGGGGAGCCCAAAATCCAATTTCACAACAGTACCCCCCCCTCAAGGAGGGGGCACCGAACCCTCACCAGAACCACCAGGGCGATCAGGATGAGCCCTATGAAAGGCACGGACCAGATCGGAGGCATGAACATCAGAGGCAGTCACCCAAGAATTATCCTCCTGACCGTATCCCTTCCATTTGACCAGATACTGGAGTTTCCGTCTGGAAACACGGGAGTCCAAGATTTTTTCCACAACGTACTCCAACTCGCCCTCAACCAACACCGGAGCAGGAGGCTCAACGGAAGGCACAACCGGTACCTCATACCTGCGCAACAATGACCGATGAAAAACATTATGAATAGAAAAAGATGCAGGGAGGTCCAAACGGAAGGACACAGGGTTAAGAATCTCCAATATCTTGTACGGGCCGATGAACCGAGGCTTAAACTTAGGAGAAGAAACCCTCATAGGGACAAAACGAGAAGACAACCACACCAAGTCCCCAACACAAAGCCGAGGACCAACCCGACGCCGGCGGTTGGCAAAAAGCTGAGTCTTCTCCTGGGACAACTTCAAATTGTCCACTACCTGCCCCCAAATCTGATGCAACCTCTCCACCACAGCATCCACTCCAGGACAATCCGAAGATTCCACCTGACCAGAAGAAAATCGAGGATGAAACCCCGAATTACAGAAAAAAGGAGACACCAAGGTGGCAGAGCTGGCCCGATTATTGAGGGCAAACTCCGCTAAAGGCAAAAAAGCAACCCAATCATCCTGATCTGCAGACACAAAACACCTCAAATATGTCTCCAAGGTCTGATTCGTCCGCTCGGTCTGGCCATTAGTCTGAGGATGGAAAGCAGACGAGAAAGACAAATCTATGCCCATCCTAGCACAGAATGCTCGCCAAAATCTAGACACGAATTGGGTTCCTCTGTCAGAAACGATATTCTCCGGAATACCATGCAAACGGACCACATTTTGAAAAAACAGAGGAACCAACTCGGAAGAAGAAGGCAACTTAGGCAGGGGAACCAAATGGACCATCTTAGAGAAACGGTCACACACCACCCAGATGACAGACATCTTCTGAGAAACAGGAAGATCCGAAATAAAATCCATCGAGATGTGCGTCCAGGGCCTCTTCGGGATAGGCAAGGGCAACAACAATCCACTAGCCCGAGAACAACAAGGCTTGGCCCGAGCACAAACGTCACAAGACTGCACAAAGCCTCGCACATCTCGAGACAGGGAAGGCCACCAGAAGGACCTTGCCACCAAATCCCTGGTACCAAAGATTCCAGGATGACCTGTCAACGCAGAAGAATGAACCTCAGAAATGACTTTACTGGTCCAATCATCAGGAACAAACAGTCTACCAGGTGGGCAACGATCAGGTCTATCCGCCTGAAACTCCTGCAAGGCCCGCCGCAGGTCTGGAGAAACGGCAGACAATATCACTCCATCCTTAAGGATACCTGTAGGTTCAGAGTTACCAGGGGAGTCAGGCTCAAAACTCCTAGAAAGGGCATCCGCCTTAACATTCTTAGAACCCGGCAGGTAGGACACCACAAAATTAAACCGAGAGAAAAACAACGACCAGCGCGCCTGTCTAGGATTCAGGCGTCTGGCGGACTCAAGATAAATTAGATTTTTGTGGTCAGTCAATACCACCACCTGATGTCTAGCCCCCTCAAGCCAATGACGCCACTCCTCAAAAGCCCACTTCATGGCCAAAAGCTCCCGATTCCCAACATCATAATTCCGCTCGGCGGGCGAAAATTTACGCGAGAAAAAGGCACAAGGTCTCATCACGGAACAATCGGAACTTCTCTGCGACAAAACTGCCCCAGCTCCGATTTCAGAAGCGTCGACCTCAACCTGAAAAGGAAGAGCAACATCAGGCTGACGCAAAACAGGGGCGGAAGAAAAGCGGCGCTTAAGCTCCCGAAAGGCCTCCACAGCAGCAGGGGACCAATCAGCAACATCAGCACCCTTCTTAGTCAAATCAGTCAATGGTTTAACAACATCAGAAAAACCAGCAATAAATCGACGATAAAAGTTAGCAAAGCCCAAAAATTTCTGAAGACTCTTAAGAGAAGAGGGTTGCGTCCAATCACAAATAGCCTGAACCTTGACAGGATCCATCTCGATGGAAGAGGGGGAAAAAATATATCCCAAAAAGGAAATCTTTTGAACCCCAAAAACGCACTTAGAACCCTTCACACACAAGGAATTAGACCGCAAAACCTGAAAAACCCTCCTGACCTGCTGGACATGAGAGTCCCAGTCATCCGAAAAAATCAAAATATCATCCAGATACACAATCATAAATTTATCCAAATAATCACGGAAAATGTCATGCATAAAGGACTGAAAGACTGAAGGGGCATTTGAAAGACCAAAAGGCATCACCAAATACTCAAAGTGGCCCTCGGGCGTATTAAATGCGGTCTTCCACTCATCCCCCTGCTTAATTCGCACCAAATTATACGCCCCACGGAGATCTATCTTAGAGAACCACTTGGCCCCCTTTATGCGAGCAAACAAATCAGTCAGCAGTGGCAACGGATATTGATATTTAACCGTGATTTTATTCAAAAGCCGATAATCAATACACGGTCTCAAAGAGCCATCTTTCTTAGCCACAAAGAAAAAACCGGCTCCTAAGGGAGATGACGAAGGACGAATATGTCCCTTTTCCAAGGACTCCTTTATATATTCTCGCATAGCAGCATGTTCAGGCACAGACAGATTAAATAAACGACCCTTAGGGTATTTACTACCGGGAATCAAATCTATGGCACAATCGCACTCCCGGTGCGGAGGTAATGAACCAAGCTTAGGTTCTTCAAAAACGTCACGATATTCAGTCAAGAATTCAGGAATCTCAGAGGGAATAGATGATGAAATGGAAACCACAGGTACATCCCCATGCTTCCCCTTACATCCCCAGCTTAACACAGACATAGCTTTCCAGTCAAGGACTGGGTTATGAGATTGCAGCCATGGCAATCCAAGCACCAACACATCATGTAGGTTATACAGCACAAGAAAGCGAATAATCTCCTGATGATCCGGATTAATCCGCATAGTTACTTGTGTCCAGTATTGTGGTTTATTACTAGCCAATGGGGTGGAGTCAATCCCCTTCAGGGGTATAGGAGTTTCAAGAGGCTCCAAATCATACCCACAGCGTTTGGCAAAGGACCAATCCATAAGACTCAAAGCGGCGCCAGAGTCGACATAGGCGTCCGCGGTAATAGATGATAAAGAACAAATCAGGGTCACAGATAGAATAAACTTAGACTGTAAAGTGCCAATTGAAACAGACTTATCAAGCTTCTTAGTACGCTTAGAGCATGCTGATATAACATGAGTTGAATCACCGCAATAGAAGCATGTTGTGAATTTGGATTCTGGGCTCCCCCGGTGGCTACTGGTGGAATTGAACTGGTGTCTTCATCTTCTCTGTTCACCTGTTCCCATCAAGATGTGGGAGTCGCTATATAACCTTGCTGCTCTGTTAGTTGCTTGCCGGTCAACAATGTTATCAGAAGCCTCTCTGTGCTTGTTCCTGCTCCTAGACAACTACTAGATAAGTTGGACTCTTGTCCATGTTTGTTTTTGCATTTTGTTCCAGTTCACAGCTGTAGTTTCGTTACTGTGTCTGGAAAGCTCTTGTGAACGGGAATTGCCACTCTGGTGTTATGAGTTAATGCCAGAGTTTTAAAGTAATTTCTGGATGGTGTTTTTTGATAGGGTTTTCAGCTGACCAT
Organism: Ranitomeya variabilis; assembly: GCF_051348905.1. Classification (NCBI taxonomy): domain Eukaryota; kingdom Metazoa; phylum Chordata; class Amphibia; order Anura; family Dendrobatidae; genus Ranitomeya; species Ranitomeya variabilis. The sequence continues at coordinate 23,993,347 of NC_135234.1, read as the reverse complement.
GAAAGTGTCCTTTCTGTCTTCTGCTATGTAGTAAGTGGACCTCAAATTTGCTAAACCTATTTTCATACTACGTTTGTTATTTCATCTCAACTCACCGCCAATACATGTGGGGGGCCTCTGTCTCCTTTCGGGGTATTTCTCTAGAGGTGAGCTAGGACTAATATTTTCCTCTGCTAGCTTTATTTAGTCCTCCGGCTGGGCTGGGCATCTAGAATCAACGTAGGCATGCTACCCGGCCACTGCTAGTTGTGCGTTAGGTTTAGTTCATGGTCAGCTCAGTTCCCATCTTCCAAGAGCTAGTTCCTATATATGCTTATGCTATGTTCTCTTGCCATTGAGATCATGACAGTTTGACCGGCCAGCAAAGTGTTAATTGTTTGGGCTGAAGCAGGAGAAAAAGAAGTGTTGAAGGGAAATTTTTTTTTTTTTTTCCCCTCTGAGTTTGGCTGCCTAGCCCTTAATTGCTGTCTAGCTGCTTCTTACCTCCTCTTAACCCTTGAATGGCTCTGTGTCCACCTGTTTGTAATGGATCTTCAGAGTGTAACTGCAGGTTTGAATAATCTCGCCACGAAGGTACAAAATTTGCAAGATTTTGTTTGTCATGCACCTGTATCTGAGCCGAGAATTCCTTTGCCGGAATTTTTCTCGGGGA